>NW_017534963.1:742124-986994 GCF_001853355.1 Bactrocera latifrons
AAAACACTTACTAAAAATAAATAAAATTCCTGATCTAAAAATTTTAAATTTCCTAATAATAAAAATTAACTAAAGCATAAATTGCTTGCAATGAAGGCATATACTTGAAGAAAGTTGTAAAAAAAAAAAAAGAAATATACGAGTATGATTCACAATGAGTAACATAAAATGTACTTATATATTTTGCTCAGTATTATAATGTTAATGTTTAAGTGATGCTTTGTTTGGAGAATATAGCTTATACTTCCCTATCACCCTATCTGTGTATTACTCATTATATTTCTTAACACTCTCTTCGGTGGAAAAGTTAAAAAAAAACTATTAATTTCTATAAATAATTAATTACTATTTTTTCTTTTTTTTTTTTTTTAATCTTGCTGTCCATATAAAATGTCAAAAATTTTACTGTTTTTACTACACTCAATCTCCGCTTCCTTTCACAAAATCTTCTCAGTCTCATTTTCTTACACATAAAAACTAGAAAAAAATAACTAAATTATTTTCTATTTCTTCACTTAGTATTTAGTACTTTTTACGCTCATAAATATGTATGCATACTTGTTTTCCTTTTATTGTAAGTGCATATGTATGTAACCTGCATTTTTATTATAGTCCTTTAAGTAGTTTTATTGCAACCTTACACTTCCTTTCGTCTTCTTGTTCACATGAACTATGTACATACCTGTGTATTATTTGAACATAACTTATACCCACAAACATACTAACAAGTTTTTGTCGTCTTATCTAGCAGCTACTTACACACATATGTACATAGCAGTTATATACATATAAGTATGAATACAAACGACAATAAGCAAGAAAAAAATGAATAAAATCAAATGTGGACTTCATGCATGATGTATTATATAATAAATACTTTTGCTATATACTAAATATATTTATATAAAAMAAAAAAAAAAAAATCATATCGTATTAAAAATTGTGTGCGTATGTATATTGTGCGCATATGAAGATAAAATTTTTAAGTATATGCATAGTTATGAAAGGGAAGAGAAGTGGTAAAAGCAATTGTATTGGATAAAGCTATACATAAATATACTATATATATATATATATATGTTAATAAATACACTATTGAAATAAACAATTCGATAGCATGGCATTGCTATCTGTCTGTCTCTTATACACATCTAGATGTGTATAAGAGACAGGGATAAAGCTATACATAAATATACTATATATATATATATATATGTTAATAAATACACTATTGAAATAAACAATTCGATAGCATGGCATTGCTATCTGTAGCATAATATTACAAAATGAATAAATAAATATAATTTTACGATGTAATAAATAAATCTATTTTTGTTTTAGTTTAAAGGAAAATTATATGTAGTTGTTATTTCGGGGCTGAAATACTGATCAAATGAAGATAGGGGAAAATTCTTGCCCTTAATCAGCCTTTTCAGGCAAGGAAACAAAAAAATAAAAGTCCGGAGGGCCACATCTGGCCTGTAGAGCGGTTACGGAAGCGTTGGGATACCCACCTTAGGTAGGTAGCTGTTCACAAGAATGACGGTGAGAGGCGGGCCATTGTCGTGGTGCAGCTTCCCATCGGCTGCGATGTCTTGTTGGACCCGAGGAAGTCGGATCTCTTGAGGACTTACACGTGGACAATTTGTCCAGGAGAAACAAATTCATGATAGACGATGCCTTTGATGTCAAAAAAGACAATGAGCATCGCTTTCAC
Organism: Bactrocera latifrons; assembly: GCF_001853355.1. NCBI lineage: Eukaryota > Metazoa > Arthropoda > Insecta > Diptera > Tephritidae > Bactrocera > Bactrocera latifrons. Next base: position 743,842 of record NW_017534963.1, read on the forward strand.
TTTGGATTTGCTCATTCTTCTCTTTTTTTTCTGCACAAGCCCTAGATTCCGATCGTTCAGTTTGTATGGCAGCTATATGATATAATGGTCCGTTTTGGGAAATTTTTTTGTAGCGTTACCTTAGGAAATAATCCATGAGAAATTTTGTAAAGATATATTGTCAAATTAAAAAGTTTTTCATATGGGAATCTGATATTGGAGGTTACGACAAATAAGCAGGTTCTTAAGGAGAAAAGTACGTTTAGAAAATTTCAGATCAATATCTCAAAAACTGAAAAAAGAACTTCATCGTAGACGTAGATGCCGCTTATAGCCGCGTTTACAACAGCGCGCCAATCGATTTTCCTTTCCGCAATTTGCCACCAATTGGAGATTGGAAGGTCCTTCTACCACTGGTCTTTCCAGCGGAGTGAAGGTCTGCCTTTTGCTCTGCTTCCTCCTGCGGGTGATCCTTTATATGGCCACTGTAGTAAATGCCACAAGGTCCTACTGGTCCCAGTCCTTGTCATGTCCATCGCAGCCTTTATTCTTACGAGGACATCAGTCTGCTTTGCAGCGGCACCTTCCCTATTAAGGGACCGGACATTCCAGGTGCTCTTAAATCGTAATCCTTAACGTCTATATCCAGCAATCATCAGCGTACGGGGTAATGGAAATTCCCTCCGGTCGAGAAGGGAGTTCCGAGCTATTGAAGTCAAACTGTTATGGAAAATATACATTAAGATATCGTAATTCCAGTTGACCATTGATCAAATGGACAAATGTATATCACTAAATGAATCCAGTCAAAGACTGTCAATTCTGCGTAATTCTAACGCTACAACAACAAAAATTCTAATATTGCCATGTTCCTCTATGTCTATGTACATATTTATATCGATTATTAACGTCATTGTTGTTGAAAACATTCCTCAAATATGTTAAAAAATCCGGTCGTTACTCGGTTACTCAGACCCGAGGAACCGGATTATTTCATTAAAATTTGGTACAAAACGAAGTACTCTACTAAAAATTTTTTTTTTGTTTCTTTTTCAATCCGGTCTTTGAGATTAAATATTTTAAAATTTTCGGTTTTGCAAAAAAAAAAAAAATTGCAACCCTTCTCTGTCTATATTATTGCTTAATTTAATTTGTATCTAAATAAAACACAATTTTTTAATTAATAGTCGCATACAAATATTAATATATTAATTTTATTTTTGTTTCCGACATTTCTGAAACGTTAATAAAAACGGTTAATAAAAATAATAAATAAATTAAGAGCTAAAATGGAATTTTATCTTTAATAAATATTTTATATGGATATTTTTATAAACTGGGCATTGTCGATAATAAATTAAATAATCTAAGGTAATGACTTAACTAAATGCATTGTTAATTATACATATTACTTTCCATTTGTCTTAGCAAACATTTTTTTTTCTTATAAAACAATCGGTTCATCTTCAACCGACTTTTTGTTCTTACGACGGCGACTCGATTTGATTTTACTCAGCACATTATAAGCCTGTTGTATTTCAATAAATCGTTGATTTGCCGCCGCTTTCAATTTCTCATCTTTAACCTTGTCCGGATGGAATTCTTTCGAGAGGCGACGATAAGCTGATGTAATTTCGGCTTGTGAGGCTGTTGCACTCACGCCCAACACCTTGTACGAATTACGTTCGCCATCCACGTCCATACTTTCGAAAATTTCCTTCCATGTCTCATACCAGCCATGATGCTGTGCATATTGATATGTATCTGAAAGGGCTTGTGTGAAATCTGTCCACCAAGCTGATGTAAGGAAATTCTGTAAAGCTTCATGTATCGGCACTTCACCACCATCGTCATCGGTAATTGTGCCATTGAAATAAAGAAAACATCCCCATAAAGAAAAGTAAAGCACCAAGGCAGTTGTCAATTTTACCGACCGTGCGCCAGCGCCGTGACGTTTCGGTGGGGTACGCAACCATTGTTTTGAATAAGTGTCGAAAACTAGCGCAGAAACCAGCGCAGTCAATAGTAATGAATAAGTTTCATCATAAATTAGATAGCGTGCGGGATATATCGCAATGGCGCCGATTAAGCATTGCCACCAAACTCCACGTTCCCGTCCGATATTACCCACAGTCCAGACGCCCAAAGAAACAAATATCGGTATAAGCCAATGCAGAAAGCCCCAATCAATACCAGCGAATATAGTTTCCGGTATGGCCATGAGCAGCACCTGTCCAAAGAGATAACCAATCATAACTTCGCCCACAAAACGCTTAGCAGAGTAAGGCGGTCGTTGATTTGCTTGCAATTTCGCTACAAATGATTTAATAAATGTTGGATCCTCATTAGCATCACGTACATATTCTGGTATTAAGACTATTTCAGCCAACCAACCGACACCGAAATATCCACCCAGTGTACACCACCAGATGAAAGCATGTCGATCGCGATGCAAATACAGGTGATGTAGTCCAAAAATACCACCAAAAAGCCAAAGTATATAGGCGATTACAACCGATTTCTGTGGTGGCAAAGTATTTGCTTCGGGTTGTGCGCTATTACCATTAGCAACAGGTTTACCGTTAACCAATGATTTCCCATTCGCTATTGCAGATGTGGATTGGGACTCCGTTGCGTTCGCTTTTAACATGGTGACTTCAGAATTCAAACAGAGAAAATTGCATCAAAGAATGCAGTCATTATTTAATAAAGGCAAACATTTGTAAAATATTATTTAATAAAAAAGTAATGCTTTTACATAAGCAATGCAACATTCTAAAAATCACTGTACTCACTGTGTCAGTTGATTTGCTGGATTACGTGTACTTCCTTATTAGAGCGTTTTAACAATGGCTTAGCCAACTTTCTCTTTTCACAAATTCCATACACGCTTCACTTCAATTCTACAGGTAGGCTTTCTTCTTACTTCTGCAGCACAAAGTTAATATAGCAAAACATTCAATATAAACTGGAAATTCTTGCGTTCACATATAAAAAAAAAACTTGTTACTGTCAGTAAATTGTCTTTTTCTGCACTATTTAATTTATAAAACGTAAAAAAATGTTTGTTTATTTAAGCGTTTCTTTTCGTTTGTCGTGATTTGCTTTCTTCGCTACTGCTTAAGTGAATCGCTCGGACGTGCAACAACGTTTGTTCCAATTCGTGAATGCCGCTTAAATAGGCTAAATACAGTTGCTGAATGTTTAATTAAAGTTGGTCACTGCTTCAAACCAAAATCACACCTCTGACGTAAACAAATTGATAACACACAATTTTTATTTATTACTTTAACGCTCTTATTAGATTAATTAAGAGCATTCAAATAAGAATTTCTACACCTGAAAGCGCGACGCGATTCGCTAATTCTCTCTTGGTTTTCACAACCGCTCTCATATAAAAGCCAGAGTTACCTTTGAGGGCACTTTAAATTTACTACGATTTTTGAAAATTTTATTATTTTGCAAAAATGCAACCCTATCATATGACACATTTGTTGAACACATTTAATTGATTGAACATACGTGTTATTGAGGTAAATAATAAAGCGGCAAGTTTTAATCCTTAATTTTATATAAATTCATTTTATTAATAAGTCTTGCGCGATTTTAACGAGAAGCGTCAAATGAAATGGTTAACCAATGTCGCGCCTGCCTCAGTTCGAAAGACACCTCCTTTATTCGTATGGAGACGCACATTGGCGACGGTGTCGATTTCTTCACTTGCTTCAACTTATGCACACAATTGGAAGCGGAACTAGATGATGGCCTGCCAGGAGTATTGTGCACACATTGTTCTCAAGATCTCGAAATATCTTTTAATTTCTTGCAAAATGCCAGGCAGGCTGATGGAATACTCCGTGAAAACTTTTCACACAAGTACTTGACCACAGAAATAGAATCATTGGATAGTGAAATGGATGATACAATAATGGAGCCATTAGATGAGGTAGAAGGCAGTGAAATGGAAGATTGTGTGGTTGAGGAAATCATAGAACACGTGCATGTTCCAGAAGATGTTGCCGACGAGCGTGTAGAAAGCAGTGTTGTAGAAATAATGGAGGTAACTTAATATCCAACATCTTTATACTTCCAAATATAATTTTATATAATTACTACATAGGTCGAAAAAAATAATCTGAATATTTGTGAAAGCTCTTTAGATGAGATAGAACTTATCGATAACAGTTATGTGGACCAAACTGTCGAGACAGCGGAGATTGTGGTGGACGAGATACATGAAACACAATCAAAAACAACAGAGTATTATGCAGAAGATGAAGGTGATGAAGAGTACCTAACAGAATACAAAGAAGATGTGCAGCAATCGGACGCAGACAATACGAGATCAAAAGGAGGAAAATGGAAATGCATAGAATGCAAAATTGTTTTGTGTGGCGATGTTTCTTATGAAGGCCATATGAATATGCATCGTTCATTGCGACCATACAAATGTACAGAATGCATGTGTGCATTTCGTTGCAAAAATAAACTGGATTACCATATACAACTGCGACATACACAACAAGTCGAGCCTCAAACTATCAACCGTATGTATTTCAAAATAGTATATTTCTATAATTTGTTGTAATTTTTTTACTTCCAGTAAACAATTGTAAAAAGTGTACCAAAATCTTCGGAGCACCCGAAGAATTACAAGAACACCAGGAATTAATACATCCCGATAGTTATCCTGTACAATGTAGACGCTGTCCGTTGTTACCACCATTCGCGCGGACAAAATTAGCAGAACACTTTCGTAACGAACATCCAGCGGAACATCGAAAATACTTCCCCACAGTGGGTAGGCCACCAAATGAGCCAGCCAAACCAACACCATGGCAATGTGAAGTCTGTAAATGTTATCTGCGTTCAGAAAGCGCATTGCGTGATCACAGACATACGCACCAGAATGAACGACCGCATGAGTGCCAATTTTGTGCGAAACGTTTCGTTACTACCAGTAATTTACGTCAACATATGCGCGGCGTACACACCGAGGAATATGAGAAGCTAGTTAATGAAGGCGGTGATACGATAGTGCAATGTGAAATGTGTAAAAAGCAATTACTTAGACGAAATCTCGAAAAACATATGGCCTTGCATGTGAAAAAAGAGCGCGAGGCGAAAGAGACTCAAACGAAATTTCTCTGTGCTTACTGCTGTAAGTATTTAAATATTATATGTTCACTATTATTTGTAAGTAATCAAATATTTTTAGCGTTATATTTACTGAAATATTAGTATATTTTTTGTGTGTAAGCGTGAGTTTGTGTCCGGTACGCGAAAAATGGTTTAAGTTATCAAATAGCTGTGTTGTTTTCAAAAAGATTTCTCATAAAATTCAACAGTCTTGCGTAGATAAAATTAGTTTAGAGCACTGAAACTAGTCTAAAATCATTCATACACTTTTTTTTTGAAGTGAATTACAACCGTTGGTTGGTCTGTAAATATCGCCACAGCAAATTTTACAAATTGTTTTGGATTGTTGGCCGTTTACAACAGAAAACGCATATATTTGAAACGCCCACTAAATAATACTCGTGCTTTTTTATAATAAATAGTATTAAAATTGAGATCTTAACGTATCTGATCTAGCATTACAATTTTTTCAAAGCTGAAACTTTTTCTTATTGCTAAATTGGTTTAAAAATTAAACCGTGATTTTTAGTACAAATTCAAAAGGTTAACAACAATATATGAACATGCTAAATATTTTCCCAGCACGCGAGTGTAAAAGTCAAAAATCCCTCAACCAACACGAGAAAATGCATCAAGGCGCATCACCGGACGTTATATATATTTGCTCGGACTGTGATCGCTCCTATGCTACACAGCATTTGTTGCAGCAACATCGCAAACAAGCACACAAAGAACGAGACCACTTTTGTCCGATATGCGGCAATGCTTTTAAACTCAAGAATCAATTGGTTAATCACATGAAATTGCATTTGGAAAAAAATATCAAATGTCCACATTGTGAGAAATGTTATGCGCGTAAATTCGATCTAGATGTGCATTTGCGTAGTCATACAGGAGAGCTGCCATTCGCCTGTCATCTATGTGAGAAACGTTTTGCGATAAAAGTGCGTTTAACATACCATCTACAGAAGCACTATGGCATAAAGCATCGTTGTAAGGATTGCGGTGCGGAATTCAATTCGAAACAGAAATTAAAAGCGCATAGTTTCAAGCACACGGGCATGCCCTATCGTTGCGAAAGATGTGATGGACATGGCTTTGCCAATCGTGATGTGTAAGTTTTGACAGAAAAATGGCAATTACAATAATTTATTATTAAATTTTGTTTATTGCAGCTTTAAACGCCATTTGCAACGCGTGCACTGCACGAGTATGAGCGACGAAGAGTTAGTTACCATGTTCCAGCAAAACACTGGCAAGGCTACCCGCATAAAACAGGTTGAATATTTTGACGAACATTCGCAAGGGGCCGCTTCAAAAACCGCTACGGAAGCGGACAACACTTTGATTAATGCAGATGAAATTGCACTGGAATCAGAAGTGGTGCACAGCTGAAAGGAGTAGCAGTAGAGATTTTGTACTTTAAGTTGTATAGACAGTTATATGTACATCTAACATTTTAGACGAAATTAGATAAAATAAAAAGTACGCTAAATTTACGAGCATACATACACCCTAAAAAATATGTATCACTTTCATTTTAAAATTGAACCGAGTAACTTTTTCACCATGCAATTAACTATAACTTCAAAAAAATAATAACAAATATCCAATTCCTGCTTTGCAGCACGTGAATTCACGAATGCCAAATCGCTCAGTCTGCACGAACAAAACGTGCATCTTGTCAAATTGGAGGAGCCGAAATATGAATGTGGCATTTGTAAGCGCAAATGTTATCAACAGCGTGATCTCAATTGCCATATGCAGCGCGTGCATCTAGCGGAGCGCAAACACTATTGCAATGTGTGCGGTAATGCGTTCAAGAGCGCTTGGCAGCTGACCGCTCACCGGCTTTTGCATGCCGAAGACAAGTCTTTTGAGTGCATACACTGTCAACGGCAATATACACGGCAAGCCGATTTAATTGTGCACATGCGCACACATACCGGCGAACTGCCATACGCTTGCCACCTTTGTGGTAGACGCTTCGCGATCAAAGTACGACTCACTTATCACTTGCAACGGCATGAAGGCGTCAAACATTCGTGCGCCTATTGTGGAACTGTCTATTACAATCGTAATCAACTAAAGGAGCATCTCTTCAAGCACACTGGCATGCCTTATCGCTGTGAATTGTGTCCAGATGTTGGATTTACGCGCCGTTTGCGGTAAGCACATGTCTAATTGAGTGTTTAAAGCATTTACATATGTATGTATGTGTGTAATTATGTCGTATGATTTTAATAAAAAATTTACCTTTAGTTTCTCCAATCACATGCAGCGCGTCCATAATAAAATTCTAACAGCTGACGAATTGACTGCTGTGTTTGCGAAATACACGGGAAAGGCGATACATTTCAACACCAGCAACAAATCTCAGGAGAATATGGACTCACAGGAGTTGCCTGATTTCATTGTAGATGAAGAGAAAGAAGATGAAGATATGGTAAATGAGTGCTTAAATAATTAAATATATATATGGTACAAAGAATGTATGTATGTGTATACACATAAGTAGTTAAAACTTAAATTAAAAATAAAAATATTTATTGCATATTTATATGGAAATCGCTAATTTGAACCTATGTACACATTAAATAAACAATAAAACAATAATTGCAAATAACATTTTTTAATATTTATACTATTTGAAAAGTATCGAGGAGTTGAATTCTAAACTCCAACTTTATATACTCACCGATTTTACAATTTTATTCGTAGAAATAAATTTCAATGCAAGAAAATAATATTCAATTTCGGTTGATTGTTTGTCGAAAAATGTCATAATCTAACAAAACAAAAACGCATCGAAAGCGTTAATCAGACATATTTGTTAACACCACCAACACAAAGATGATCATCGCGCTATAGTATTCGTGTATATTTATTATGTTTTTAGTATTTTTGTATTGTTAATAAACTTTTGATATTTATTCAAGGAATTATATGCGAGCGCAGCCGCGGGGAAGGTAGTTTAAAAATATAAATCATATTTTTTTGTGCTTTGTACAATGTTTTAGTTTGACTGCTCTTGCTCTTGCTCTTGCTCCATACTTTGCGCCTCTGACTGCAATTCTTCCAGAGTCTTCACATGTGGATTACGCCCAGTATTCGCTTTGAACATTGCACAATACTCCTCATCAGTCATAGTCATGTCGTGCATACGCAATAAATGCTTTCGAAAACTAGAAAAATATACATACATATATAAAGAAACGCATATAAACAATGGCCAACATATCGGCAACTAAAAAGTGCTTACACATCACGCTGCGCACAGCCGTATTCACACACAGAACATCGATATGGCATGCCAGTGTGTTTGTATGAATGGATTTTCAACTGTTTAACATGATTGAATTCTTTGCCGCACTCCTGACATTTCCGCTTGATGCCAGCATGACGCTGCAGGTGATAATTAAGGCGCACTTTGATTTTAAATCTACGATCACACAAATGACATTCATATGGCTCTTCGCCTGTGTGTATGCGCATGTGTACTTTCAGATCGGATGAGCGTATAAACTTTTTCTCGCACACGGTGCATGCGAAATTTCGCTCCAGGTGCAAACGTTTATGGCTGTGAAGCAAAACATAACTCTTGAAAGGATCACCGCAAATATCGCAGATAAATTTACGCTCAGACGTGTGCACGTTCTCTATGTGGTTTTTCAAATATTTCGGATCAACTTTTTTCTGGCAAATTGGACATTCCTTGGGTTCGGGTCTTTCACACATATGAACCTTCTTTTCGTGCAATTTAACAGAAGTTTCAGAGTTAAATTCACGCGCTAGAGCAATAAGAAAGAGTTATTGTATAATTTATTGAAATTATATACATATACATATATTTTTCTTAATACTTACGACAGAATGCGCACAGAAATTTTCTTTTTTGATTCAATGCATACTTGTGTCGTCTTTGGTGATGCTTAATTTCACTTCTTGGTATATCCTTATGACAAAATGTGCAATTAACAAATTCACTGTTTGCTTTGTCATTTTCCATTTCCACCGTAGTAGTACTGATTTCACTATCAGCAACTGGTGTTGGTATTAAATCTCGATGTTTGCGTCTTTTGTGATGATAAAGGGAGTTTTGACTAGCAAAGCGCATAGTGCAAAACGCACATTCAAATAGCTTATCCTCGTCGTTTTTTACATTTTGCCGTGTATACTGGTTATGTTTCACTTTCAAATGTCCTTGAAGGGACCGTTTCAATCTGAACTGTCTGGAGCATAAGGAACACTTATATGGCTTACTTGCATCGTCGTCCTCAACTCCAACCGCAACTTTTAAGCTACTTAGTGAATGATTATGTATGCGTTTAACATGTGCCCGAAACGTACCATGTTTTCGAAAACTCTTTGAACATAATGGACAGTCAAATTTGTGTTCCTTTACATGATAGGCTAACTCAAGTATGGATGAAAATTGCAGTTGGCAGTCATCACATCCAAAACTATTATTCTCATCATTATTATTGCAAAGCCTTTTCGTACGCGGAAAATATTTCAAATATGAAATCTTATGCGTCCTCTGAATATGTTTAGGTAGATCTTCACGTTGTAAGGTTTCATTACACCATGTACACTGAAATGTTGATTCCGTACCATGAACAAGAGATTCGTGAATTTGTAATTCCGTGGGAAGCTCATAAACTTTCGGACATTTCATGCAGATGATGTGAGCTAAAAAATATAAATATGCTTAGATATGCAACGAAAACATTTTAAGGTTAAAATTCGTACATTTGTGTAGATCAAATATATGATCTTTCAGTTCCCTTTGCGTTAAATATTTACAATCACAAATTTCACAAGAATGTGACACGCCCGGCTTGATAACGTCACCGCTGTCATCATCACTATTACACTGCTGCGAAGATTCGGAATCACTTTTGACAACATGATCCTCCATTATTTTTTCAAAATTTTCAGGAATATCTAACTCTAACTCTACTTTTATTTCTGGCACAGGTATAGCCACTTCAGCATCGCTAACAGTGTTGGAAGTTTCGGTTACGACAATGTGTTGTTCTGGCGTCGCTAAAGGATCATTTGTACATTCAACTACATACTAATGAAAACAGATATTAATCTTTACACTTATCATCATCAAAATCTATCAAAAGTCTTAGTGTACCTGTGTAGTTTGGGTAGTAGTATAAATGTCTACGCCATCTTTTTGTAATGTCAAAATCTTTTTGAGTTCTCCATCGGACTTACGTGCCTTTTTTATAAAATTACAGGCATCATGCAGTTGTTCTGTGCAAGTTGTACATAATATTTGTGGAAGTTCATCATTCGCTGTTGCTTGCAGTTGAGTGCATTCATTAAAGTAATCGTATAGTGTTTTACCATCCTCCGCAGTTCCGACACAATTCATATCCACAACTGTAGGACAATCCAATTGCATACAAGCACGGCAGTACATTTTTTTATGCTTTGTTTTCATTACAATTCCAATTTGTTTGCGATACAAAGTATGGTTATTTTACAATTTATTTATGCTAATTAGAGATGATAGACCAATCAAAACAATTTTATCGGTGTTTTTACTTTGTTCGATTGTTTGCACTAATATCGTTAGACACACTATCAAAATGACAACATATTTAAATGCCCGCAAAAAACGTTTAAAAAGTAAAATAAAGCGAAATAAAATTAGAAAAAAAAACTAATTTATAAAAATAATAACAAAAATTTAATAAATAATTTTAATTGTTAGTGGTGTTCATTGAGTTTCGATATATCAGAAAAGTATCATCAATGGTTATAACTAATAAAATATATCGAGGATATAGCAAAACCAAACCGTTAAAAAATCAACTAGATTTAAGCAATAACATATCCCTTCACGCTACAATCGAGTCTAGTTAATTGGAACGAACCCGGATTTTTATCCGGCCAGGGACTGTCAAACAGGTAGAACTCCTTCAATTACTTCAAGAATATTTCGTTCCCACCACAGTCGGATCTACGAAACCAGAACTCACTTCACGGTTATTTTCTGTAGCTACAACAACAATAAGACAAGATGTAGTTGAGGCAATATTACAATTTATTACGAAATGCGTTTGGTAACTTAAAACTAATAAATACACAAATAAAAAACAAAAATAATAAAACTATGCATTAATTCGAATTATCTGACGTTTGTAAATTTTCAGTCAGCTTCTTCAGATATTCAACATTTTTAACGCGAGGCGATTTACCAGTATTCGTTTTAAACATTAAATATAATTCTTCGTCAGTTATTTGTATGTCATGTTTTCGGAGCATATGGGTCGTTATACTGCAATAAAAAGGTATACATTTTTTCAGTTTCGTTATTTCAAAAACTTTAAATTCAACAAAACTTACTATTCACGTTTGGCAGTTTGATAATGACAAGCAGTGCATCTATATGGCATTTTTCCATTATGTTCGAACGAGTGTCTTCGCAGTGTTGTGCCATCTTTGAATTCTTTGCCACAAACTTTGCATATTTTCTTTATATTAGCATGGTGTTCTAAATGATAGGTAAGGTGTACACGGATACGGAATTGACGATCACACAAATGACAAGCATATGGCAATTCGCCCGTGTGACTGCGCATATGAACCTTCAGGGCAGATGTTTCCGTAAATTTCCTATCACATACACTGCATGGCAAATGCCGATCTGGCATATGCAACAGCTTGTGTCGCTTTAGTTGACTAGGACTTTTATAGGCACCGCCACAAATATCGCAAATGTTGTTCCGTTCCCCTATGTGCACAATTTTAATATGATTTTTTATATAATCGGACTTTAATTTCTTCTGACATATTGGGCACTCCTTAATATCTGATTTTGAATTGAGGTGCTGACTTCTTTCGTGCGACGCCAACGACACGTTTGAGCATAACACACGTGCTGGAATATTGTACGATTATTTTTTGTATACGCATTTATTTAGACAGAAATCAATACTTACGACAATATGAACAGAGAAATCTCTTTTTTTCTTTTATTTGTAGTATTTTTTTATTTTTACTTTGTTCCTTTTTAACCGATTTATTTAGCGCTTGAACGACATCTTCGTCTTCATTTTCAATAGATTCACACTCTACATTTTGTAGTGTGGCGGTATCTTCGTCTTCGTCTTCCGCAATCGAAGTTACCTTTGCTTCATTTTCCGTAGTTTTTTGTTTAGCTTTTGATCTTGTACCTTTACTATGCCTTTCTCTTAGATGCTTATTGTAGGAGGCTAAATTTGTATAGCTTTTGTTACAAGCTTTGCATTGAATTGGCTTATCTTTGCTATCTCCCGCTAATGGTATAGCCGGGAATTGGCTTGCTGAACTGTTATGCAAGCGCTTAACATGTAAATAATATGTACGCATTCTGTTAAAATTTTTCAAACAGAATGGACATTTAAACAAGTGTGATCTAATATGTTCTGTCAAATCAATAACCGTTGTGAAAATTTTTTGGCAATATTTACATGTATATTTTGTCGGCGATGGAACCTCCGTACCGTTTGTATGTCGTTTTTGTACGTGTGGGAAATACCAATAGTAGCGAGAATTATGAGTTGTTTGAAAGTGCTTGACAAGCTCATTACGAGGCAATAGAGGCTTTTCACTGCAGAAATTACATTGCACTGGTGAATTGGTTCCATGCACAAGTTGGTTGTGAATTCTCAACTCAATTGGCATATCAAATATCTTTGGACAACTTAAACAAATTACTTCAGCTAAAATATATAAATATTTTTAGTGGGTAAATATATTATACTTATGAACTTACATTTATGCTGTTGGGAGATGTGTTTTTCAAGTTCATTTTTGTTTGTATAGGTACTACTACATATCTCACAATCATAATCCACTTTTTTTATGGGCTCCGTTTCACTCTCATATTCGTCCTGCCCAAAAGAATTACGTGTTTCAGTTTCATTATCCATGAATACTTGCCGCTGTTCATCATTGCCATGCGGTACTGTATATTGGTTTTCTGTGTTGTCCACCGGTGTGCTTTCCCTTACGATTTCTATTTGTGTTTCCTCGTAAGATTGATTCGAAGATTCCTCTAAGCAAAACTTTTCCGTTGGAAATTCCGTAAAAGATTCCTCGGAAGATGGACTTACAGCTACTTCTAAGAACGAATTTTCCGTTGAAAATTCCATCAAATCTTCTTTTAAAGATCGATTTGAAGCTACTTCTAAGCACAAATTTTCCGTTGGGGATTCCATCAAACCTTCCCCCAAATGTTGAGTTGGTGATTCCTTTAAGCACGAATTTTCCGTTGGAAATTCCATCAAAGGTTCCTCCAAAGACCGATTCGGATCTTCCTCTAAGCAAGACTCTTTCGTCGGCAATTCCTCCACGGGTTTCTTCACAGCCTCTAATGCTTCATGAAAACTCATATCTAAAGGATCATCTGTACTTTCTTCCGTATCCTATGATACAAATTTCAATAATTCTTATCCATTTATAAATTTACCATTTATTTACCTCTGGCATACACAATTTCTCTGGTGAACTATCAACTGAATCAGTTTCCAATTTTTGAGATATTAAAAGTTTCTTAAATTCCTCATTCGACTGTAGTGCACTTCTTCTAAAGTTATATGCTATTTGAAGTTTTTGTGCACATAATTTACATAGCGTTTTGGGCAGATGGTCATTTGCTGATGCATCTAGTTGTGTACATTCATTGAAGCAATCGTAAAGGTTCTTGCCGTCATCCGTTCCAAGTATATTCATCTCGAATAATATTTGGCATTTACTTTGCATACACACGCGACATTGCATTTTTCTACTTAATTTAACATGTAGAATTATTAAACCGAATTAAACTTAATCAAAATGTAAATAAATGTTTGTTTATACTACCACCTGACACACAATTGCTTGGATTATTTCATTAGTAATGAAATTGTTGTAATAAATTTATCGATAGCAAATCGATATAACGAACACTTGTATTGCAATGTTTTAACTGAAATAAATTCAAATTACTTAAAGAATCGAATGGTATTACATTTTGTTTTGAATATGTGCAATCCATATGGAATTATGAGATGACCTGAAATTAGTTTACATAAATCAATTTTTTTTTATGTATTTCGAAAGTTCAAATGATCAACGGCTATTTTATACCCTGAAAGTTTAACACCCAGATGGGAACGTCGGAAATCGGAGCTGGAGCTGAGTACCTCAATTTTAGAGTTATACCTCTGAAATTTTGTCGGAACCAACGATATCGTACCAACTAAACTACCACCAAATGAAACACTTTAAGTGCGTTTCGACAATATTTTTATTACTGTTTTTGTAATTGATAAGGGCTTAGTAAAATAAACCAAACACTAAAATAAACCAAACACTATTTTCATCAGCCAAGTCATGGACATACAACAGCTCATTGTTCACATCAATGATTTTCACTTACGCAATTGTGAACAAAGGAACTTTTTCTTCGCTATTAGATTAGGCTTATCTACAGCTGTTTGCAGATTTTCCTTAGAAGATTCCTGTGCTTTAGGTTCACATTTGGTATATAGGTTTCTATATAAACTATTATCAGGCGTTGCATAGGCTCTAGTTTTATACTTGGCTTCTTGGTTGGATTCAACGTCCTCTTCCATGTAAGTATCAGTTATATTAGAAATATATGTCTCACTACTGTCACATGGCATTTCTGCAACGCTTTTTTCAGAGTAATGTTTGTGATGAGTTTGTCTGCCGTACTCAGCTATAGTTGCAAAGCTGACATTGCAAATTTTGAAGTTTATTCGTTGATCACTTCTTTCATTAAAGCCTGCGAAGCGGGTACTTCAGTTTCTGAGCAATTACGTATCCGTTTAATATGTCTGTAATACCTGCTCACATCATTGCAAATCGAATATATTTCTTTACAATATAGGCACTGTAATCTAGTAGTATAGATTTCTATTCCTAGATGATCCGTTTCTCCCACATTTAAACTTGAACTATCTTCTTTCGTTACAGTATCAGTCTCATATGTCTCTACACCGGGACATGTATTTTCATCATAACAATTTTCTTCGTACCAGTCTTCTATCGTATCCGCTTGTGACGGATTATTGTCGCTGCAGGAGCTGACTTGTGACTGTTTGATAATGACGGTTTCGTTTATTAACGCAGAATCGCACGGATAATCAACTTCGAAGCTGGAAAGTTGGTGCCAACCGTCCTCATTCATAGGGCATTCGCTATCAGTTTGTTTCACAACTTTCCGAGCTTCACAGATTTCCATCTCCAAAGGATCGTTTGAGTAATCTTCAGTATCTTCAGGTGTTTGTGTATTAATTTTTCGTAGTTTTAGAATCTTTTCAAACATAGCATTAGACATTAGACAGAGCACATTTTCTAAAGATATATGCTACGCGTAGCTTTTTAGTACAATTTTTGCACAGTGCTTTAGGAAAACTATCGCTGGCAGTTGCACCTAGCTGCGTACAAACATTGAAGTAGTCGAAAAGTGTTTGTTCTCAATCTGGTCCAGCAACACTCAAATGGACAAATTTGTTACAATTCGCTTTCATACACGCTCGGCATTTCATTGTTATGGGCCTTTAGATGAAGCTTTATTAACTTATAATACTTAATTATCACTTTTAATAACTTATTTACAACACTATCTGCTCTAAAACAATTCAGTCATAAAGATGCAGATGATAAGTGAAGAAGAAATTAAACTTTGCATATTTAACGTTTGTAAACAGCTGATCACTGATAAGAGAACTCTCTCTCATGTAGAGATGTGTTTAATTTCGATTAATATACATTTATCGATGACATCCCAGGAAAATACGGCTACCGAATTTCCTATACAACGCCTTGCGTAAGAAAAAGTATAAATGATCACTCGGACAGATGAGTTTCAGTTAGAATTGCACATTGGGCATTAAAACTCATAGAAACTTTAACAGAAATCCTTGTTAGCACTGTTGGGTAATTAACCGATAATTTGCTGGGTTGAAGTTAAATATAACAACCACAAATCCTTTTCCAAGGCAATTGGATCTACGGGATTAATATCCGGCAAAGGACTATCGAATCGGCAGCATTTTTCAATGTTTTGAGTCACGATAACAGCAACTGATGACAAAAAATTTATAAACGACATATTTATTTGTAAAATAAATTTAGTGTATTTGATCTTCAGTAAAAAAAAGTTAATAATTTGACACAATAGCTTAGTATTAATATTTAAAGTAATTAAAATTTTATTACGAATATTTTGTTGTACTCATCTAAAAATACATAATCAATTAGCGAAGTATAGAAATTAAATATAAAGAAATAAATTAAAACTTTCTAATTGCGTTAAATACAAAATACATATTTATGTATACTAATTATATTGAAATTGGGACAATGGCAATCGAATTGAACTCGCTTCAAATTTAGGTGAGTGTGCTATCAATACATACTATACGATTATAAATGATAAATAATGTGATTTATATGAAAAATGAATACAATTTTACGATAAACATAATTAATATTATCCATACAGGTTTAGTTAATTAATACATTTATAAGATTTTTGTAAATTGATGTGTAAAATTAAAATACACAATTTAAGTACTATTACTTAAGCATTAACGCTTCAAATACTTGTAGTACATATGTTGCTTTTATTGTAGTCATTGTTGGCACTAGCTAATTTTTGCTCTGATCTACTTTTATTGTATTGGAGAAGCTCAATTTTTTACTTATTTGAAAAATTGTCCATTATGAAGCATTTAGTTGTTTTTCTTTTTCGGTTTCTTTGGATTACGCGAGCGAGACTTTGCCTTGCATAATGGGCAAATGGGAGCATTACGATGTATTTGTTGGTGGCAAGATAGACATGACTTCATAGGTGGCGGTTGTTGACGCAGGTTAACATTAAAATCTGATCGAAATGAAGGATGGTGACCAATACCAATAGCCGGTGACTGCTGCAAACGAGATGAAGGTGGAGGAGGCGGCGGTGGAGCAGAAAAATCGCTTTTACCCAAACGTACTGCTGCAGCAGCAGCGACGGCATTGCCCGCGCCGGGTGGGGCGGGTGGCATAAAGGCATGACCACCGGTGGGTCCAGTACCACCGCCCGTTGGTGGTAATGCAGTGACGGTAGCTTCCGGAAGAAGTGGGTGTCGGGGATGAGGTCGTGCCAACGATGTAGGCTGTGCAGCAGCAACAGCAGCCGCAGCGGCGGCGCTCACTTTTAAAAAGTTGGTTTGAAAACGATCTTTTGATATTGGACTACCCTCTTCTTCGTGTAAATCACGTAGAGGACTTAAACCTAAGTAGTCGCGACGCATATGATCAATTTGATATTTGAGTGCCAGATAATCTTCATATACCCTATTTGCCATGTCAACGGAACGCGTTTGATTTTCCTTAGTTTGCTTTATAATATTTTCCATATCGTTTATATCGGCATGTATTTGTCTTAGCTCTTCGACATGTGACATTTTTTCCTCCAACAAATGCTCCATTTCTTTACGGTATTCATCCAGACATTTTTCTTCATCATCACTTATTTTCACTTCTTTGATAATTTTCAATTTCAATTTTTCTAAAGCAATTGTTTTATCACGTATATCCTTGATGGCTTCAAGCTTGGCATAATAGTGGCGCTCATTGGAGCTGGAGATATCGCTGGTGGCCATTTTTTCTTATTAACCCCTTTCTGTAAGTTTGCGTTGGTCGATGGTTGGGGGATTTCTTCACAGGAGTTCCGTCACGTCACAAAAGATGTTGTAGGCTTTGTAAAACACACAAGTCAGATACAATATTTGTATTGCATATTTATCAGTATAATGATATTAAATGAGTGATATTATATAAAATTCACTTATTAAAAGTTATATCCAAAATGTTAAACTTCTCAATGTTGTGTACAAAACTAAGTTCTTCTTCTTTTGATAAAACTAATTCACAATAGTACACCAAAAGATTCGCGTTTTGATAGCCATGAATATCTATTCTTATTAAAATTTATTAAAAAATCGAGATAAAGAATGTAAGCTGTCATTTATCTGAAGAAGATTCAGGTAACGACTTTCTCCAATTCTTATAGTTCTCATGAGTCGGATTTCGGTACATATAGTAGATCTCAAAATATTTAAAATAAAATTTTGTGGTAACATTGGTTTTCTTGTTGTCATGGCAATGGTGTCTGGGAAGATTAAAAAGGATTGAAAATTTTATTAGATGTGTTTCTTTAGAAAAGGAATGGAAAGGTTTTAATAGATGTATTCGTTTGAAAAAAGGATTCTGTTTGCTAACAAACATGAATTCGCCCAGTCGTGCTGAAATCCACTTCGAAGACATGCGATGCTGTCGTTCCTGTCTGTCCGTGGCTTCAGAAAATGAGCTTGAAGATTATATTGATCTGCTGGAGACTTTTACCACTGATTGTGTAACTACTACCTTACTAGAGGCCTTCAATAAATGCACTTCATTAAATGTACTGATAGAAGATTTTATTATTGAAGGATATCCGCCTTGTCATTACATATGTGGACGTTGTCGTTTAGAACTCTCTCAAGCTAATGAGTTTATAACTCGAGCACAACTAAATAACCAGTTATTAAAAGAACAATATAACCGTGAAAAATCAGTACATTCGGCAATAAGCGATACTGAGATTCTTGAAATTGAAATTAAAAATGAATCGCTTGCTCAAAAATCGAAACATGATGAAAAAGCAGATGAATTGAAAACTGTGTTAAAAAGGGAATATATCAGCGCCAAATCAGTACATTCGCCAATAAGTGATACTCAGATTCTTGAAATTGAAATAAAAAATGAATCGCTTGTTCAAAAATGGGAGCATGATGAAAAAGCAGATGAATTGAAAACTGTGGTAAAAAGGGAATACTACAAAATTAATATAACTTTACTAAAATAATACTAATTTTTAGAGTATTACAGAGGTTGAGTTTGTCAACCAGAATTCTCCCGAACCGGCTGCCAGTGAGATCCTTGAGCCGACGAATGAAGATATTCAAGAAGATAACGAAATTACGCCAACTACACTAATAAGTGTTGAGCGCGTAATTTCTAACGATGATAAAAATTCTGTAAATAATTCCCAGACATCGATAAGTAGTAATGAATCTGTACTAAGTGCTAACATCTCCCGAAATGAAGACGATGGAAATATTGAAGAAACAGATAAGGCTTATTTTGAATTCAAATGTGAGTTTTGTACTTGCATATTCGAGTTTCAAAGAGATTTACTGCAACACTATGAAATAGATCACGGTATGTAAAATGTCTTTTTGAATGGCTTTAGTTTAAATATTATGCAATGCTTCTTTATGTTTTATAGCGGACAAAACACTTAATTTTCCTTGCGACATTTGCCAAAATCGATTTGTAACGAAAAATGCTTTGCGTCTGCATCGTCGTCAAGTGCATCAAAAAGATGAATATCTGGATTGTGAGCATTGTGGACGTACCGTATTAAAAACATTCTATAACGTACACTTGAGACGCCACAAACAACTTAAATTCTTATGTAGCAAATGCCGTACGTTGCTAATAATATTTTGCACGATTCTAAAATAATTTAACATTTTATTTCGTTTCAGCAAAACGTTGTGTTTCACGTTACACACTCAAGAAACATATGGAATTGCACTCCGAAGAGCGTGATCGCAATATTGAATGCGATTGTGGTAAACGTTTCTATTCATTGGAACATCTACAATTACATCAAACCATTCACATTTCACCAGAAGATAGAGCAGTATTCGAATGTACTGTTTGTTCTAAAACATTCTTACGCAAAGCGAATCTTGGTTTACATATGCAAATGCATCGCGGCGAGACTATGGATTGTCCGCATTGCGATAAGAAATTTGTAAGACGTAAAGATCTCGAAATACATATACGTTTCCATACTGGCGATTTTCCATACTCTTGTTCGATGTGTGACCGAAAGTTCGCCATTAAAGGGCATCTTAATTACCATGAGAAACGTCATCTGGGCGTGCGTTACAAATGTGACCAATGCGAGAAAACATTTATAAATTTGGCCGGTTTGCGACAACATCAGTATGAGCATACGGGTATGCCATTAATGTGTAGCGTTTGTCAACGTGGCTTTCCAACTAAATTCAAGTAAGTAAAAACACCGTATTTATACCCTGAACAAGTATATTAAGTTTGCCAAGAAGTTTGTAACAAGCTTGAAAATCAAGAAGGTGCTCATTTGCTGAAACCACCGATATCGGATCACTTAATCAACATCAAGTTTTTGTATGTAATCTTGCAATTGTGAAGGGTATTATAGCTTCGATGCAAACGAATTTGACGATTTTTCTTGTTTTCTCTATCATATACATACACATTCGTACGTATAGCGTTTTCTTAATACATTAGAAGCATCATCACATTGTTTGATTTCTGCATTGTCATCTTGAATTAGCTGCGTATAGGTATATATGTACATATCTTTTGGGTTTTTTCAGGATTCGCCGCCATTTGCGCAACGTACATAAACACCTCTTTAAGAAAACTGACTACTCAGATGAATTAGCAGAAAAGTATATAATCGCAACGACCAATTCAAATCAAGCAATAAATAAAGAAGCAGCGTCAGTATATGTACTGGAAGACTCAATCGAAATGCTTGAGGAGCATGCTGAAGACATTCCACTAAATATGCTATCCGTTTAAGCTGATCATTTTGGATTAAATATTATGGAATATTACTAGTCACAAATAGAAGTAATAATTGAAAATGTAGCCAAATTTTAGTGAATAATATTTATTAAATACGTAAATATAGTAATAAAAAACATCATCATTGATGCCGTATACATTAAGCTACTTATGAAATATAATTAAGAATATATTAGGGTGTACTGCACTGCACTGCTCAACAGCCCTCCAACTCGGGTGGTATTGGAATGTCATTATGTGCCGCAAATTGCAGTAAGGCCTTGTATTTGTTCTTCCAGTTGGTTATGTCCTTGCGGCATTTTTCATTATCATCGTGCATGGTTTCCAGTTCAACCCATTCATGCGATTTTTCCGTCTCCAAGACATCCTTCTGTTCAATACGCTTGATACGGCAGCTAGCCGCATAACCACGATTTTTTAGCGTACGACGCCGTTGTTTCATACGCACAACTTCCTCCCGATTGAGTCCGCGTGACTTCAACGTGCGATTAAGGTCCCGCACGGATATGGAGACCAGTTCATCGTCGCTTATGTCGGGTATAGGACAGGGCGAAAGTGGTGCCTTTGTAAAATAAACAAAATTAAAGATGTTAGTAACTTCCTCTCATTCCTTGTTTTCACATAATTTGTGAGATTTTCTTGATAATTCATTGCATTTACGTAAATTTGATGTGTTACCATTGAAGACTTTCGTTCACGTCGGTGCTGTCCATCCATTTCGATTGCGCAGTGTCAAATTAGTTGACGTAGAAAAAGAGCAAGTTGTTTTTATTAAATTCTTGCCTTGAATATAACAAATTACAGCACTTACACCACAGATAAAACTTACACACTTCGAAATAGATATAAATACCTGAATATTAACTGCAAATGCAATTAAACTTTAGAAACTTCTCCAACAATATAAACAAGAAATTTACTAATAAAGCAGGTGAAAAATATATGACACCTTTTCACTTTTTATTATCAACAATAGCTGTAGGGTTGCTTCGGTAGGCGTTAAATGTGGTGAAGTAATGAAACTCACCTTTTGATATTGCCATTTTGTAAGTTTTGACAATTATAAATGATACAGTGGTGGATAATAAATTATTATAAAAAAAAATGCTGTACCGTTATAATTAAAGCTGAAAAACATAACCGGCCAACACCTGGCATCCAACGGAATAGATCTTTCAACCACTTTTTTCGTTTTTTGATTTTGAGACATAAGATAAGACTAGATAAGACCGATAAATGAGGAATGCACCGCGATCTTAGGTCTATTGTGCACTCTCCTAAATCACAAGGACTCACTTAGCCCCGGCCAATATTCTACCGTTTGCTAGTGAGGCTATCCCCATCCGGAAACATGTATCCAAGGGCTTTAATCCTGCGTTTACTGACTGCTGTGAGGTCGATTAGCAGGTGTTCCTGTGTTTCAGGCTATTTGTCGCAGAACCCGCAGTTAGTGCCAGAGTAGGTTAATTACAACTTTAAACCTGCTCAGTTTGTACTCCCCAATTAGCAACTTGGCATGTCGCATACCATGTACTCCTTGCCAATGCTTGCCCTGCCCACTCCTTCTTCTTTGCGGAGCAGTTCCTTTAAGGTATGGGGACCCAATCCAATGAAGGGTTCGGGTATTATCATATTGGTGGAGGCTGCGGAGCGTGTTAGATTGTCAGCCAGTTCGTTACCGGCTGCGTTACCTCTGTGACCAAGCAACCAGAGTAGGTGCACCTGGTTCCGTTCCGCTAGGCTGTTCAGCCGTTCTCGACACTCTCGCACTAGTAGCGATTTAATCTCGTAGGAGGAGATCGCTTATAGTGCCACCTGACTATCGCTAAGCAAATATCGCATTGCGCGGATAACCCAATATCGGTCCAATATTTTCGAGCCGTCGGTGTACCACCTCAACGTACTATTCCTCAGCATCAGTTCGAGAGTGGAGTCGTTCCACTCATCCTTGCTGCCGAGGGTAACCCTAAGTTTCTTTGTGAAGTTAACTGTTTTGGTAATGCTGTTCTTCGGGAGGAGGGCTAATGGTATATTGCCACTTATCTCTTCCATCCTCTGGGACGAGTTTACCTTGCCTTTGCCACACCCCTCTGCCGTTATTTGCAGAAAGAAGTGTGTGCTTGGCTACTTGACTGAACACTAAATGAAGCGGTGTGAGTTCAAGCAGGCCCAGTGCTGCCGTTGGACAAGTGCGCATTGCGCCCGTTATGCAGACACAGGCTAGCCGTTGCAGCTTCGATAGTTGGATCTCTACCGAAATTTGCGACGCTATTGAGGCCCAGGCCACCGCTCCGTACGTGATTATCGGCGGCATAATCAACATGTACAATATTTAATTCAACCCCACTACACCACCCCTTTCCCAGGATTAAACCTCTTTGTATTAGGTCGCAGAGAGTGTCCTCAAATTAACCTTTGGCTAACAAAATCTGAACCAGATTTGGCAGCAGAATCTGCTCCCCCTGTTGTAAAAGCTTCCACACAAAGACTTGAGTCCAATCAGTCAGTTTGTATGGCAACTATATCCTATATATATTGGTCCGATGACGTTGGTTCCGACAAAAATGCAGCTTCTTGAGGAGAAAAGGACGTGTGAAATGTTTCTGATCGGTATTGGACGTTGCTAAATAGACAAGGCGACTTTTGCTTTCTCCAGACTGGACAAGGAAGCAAAGCAAATGGGTCTGGCAGTGAATGAGGGCAAGACAAAATATCTCCTGTCATAGAACAAACAGTCGTCGCACTCGCGACTTGACTCTCACGTCACTGGTTATAGTCATAACTTTGAAGTTGTAGATAATTTCGTATATCTTGCAACCAGTATAAACACCACTAACAATGTCAGCGTGGAAATCCAAAGCAAAAGATAACTATTGCCCGACAGGTGCTACTTCGGACTGAGTAGGCAATTGCGAAGCAAAGACTCTCTCGACGAACCAAAACGAAACTCTATAAGTTACTCATTAGTCCCGTTCTGCTATATGGTGCAGAGACTTGGATGACAACAACTGATGAGTCGACGTTGCGAGTTTTCGAGAGGTTCTGTGGAAGCTTTATAGTCCTTTGCGTGTTGGCCACGGCAAACATCGCATCCGATGGAACGATGAGCTATATGAGATATACGACGACATTGACATAGTTCAGCGAATTAAGAGGCCGCGGATACACTGGGTAGGTCCTGTTGTCCGAATGGACGAAAGCACACCAACTCTGAAAGTATTTGAAGCAATACGCGCCAGGGGAAGCAGAGCAAGAGAAAGACCTTAACTGCGTTATAAGGACCAGGTGGAGAAGGAAACGACTGGCACGCTGTTGTTAACTCGGCTATAATCACGTAAGCGGTGTCTACGCCAGTAAAGAAGAAATAGATCTTATGGAACGAATACCGATTTCACACATGAATCCATAAAGCTTCAAGGAGTAACTTTATAAATGTTTTTAGAGTACCTCAACTTCATTTCTTATTTGATACTATATATTTAAAAAATTTGTTAGAATTAGTTTTCTATACACTATAAGGAGCAGAAAGTATATAGAGTTATATATACAATACTTAAAAATTTTATATCACAGTTAAGTTTCTAACAGTAATTATTTAAAAAATTAAAAAACAAGTCTTAGCCAAATGCCATGCGAAAGAAGGCGCCCATAGGCATATCGAACTCTGGTGCAAAATCCAAAATCGAAGCATCGCCACAGTTAAGTCGATAAGGATCACTCTCAGGTCGTATTTGCGATTGATGCGTCGGATAATCACATTGTAAACTGAAGAGTACGAAGAGTATGCCGGCAATTGCTGCGGGGAAGTATCCACCGAACGTATTGGACATTACGCGTTGTTGTTGGGTAAATAAACGTTTCAAATAAATGCTGTTTGTTGTTTAGCCGGTATGATGATGTTAGCCGAAATGAGAAATATCAATTGCCGGCATTCGTATTTATAGTTATGGCGGAGAACGCGCGAAAGTAATACTTGCGTGCTGATGAAGCTTTCGTATTTTCAAAATGTAATGTAATGTACTTATGTACGTATATATGTTACTGTGAATTTAAGCTCACTGCCATATACATGACATATGTATGGGTACATATCTACACATACATACATTTATGCTCATGAAGCTTCTGTTCACTCATATTTCGTATTTATGCAGAGGCAAGAATTTCAGTTGGCGTATGGGAAACACCCGACTTGGGAGTTTTCTTCTTTTAATTTTATGCTCTTAAGGAACACCATGGATCCATTAATGGGTTTGAAATTAACTAAGAATTCTTAATTATAAAGCGTAGATCAAAAGTGGGAGACGCAAAGAGGTTGAAGGAATTCGACCATGAAGCAGCGAATGTTTGGTCCTAAGCAAACAAAATTGCAAGGTATTCTGAGTTAATAGAGAAAGTAAGAGTATCACAAGTAAATCCGGGTTACTTTTCTCGAAAAATCTTTTGAAATTTATGTTTTATAAATATTTACATATATAAAATATTTTTTTAAAAATTTCATATTTCAAATATTTGTATATATCATCTGATCAAATTTGACCCGGACTGGTCCATTTAAACGCGCACGGAATTAATAAAAGGTGGCGTAAAATTTTGTGTGTTATCTTGGCCACGGAGGCAACAAAAATGGTGCAGAAGGGTTTCGGGGACTCTACTGTATTACGAGAGTATTATTTTAGTGGCACAAAGTATATGCTGAAATCATCGAAAACTTTCCTCATCCGAGTTGTCCATACATGATAATAAAGATGTCAATTAAATTATTCGACGGGTGTAGTTTTTGTCAGTCCGGGTCAAATTTGATCACATGGTATATTTGTTAAATAATGCCTAGTATAATATATGGAAAGATTTCTATTTGTTTTCCATTGTTTGTTTAGTTGTCAGGCATTTTTGTCAGTCCGGGTCATATTTCATCATATTGCCTCATCCAACTCGACCATCCGCGATAATATAGATTTGCATTAAATTACTCGAAACACTTTTGACAGTCCGGGTCAAATTTGATTTAAAAAAAATGGCTAATATGAAGTATAGTTAGATTTTGAGTATATTTGGAGCGGATTTCACAAAAATACTATTTGTGTTCATACTATTTGCTTTGGTAGTCAGGCCACGCCTACTTTTCAGAAAATTTCAAACTGATGAAACATGCCTTTCATCGCCGTAATCCAATTTAACAGTTTTAGTTTTTCTTGTTGCTTAATTAATGAGTGATTTATGTTACTTTTTATAACGGTTATTGTATTATCACTAATTTGTGGGTGCGGTAATGGTCCGACTCTGCGCGTATGCAATAACAGCTTTCTCATGGCGGAAAGAAACCTCTGCAACAGAACGTACCGACTGACTGGCTAAATCAATTAATCTATTTTACATGAGCATTTTTATAGAATACATATGTACATCTCTCGTGCTATAAGGTGTTACAAAGAAACGCTAGGCGATTAAGATCAGTTGACGTACATACATACATACGTACTTCCAGATTTACATACATACATATGTATATCAAGCAATCGCTCGCACTGGACAAACATGCCTACACAAGGTTTAGAGCAAAGCAAGAAATTGTTTGTATACTTCATGCATGCATGTGTAGGAATACTAGTGTAAACAGACCCACACACATACATACTTACTACAAGTATGTAAATTTGTTATTGTGTTTAATTAGCACTAGACTTTGTTTGGAGCACTCATGTGGGGAAACTTATGACGTAAGTATGAATTTGTGTATGCATTTTTAAACAATTTCATTGCAAATTAGCAGCAGCACTTGCAAGTTCATTCACGCTCACTATCGCTACAACTAAAACAATAATGAATGAAAATGAATTTGCGATTGTTTACTAAGAATTTTTAATATGGAAATGCAAAAGCCACGTTTGTAAACAGCTTTGCCATGTTATCAATACACGAGAGTATATTCGTTATAACTGTTATGTATAAATAAATAATAAATGAGCAAAATTAATTAT
Organism: Bactrocera latifrons; assembly: GCF_001853355.1. Lineage (NCBI taxonomy): Eukaryota > Metazoa > Arthropoda > Insecta > Diptera > Tephritidae > Bactrocera > Bactrocera latifrons. The sequence goes on from NW_017534963.1 coordinate 770,628, forward strand.
TTATTGTTTAAAGGACATGCAGCTAGCATGGCGTATGAGTGACTTTTGTCCAGTAATTTTGGGGCTGAATGAAAAATTGCCTTGTAATATGTTAGTCTTTTATTCAGCATTTATCGCTTCACTTTGTAGAGAATATATATTGTTCATTCAAATGGCTGAGATTGACATTTACATATATGTACATATGGTTTGGTGGAGAACCTCATCGGTGTGGGGATATGCTTTCCGGAGTTAAGCTTAAGACACCCTTTTAAGCTGCTGGAACACTGCAGTATACAATATTTCAAGCAGAGGCCTTTGCTATTGGGAAAGCCTCGAAGCGAGTCTCTCCAGCGTTAACATCTACGTGGATAGCCAAGCAGCATTCGACGATATGAAACACTGGCAGAGGTATCGATAGTGAAGCCACAGGTCTATTGCATTTCACGTGCAGTGCAGACATCATAAAGAATGACTACTTTTCATGAAATTCGAAATGGAGCTTCATCTGTATCACAAAGAATCAAAACTGGTCTAACTAACTTATATAATAACAAAAATTACTATTATTGTAATTAACCTATAAAATAACCTATACAGTCATGAAAATTACTAATAATTACCAAAAATTGTAATGTTTTAGGTTGCTACATTAGGTGTGCCCCTTAATGCCGAGAACCAGTGACAATTGTTAACATTTTGTATGCCGACCGTACTTGGGTTCGAAAAATCTAAGTTGTTGCCTTCTCGAATAACAATTGCACTCTACTTGGGAGATTTCACGTTTGACAAATAGGAAATGGGTTTTCCCAAAGACAGTACTTCGCTACAATCACTACAAAAGCTATAATAAGCACAAACTTTTACACAATTACTTATTGCAAAATATTTTATATGGAGTTAAGTATTGTGCGCCGTCACTAACCCTACCGCCCCAGCAATTAAATATGCAATTCAATGGTAATGGCTCTTATATCTGCTGATTCATAATAAAATAAACTTGTTTTAAGCAAGCTTTCGTATTCTCGCGAAACACAGCATTAGATGTTAAATAATTATTTGTCGGAAAAGCGAGGGTTTTAGCCAAGCGATTTCTAAGAATTTTCTCAACATAAAATTGCGAAAATATGTGTAGATACCGATCTATCTATGTGAGGTAGGTAGTAGTGAAGTGTGTATAAATATTAAAACATTTTGGTTATAACTATTTCAATTGAAGTCGATTTATTCACTGTCTTAGTGGAAGAATTTCTAAAGCGGCTCTGACTCCGATCAAAATTTTCGATAACTGTGATACTTTATTTAAGTCGAAAATCCGAAACAAACCAGAACTTGCTATTCCCTCACTATTTTGGCGCTGTTTCGTACTTCAGCTTTTAGTTTTTCGGAATCTTCTTCCAATGGTAAGCAGATGATGTGATATTATATATTAAAAAATCTTATTCGACTGTGTGAAAAGTACTTCGTAATACTAAAAATGCATTCAAAGCAGAAAAATACCAATTCGGATTAAATATTTCTTCCATTAACCCATGTCTGATTTTTTATTAGTAATAAAGGAGGGAATTGAATGGGTCTGGTAAAAAATGTGCATGCCTTTCAGGTCACACATAACAGGCAACGTCGTAGCTGTGTAGACAATTTAGAAAATAAGTAGAAAATAAAGTTCTTTCTCAATGATCAAAGTTGACATATTATACGCTTTCAAAATATCTACACCATCTCATATTCAAAACACACAGGTACTCAGGTCTCAATGAACGGTTCTGTAAATGAAATCAAATATACATATATAAACATTTAGTTGCCGAATTGCATGCTATTAATGGAGGCTTTCACCACGTTGGAAAGATCAAATAGAGTAAAGTAGCTTGGATTTGCTTGATGTCTCGTATTATCGCTAACTTCTACTAATTGGCGAGATATAACGAATAATTAAATTATTTAAGTGCCGGTTCACACACCGCCGCCTAAACTGTTTTGTTTTTTGTAGGCGAGAGAAGAACGAGAAGCGAGAATCTATGTCCTTTTTCACCAGGAAGCTGCTCATCTGGCGAAACCGCTGACTATAGCATATAGCTACCAAACAAACCGAACAATCTGCATCAAATACTTGTACGATAAACTTGGTCTTGGTAAAGACCGAAAGGAGGATCGACACACACCACATCTTCGTCAATTTGCCCCTATGTCTGTATTTGGTATTCCCGCAACACTAATACGGCTGGGTAAACTGACATTGAGCAATACCAAAAGCTCTGTAAGGATCGGCAAGGACCTACTCGAGCCGTTCGATACGAGGTTTTAGGCAAGGCGACACCCTTTCGTGTGACTTCTTCAAACTACTTTCAGAGAAAATATTTCGAGTTGTAGAACTAAATAGAGAAGTGTACAGCTGCTGGCGTACGTCAATGAAAAAGCAATTGGGTTAGGTAGTAAACGAGGACAATACCTAATATCTCTTGTCATCAAACAAACAGTCGTCGCACTCGCGACTAGGCTCCCATGTCACTGTTGATAGTCATAACTTCGAAGCCGTAGATAATTTCGTTTATCTTAGAAACAGTATTAACAACAATAGCAATGTCAGCTTCGAAATCCAAGGCAGGATATCTCTTGCCAACAGCTGCTACTGCGGACTTTGTAGGCAATTGAGAAGTAAAGTCCTCTCTGGACGAACAAAAACTAAACTCTATAAATCACTCATTATTCTAGTCCTGGTATATGATGCAGAGGAATGGAAGATGACAACAACTGATGAGTCGACGTTGCGAATTTTCAAGAAGAAAGCTTCTGCGAAAGATTTATGGTCGTTCGCGCGTTGGTCACGGCGAATATCGCATTCAATGGAACGATGAGCTATATGAGACATACATACGACAGCGGCTACGCTGGGTGGGTCATGTCGTCCGAATGAACGAAAAAACTTTTGCTCTGAAAGTATTCCACACAGTACCCGCCGTGGGAATCAGAGGAAGAAGAAGATATCCATACGTTGGAAAGGCCAGGTGCAGAAGGACATAGCTTCGTTTGGAATCTCCATTTGGCGCCATATTGTGGAAAGAGAAACGACTGGCGCGTTGTTGTTAACTAGGCTATAACCGCGAAAGCGGTGTTTACGCCAATAAGGAAGCAGAAGATATGCAAATATGCACAATATAATTGAAATATTGTATAAGAGGGCAAATACTCGAGCTACCGGACTCTTGTTGCTCGTGTGACCGCTAAGACCCACATGAAAAGTAATTTTCCAGTAAAGGGCAAAAACTCCGTTTGAGTTGTTAGAGTCAAAAACAAGCTAAAGACTTTTATTTTGTTTTATACAATATAAGATTATTTATAGTTTGCTGGACATGATTCGGTCTGTAGTTTTTTTGTTTACATAGCTATCAGAAAAAGTCTCTACATTGTAGTTTTCTACAATTTTTCCATCCAGCAAAATATGTACTTATTAATTAACTCCAGGTTTAGCGTTTTATACCCCTATATCTCACCTTAACTTAACTTAACTAAATTTTAGAAATCGCTATGCTTCTTCGAATTTTGAGCGCTGTCGGTTGATCTAAACCAATTAAGATTTGAGTTTTTCTTTACTCCGCGTAATCATACCATTCTAAGTGGGTTAATCTCCGGTTGTACTAACAAAGTTTTGATAGTATTTTTTTTGGCAAAAAAGCCAGACGATCGATTGCTAATTGCCGTCTCATTACTAAGCAATTTTCTAGGTATGTATATATTAAGAACGCTTGAGCTGTCTCTTTTCTTATCACAAAATGATATCTATTATCTTGAATTCACAAAGAAGGGTTGAACAGATGTATGCATATACATACATATGTACATATGTTGTTTGTGGTAAGTATGACGTCAAATGAGTAATTGTGGTAATGATAGTAGTTGCCGTTATCACTAAAACTTAATTATAACAAATGATGAAATACACTCCTTATTTTTTTGTTTGTTAAAATATTTTTTTATTTTTCTTTACTTTACTTAAAAATTACATCTGTATAAATAGCTTAATCCACTTAACTTTAATATCACAGTGCATAATTCGCTTTGAATATTTTTCTTATTGTTATTGTTATTGTTTACTTTCTGACCACAAATTCACATTATCACCGGCTGTCGCAGATATTTCAGCTGCATCATGGTGAAAATGATTTCGTAAAGACCCATTAAATTCCAATCGAAGTCGAAAAACGATTCGGGATGCACCGTTAGGCTGGACAGTTGGACAATATCCGATTCGAGTTCAAGTGATTTCAGCGCCTCGCAGGTGCTGTCACAATTTCGGTAGTCTTTCTGCGTCGTCGGCAGCGCAGACAGATCGGTGTGATTGTGCGCCACCATTTGTATATCGAGAACTCGTGGATAAACTGCTGCGGTGGGCGTTACTAGCAGTCCACCGAAGAGTATGAGTGCAATGCTAAGCATTTGATATCGAGATTCCATTGTTGTTTGGTAAAAAATTACGTTTCGTTTTGACTTTCACGTGCTTCCTGCTACCGGCGCTTGTGTTTCACAACTAAATGATTGGAATAGCGGCGCCGTTGATTTTATTGGCAGTCTACCTTATTTCCCCATATTTATGTATGCATCTATGTGTTCTGTTATTTCCATGAAAAAGCTGCTTTCACGCTCTTTCTTGTTTTTGCTTGCGAAGGCGAAATGCTCACTTGTTGCTTTTAATTATTTTTGTTTACACCGGTCGCCTTGTCAAAGTTTTGCGCGCTGTTATGAAATTGAAACGAGCGCTACATATTTATATGTACAGGTGTATGGGTGTAATCACACGTATGTAAATATGCATGTAGAACCGTTATATGCATTTAAGTATGTGAGAAAAGCTCAAAGTTCAACGGATGAAAGCACGTTTCTGCCAGGAGCTTTCGACGCTTTCAATTTAGTTAGACAGGGTGACTACTTTCAAATGTTTTGCAAGCTTCCTATTCTAATTTGAAATATTTTTTAACAGAAAGATAGATTTACTTCTCGACCAAGACTTTTGTGCCTAAAGAGAGCTTTGATGATTGAACTGCTATCTGGTTACAAAATAGACTCATTTCGAGCCAATACAAGCATGCCAACTCTTAGCCCAATTTTCCATACACTTCTGTTAAGCCTTGTCTGGGATGACCTTTAGTGACTTTTTACGATTTTTTTTTAATTTTGCCACATGTTTAGAGGCCGTTCGTTAGATTGTTGGACAGTTTCGCCGTCGATTTCACAAATCCATGTCTCGTCTCCATTAATGATTCGTGTGAGAAAAGTAGGGAGTCCTCAGGTACGTAGTTAAGCTTATCTTTCGCGACCGATATCGTGCTTGCAAAAAGAGATCAAGTGTTAGAAGTCTAGCATTGACATGCTCCATACGCGAAACATGAACCAAAATGTATTGAGTCGATACATAAGAGAATTTATGACCTCTCTCTCGAATTACATTACATCTCTCTAATATGTCGAATTAAAAAAAATCCGAAGTGCAAGAAAGTTATATTTTGATTTTGCGAAAAGCAAATCTGAACATTCGGAAAATTAGTAATAGAGTTGACTGGACTTCAAAGTGGAGAGGTAACAGTCCGGTTCTCAGTCCCATTGTGAACTTTTGGTTTATAATGAAGGCTTAGATAGCACAAAGGAGACCAAAAACTATGGCAGAGTTCGACAGAATTTTCGAAGAACTGTTGTATAACGGTATCGCAGGAGGAACATTAAACAATTTCATAAAATTTAAGCCTGAGCGTATAAAATCGTTATTTAAATTAGAGGAGATTCAACAAAATACTAATGAGATAGTTTTTTGAATCGATTAATATTTCCTTTAGTAAAATCAAAACTAAAAAAATCATTTCTCTAGTCTTAAATTATTCACTCAGTATGCTTGTAATTCACTCTGGTTAAGGTCTATTTTAAAAAGTAAAATTAAGTAAATTCTTCTCTCGACAAACAAAGATCAAACTCTAGAAGTCACTCATTATACTAACTCTACAACTACCAAATTCGCTTAGTGTGAAAATGGATGCAAACTCACTCCCCATATAACGGTACTGTTCAAAACTACTAAAATCGCGATAAATCAATAACTACAAAAAAAAATTGCCACGGGGTTTTTATGACAAGGCTTAATAGGGACCAGTTTAAAAATTGAACGATGGACCTGGCACCGCCCACTTTTTGGTGAAATCACATATGTCGGGACCCGACTGACTGATCTGGACAAAATTTGGTATGTGGTATTTTTGTCATATTTCTATATGCTCACGTTGTGAAAATTAGCGAAATCGGACAATAAACACGCCTACTTCCCATACAGCACAATTTTAAATTCCATTTGATTCGTTTAGTTTCCAGTACACAAATCAAGAAGCAATTCATATAACGGGATTAAACTTTGCACAAAGAGTGCCTTTAGCGTATGCCACCTTAAAACTAAAAATTGTTCAAATCCAATAAAAATGTTCAAGCCCCTTGGTACCGAATAGTTGGACCCAAGTACCTATAGTTGAATTTTTTTGATCGAAAATGTCAGTCATTGTGTGAGATATGCAATTGAAATTAAGGGATAGTCCTTCTCTTATAATGGTATGTCTGTATGTCAAAAATGGGTTGAATCGGACCAATACTTCCCATAGCCATCATACAATTAAAATAAAGATTTTCGAACTTCCAGTACCATATATATCAGTTAATATGTGAGTTATCCCAAAGAAAATAAGAGAGCGTGTCTTCGTGCCAAAATGGATAAAAAACTTGACTTATCCCCCATATAACTAATATACGGATTTTCGAACATCCGATTGACTTTACTCTAAATGATTAGTTTGTATTGCGAAAAGTAGATAAAATCTGGTCGATTTTACCCCAACTGTCATGTATTACATATAATGGTTTTCTTTCATCTACAAACCTTATGTGCCTGTCAGTATAGGAGTTATATATATTATATGTATATATAAAATTGCTTGGATTTCGATCCGCATAATATATCTTACACCATAAAGTATTTCCCTGGCTTTGATTATTGTAAGTTGCAAGAGTATAATATGTTCGGTAGCACCCGAACTTAGCACTTCCTTACTGGTTTCTAAATAACTTTATATATTAATTTATTTTTTACACAAAGGGAATTTCTTCAATGTGCCCCTAGAACACAAGTACCAAGTACAATCCTATGAATCATACCATAAATCGTTCTATTCTATTCTATTTACGCTATAAATTTCTTTACCGTATTGTCTGTTAAATAAGTATGTTTTGTCAATATTTGGGAAGAAAAATACACACATACAAATTTCGTCGCTAACTAATAACTAGTTGAACAACATCTAAATGCCGAAGTACACTTAACGGTGGCACTCAGCTATGTATCATACATGTTTACAGTGCCAATTTAATTTGCAAAGAACATGGAATACTTTTTGGGTTAATAAAAGCTTATGGAAGACATGTATTAGTTTCGAAACAGCTCTGTTTACTTTTCACGCAACGAATGAGTGTTTTTCGTCCGTAAACGTAAAGGACATTGATCTTGCTAATATAGAGGGATTATATTCACAGTCTGTACATTTAAAAATTATTACAAGTTATGGTAAATGACTGCTTTCAAAGAGATAATAGGCATAGCTTTGTTAAGGGGGAGGGTTACCATGTACTAAGAAAGTAAGGGAAAGTCTGATGAAAATATTAGGAATGATGTAAATTCAGATATTCTGTTCATTCGCATTTCGTTTTTGACAGCCATTAATTCTAAATCTGAGAATATGCTATTCATATTCTAAGAACTTTAAGTACAAAAGAAGCATACTAGTATTTTCGTTGATGAAACCCCTTAATTTATAACATTTTTTCTACTTTTTTTCATTAAATATGAGGTCATAAACTTCAAGCAGTTCAGAACTTTGTTTGCTATTCAAATAAATTGCTTTTGAACTTGTCTGCTTCTCGTCTGCATCTATTTTTCCATAATTATGATATTTCTCATAAATAATTAACAAAAATACAAACATTTCTCTGTATATTAGTATGTCAGTGACATTAATCCCGAACTGATTTTGTTTATGCCATTAATTTTATTCAATTCCACGCTCTTTTTGCACGTAGGCAAACAAATCTCCAGACATCTGCTACCTTTTCAAGGACAAATGAGGACAAGGAAAGTATTTTTTTTTCAGATTTTTTTTAAATCAGGCAAAGTATATACATACAAACACATACATGATGAATGTTGATGCTCTACAAGCGACCGCAAAAGGTGTCATAAAGTCACTGACAGCGAATGTCTTCAAATGCCAAATGATGACAAAATTGACAGCTGTTATTTTCATTTCGTTTTTCTCACTTTTTAAGATTCTACGCAACAAATTTTACCTGGCGTGTCAATTTCAAGGTGTTGGCTGTCGAATATACGTAAACATTCAGATATATTTTATGTGTACGTATGTATATCTGCTTAAAAGTGATGAGTTTATGGTTTTAAAACTTTTTTCGTACAGTATTAGCCTTAATATAAAATTACTGTTTACAACAAATAAACAGATGCGAGGGTAGTTTGAAACGCCATTGAGATATATAATGATGATAATGGAATATATTTTTAAGTCAAATAGTATATACTGCTCTCCACACAAAATATCTAGTCCAGTCCGTCCTTGTTATAAAATTCCATAACTTTACTGACTCTTATGACCCATGTAACCCCTGGGTTTAAAAAAATCCATTTTTTTATTATCTTATGAAATTCTTCAAAACCTATAGAATATTGTCCTAAATTTTCAAGTTGATCCGAGTAATAATTTAGGAGATACAGCTTTGAGAACTTGTGCACTCGATGCTAGCTAGGCTAAGTGTGCTGTCTTTAAACGCGTTTTTCTCGAAACTGTGCTTTTGAAGTGGGGAAATCTTACCACGTAATTGATATACAATTCTTAAAGACATCTTTTTTCGATTACAACTATTTCAAAAAAATGTCGCGAAATTTTTACTGAATTTTTAAATTTTTGGTAAAAATATCCGTAAAAAATCCTATTTTCAGTTTTTTTCTTCATCCAAGTTCTACTTAAGGTAAGGTTTTAACTAAAAAACTTATTTTTTTCACTTTAAATGATCGTGTAAGGAGTTATCCTGCTAACGTGGATCTGAAAAATCAACGGAAAAGGCGTCGCAAAAGCCGAGTATAAAACATTTTTTTTTTTTTTAAATTTCAGAATTTCTTTGTTAATAGTATATGTTTGTAACAATGAAGAAATCGAATAGAATATTTAATTTATATATGAGAAAAAATTGTTGGGCTATTTTTACCTTAGGAAACTCATGTAACCCCTTAAAGAGATGTGGGCCCTCATGTAATCCTTGAAAGTTGTCACATGATTGTGTATTGCTACGCTCTTAGACGAAGTCTAGTTGAAGAGGTCTCCATATAAAAATGCAAAATTAGCCCACTTAGAAAACGACCAAAAAATAGTTTTAAATAGGGTTCCCAATATTTTGAAACTTTTGGTATGAAATTGTAATTGTTTAAGAAAGAGATTTTAGCCGAAAAAATTATTTTTAAGAATAGTTTCCATTTTTTATTATAATATAATATATTATATAATATAACTAATATATTTTATGAAGAGAGTTGCCAACTGTCAAATTGACAAAATTACGGAATTGCTTAATGTGAGTATCAAATTAAAAAGGTTTAAAAAAGCTTACAGCAGAAAATAATTTGACAAGGTTTGCCATGGGCCCAAAAAAATTCGGCATTATTTACAACAATTTGGAAAATAATTTGAATGCTTTGAAACCCGTAAAAGTCGCTGGCTTACTAAACATTGCTCTTATTTATTTGTATATTATATAGACAGTTGCCAACTGCTAGAATTTTTTTTTTATAAAAAAGTTAATAACAAAAAATTATTTGAATACACTTATATCATATATAGAGTTACCACGTGTACTTTTTTTCTAAATGCGGTAAGCTAGATGAATTACTTTATTATTGGAATGTAAATACAAAGATTTAAAAAGGCTTACGGCTGAAATTATATGTGAATATGGTTGTTAATACTTAAGTAGTTTCTTTTTTCACAAAAAATAAAAAATGAAAATAACTTTATTGCTTCAAAAACTACAAAAGTCACTGAGTTATTAACACTTATTTTATGTAGAAAGTTGCCACCTGTTAAATTTGCTAAAAAAAAGTTAATAAGACCAACATTATTTTAATACGGGCTTAAGAAGATTTTCGGCAGAAAATTGCTGTGAAAATGATTGTCACAGTACTAAGAATATTCGACTTTACTTTAGCGCAATTGAAAATAGTTTTATTGTATCTGAACCCGTAAAAGTCCTTCCTTTATATTAATAACACTGTTTGAGACATTTGCTGCGGTTAGCGCCAAAATTTTATTTGAACTCTAGACAATGGGTCATGGCTATAATATTAGCTTGTCAAAAAAGTCTTGCGGTATTTTCGCCAGTTGGCGCTGAGAGCGCGTAGTTCTAGTTTTATTCGTCGCATCGGGTCATGCTATACCTTTTTGGAAAGCTCATTTCACGCGCTAGCACGTGTTTGATTAGTTGTCGTTTCTTTTAAGTCGTTCGTGAGTTATAGCGTCGCAAACATGGAGCAAAATAAAGAGAAAATACGGCATATTTTACAGTACTACTACGATAAAGGCAAAAATGCATCTCAAGCCGCCTGTAAAACTTGTGCAGTTTATGGACCTGATACAGTTTCCATTTCCACCGCACAACGATGGTTTCCACGTTTTCGTTCTGGTATAGAGGTGGTCGAAGATGCGCCACGCTCCGGAAGGCCTGTCGTCGAAAATTGCGATAAAATCGCTGAATTGTTCGAAAGAGACCGGCATAGTAGCAGCCGTAGCATCGGTCAAGAGCTGGGCATGAGTCATCAAAAAAAATTTTATGAACAATTGAAAATTCAATAAAAATACCGCAAGACTATTTGGACAACCTATTATAATATATAGTCATATGAGTATGAATATTTTCATTATATGTAAAATACTTATGTATGTCAAGGCAGAAAAGAAATTGCCAAATCACAAAAGAGATAAGAAATTCATAAAAAGCATCAAAACATATGAAATAGAGTGCATATTTCCCTTAAGTTTGTTATTTCTATGTACAAAATGTAGGCAGTGATGACTGACGTTGGCAATAAGACGCCCTGGAAGTCAATGAATCGTAAAACTTTGCAGACTGCGTCTTTGCTTACGTTCCCACGCAATGTTCGTAAATGTAAATTTAATTTATTGAATTTCAGCCAAGCCGAATTTGCAGAGTTGATGTGTCTGACACACAGTTATGGATAATAAATATGCTGCTGCGTAATAAGTTGTAATAATAATAACGACAACAACAACAATGCGTGTAAAGAATAAAATGTTGTTTTTGTATGCGTTGAAACGTGATGTGTTATATTATATAAGCAGCATCAGACGCCTGAAATTCGTCACGTATTTAGGTATCATCCACCTGGTTAACTGTGGTGGGCGCTTGCATAATGCTAAAAATGTAGTAATTTTCTTTAATTTTTTTGCATATAAATTACGTATATATGTAAATACATATGTATGCACATATGTATGTATACTTTCACATGTACTTATGTGTAAAGTATGCATATTAAAAATTTAAAAAAATTATTATTAAATATATTTTTTAAATTTTTTAATGAAAGATGAATTTTTTTATTCATAAAACATGAAAAAAACATATTTTGATATTGCTTTATATAATTTAATTGAAAAGAGGGGAGTCAAGATATTCAAATATATAACATATCATTAGTTTATTAAAGAACTAAACGTGTTTTTGTCAACAGAGTAACGGTGTAATTATATTCACTTACATTTAAATATACGTAAGTATTAACATAATACATTAGGTTGATATGCGTTATTGTATAAAGTACAGGCATTTTAGCGACATGTCACCTGTTCAGTAACTGCTTTAAAAGCATTTTTTTGCAAACAACTCTATTCGAAGCCTTATTCAAAAAATCTAAATTTATAAAGATCTGATTTACATAAAATTTGGCGTGAATCTCCTTGATACATATATCCTCTTAATGGCCATAATTTAAAAGTAATTTTTTAATTTTAACTATTTTTTAAAAAATTCCGAAAAGTAAACAAAGTTCGAGAGAAAATAAGTGGTGAACTTTGTGTTGATTGAGAATTTAACCGTTTTATACTCTGAACAGGGTATATTAAGTTTGCCACGATATTTGTACAACTCAAAAGGAAACGTCAGTGATCATATAAAGTATACTTATATGAGCAAAAAAAATAATATATTTTATTAATAATTGAAAATAAAGTTTTGTAATTTTGGAACCAATCGTGCTTCTACTTTTCTTAGGCTCAAATGACTTTTCAAAAAGGTTTCCACTAAACCTTCCGATATTCCAACGATGATAGTAAGATCTGTGACTGTTCATCGTCGAATCTCAAGCACCAATTTCTTTATTTTATTGACGTGATGGTTATCAGTTGATGTTGATGGCCGTTCTGGACGTGGTTCGTCGTCGTCCAGACCCCTTTGAACAATTTGTATTAATCAAAAACAACATTCTGAACGTTTCGGCACCAGAAATTTGATTCCGCATACAAAATGTAATGGAATAAAAATAATAATGAATAATTTCACTCATCGTTAAAATCGCCGAATGTACTTTATGTACTTCAGAAAGACAAACGTATAAAAAATACTAATGATTATTTTGATGCGACATTTGACACAGATGTCACTGACAGTCAACGAACATAAAAAAAAAATATTTCGCTGCAAGAAATTTGTGAAATTTAATTTCCAAAATCTTACCAGTTTTTGCCCAGTATCAATAACCAAAATTTTTAATTTTTGCTATTTTTAAAAAATTCGGAAAAGTTAACGATTAGAAAAGAGTGCTAGTATGAAAAACTTATTAATTTGAGGAGATATTTCTATGATTGGCATGGGTTATTGTACAAAGCAATGATGTAGCAGTTAAAGCTGACCTACAAACTGAAGAATCGGAATTAAGGCAAAAATTGATTCACTGTTCGGAGATATAGAAACTGGTTCTGCCAGTTCGCGAAACTTTGAAGGCGATTTTCTCGAAACTGTCTTCTGAAACGAGTTGATCGAAATTTTTATGGAGTATTTTAATAGACTTGCCTATGTCTGGAACTAGACGCCAAAATGCTTAAAATATTTACAAAATTCGAAACAGTCATTAAAGGGTTACAAGATCCAGTCTATTGTTGGATTTGTTTTATTGTATAAAACCGTTCTTGTTGAGAAACATATATTTCATATCTCTTCGGAATAATATTTTTAAACAGATGAATTCAAATTCGTTATAAGGGTTGTTAAAAATTTAATACCGCAATGATTAATTTAATAATAATAATAAAAGTCTTTGTTCTTCTAATTTTTCGCTACTAAACAAAAATCAGTCCACCCTAATGTGCACAAAATATCAATAAGTCAGTTAGTTGCTTCATCAATCAATCAGCCGGGGCAATATTGCGTTAGAACAACCGCACATAATGGCATATACATATGTACGTATTATGTATGGCTGTGTGTGTGCTAATATTAAAATATGTCAATCAGAAAATGCGAAAAACGTTTCGCCCGTCTCGTCGCTGGTTAAATATTAAATTTAATTTCGCTAAGCAGCATATTCAAACAAAGAAAAAACGAGGAATGCTTGTGCAATCAGCGACTGCTTGTAATGTGTCGCCGTGCACACAACGCCGCACACTTTTAATATCACTTCTTATTTTCAGTTGACATTCACAGCATTGTGTGCATTCGCGCCAGCTGTTTAAATCAATTACGTCGTGCGAGGTGTGAGGGGATTTATTTAAATTCATAACGCGATGTTGTTTTGACGCTTCGCTGAATTATTATAAATAACGGAATGTGTAACGGTTGTTAAAGTAGTACATACATAAACACATCGGTATACAAAAGTATAGAAATACTTATGCTCAAATAAAAAAGTGCATTTATACAGTTACTTATGTATGTATGTATATAGGATATTTTTTTTCCTCCATTGTAGAAGCTCCATTTATCTACACAAGTAATAACATCAATATTTACTCCGATCAGACTGCTAATGATACAGTTTAGACTGGTTTGAGAAAGCAATATTTCAGTTAACTCTCATTTAACTTCATTTGGATTTATAGCGATTAAATTGCATATTGTCTACTAAGGCGTGATACCCGAAGAACCTGATTTTAGGATTCATAGCCAATAATAGGTGTGCTGAAAAGTTTCCGGCCTGGCACATAGAAGGCGCAACTGGAATTAAATCTTTATGATTTTTAGTTACCTCTAACCTTCAGGAAAAACGAAGAAATGCGGTGGCTTACAGAAGGTTTCAAGACCGGAGTATACTTTTGTTGAACCCTCAAAGGTGACCTAGTGACTGTTGCCCAGAGCATACTGAAAGTATGGATGGAACAGTTCACCAGCCCATTCAGCAGGCAGTGAAAGCAAAACGACAGGAGATGGTGGACCCCGATTCCCCAATCGAAGACGATGTAGTGGACGTTGCATTGCCCGAGCATGAAGAAGGTCAAATATTAATAACCCGGGATACCCATCGAATAATTTGTATTGACTATCATCAATAGGGCTATCAACACCGACTATTATAAAGCTTTATTGGACACTTTGAAGAACGAAATCACCGAAAATGGCAGCAGTTAAAAAAAAAAGATAATGTGGACTCATCAGGACAATGTGCAGAGTCTCAAGTCGGTGAAAACGATGACAAAAATCCAAGAATTGGGCTTCAACTTGTTTCCGCATACACCATATTCTCCAAATCTGGTCCCCCTCTACCATTTTCTGTTCCCAGATCTCGAAGGAATGATTGCGGGAAGAAATTTTCGTCGAATGAGAAGTGATCGCCGAAACTCACTTCTAATTTGAAGCAAAGAACAAATCATATTACAAAATAGATATCGAAAAGTTGAAGAGCCGTTATAATCAGTATATAACCCTTGAAGGGAACTAGGTTGAATAAAAAATAACGATTTTTTTTTTAAATGTGTTTACTACTTTTCGTTTCCAATTGATCTGCTAATACTATTTATATCGAGGCTCATATAATAAATACATATATCTTTTACATAGGCAAAGCGGAAAGAATGAAGTATACATTAAGGAAGCACAGAGTAGTTCTATAGTATATAGTTACTGTAGTTGAATATATTTGGCCACATAACTACAGTAGAGAGAGAAACGTGCTAGAGACAGGAATAAGGCTTATTTATACAATATTTCATCAATTGCAAACTGTAAACTAGTACAAAACTTTAGCTTAAAATTTCCTCCACTTATTGACTTAACCACATAATAGGTGCTATGAGTGCCTACATTAAAGTGAATTTGTATTATTATTATTCGTAAACTTGTGTAAGTAACAATTAGGCATTAGCTTTCCTGTTAACTTTCACACCAAAATAATTATACATATGTATGTCCTTATGCAACTGAAAGGAAAGTGTATTTAATAATTGCGCAATAAATACATTCTTCAGTGTTGATAATTTTGTAATTTTTACACTTTTCAACTTGGAAAGAAATAAAGAAAGTTTGAAAGTTAAAAATTCATAAATTTTGTTGACAGTTAAGAGCCTCTACAAAATGTCAATAAGAGTAGGTGGACTGTGAGACAAGTAAATTGAAGAAATATATATACTATACATATTGAAACTAATTCAAAATTTTTTTAAAATAAATTTCATGATAATTTACAGAAACCCGAAGGAACTTTTGTGAACTGTAATTTCGCTAGATGGCACTGGAGTTTTATTATGAAGAGAAAAACGAGTTTTTGATATAATTTCGAAATAAACAGTAATCTGGTTAATCATACTATCCGGTGAATTTTATAAGGACGCTAGGCGGCGTATGTACATCTGGCTTAAACATTTTGTAGCGCATGTAACGTTTCGTAAATGCCGAAATATTTCGAATCAGAACTTACGCAATTGGTGTGAGGAAATTTGTCGTGAAAAACTCATATAAATACTTGCTCATCACAAATGTCAACTTTATTTCCGGTTGAAATCTCGATTCTTAAATTTTAAGTCTAAAAACATCACGTAAGCATAATGCCTGAGGCACGCACTTTCAGCGAATTCATACGCATACCCATCAGATTTTACCAGACCATTGGTGAGGATCTCTATGAGCATCGCTCACCATATCGCATTAGACGCCTGTTGCTCAAGTCACTGCTCTATCTGGGTTTCCTCAATTTCAACATACTCGTTGTCGGTGAGATTATTTACTTCGTAAAAGCTTTGAACTCGTTCGCCACCGTTTTGGAGGCAACCGGTGTGGCGCCTTGTATTGGTTTTTCTTTTGTAGCGGATTTCAAGCAGATCGCTTTAACAGTGCACCGTCGAACCTTGCGTGAGCATTTGGATCAGATGGAAGAGTCATTTCCGAAAACCGCTATGCAGCAAGTTGAATACAAATTGCCACAGCGTGAACGTGTTATGCGACGTGTGATGGGCATTTTCGCGTTGCTCTGTTTAGCATACACATCCACGTTCAGTCTTTATCCGGCGCTTAAGGCTGCCGTGCAATATTGGCTCTTGGGTGCACCCGTTTTTAAGCGTAATTTCGGCTTTGCCATATGGTATCCATATAATGCCACCGAAAAGACTTGGGTCTACTGGCTCACGTATATGGGTCAAGTGCATGGCGCATATTTGGCTGGTGTGGCCTTTCTCTCGGCCGATCTGGTATTGGTGGCCTCGGTGACACAGCTTTGTATGCACTTCGATTACATTTCACGTTGCCTGGAGGAATTTGCTGGCCGTTCGGAGAGTAGCAGTTCGCAAGAGGATTTACAATATTTGCAAGCCTTAGTGGTGAAACATGCCAAGTCTTTGGAGTGAGTGTCGGGTGGAGAATAATGCTTTGGGGGGATGCTGTTGTTGTTGGCATGTCAATATGCTAAGAATAAGTATTATTTGCTTTGTTTTGTTGCAGGTTGAGCGAACATGTCAACAGAATTTTCAGTTTCTCTTTACTACTGAATTTCCTAACTGCTTCGCTGACCATCTGTTTTATTGGATTTCAAGTGACTGCTTCGTCTACAGAAGATATTGTAAAATATATTATTTTTCTAACAACCATGCTGGTGCAAGTGTTTGTAATCTGCTATTACGGTGATGAACTGATGACGGCTGTAAGTGAAGACATTATTTTTACACAATTTTATTAGTTTGTATGGAGCTTGAGTCTTTTGTTCCACCACCTTTCTTTTATAAGTACTAAAAAATAATAAGATGAGGTTTTTTGCACTCGATACTTTAATTTTTTCTCCGCAAGATCTTTCTACCTTATGTGAATCTTTTCCCATCCGTTAGTTTTGGTTAAGCTTTGTAAACATTTGGAAGTGCATTCGATTTCGACGTGTCCGTGTTCCCAGCTTCTTTCCACTTGATTTGTATCTAGTTCAGAGAAATGAGACTAAAGGGCGGTAAGTCGGACCATACTTAATTTTCAGTGGCTCGGAGCGGTTTCCAACAATTCGTTCTAGGCCGCTATCATCTAGCGAAATGTCGTAGAAATAATTAATTTGGATATTATTTACTGTAGTACGGTTCGGATAAGGTCTTTAACAAATTAATTGGGTATAGAAAAACTAATTTCAGTATTTCTTTATATTATCAAAGAAGTCCGGTTTGTGATTAGCTTTATATTATCTTTTATTTGTTATCGAGTTCGCCTTATATGATAACTATGTAAGTAAATACATAATTCTTATTTTTCAGAGTCAACGTATCGGTGATGCGGCCTATAACCAGAACTGGTTCGATTGCGACAGACGTTATAAACAACTTTTAGCTATAATCATAATGCGTAGTCAAAAGCCCGCTTCAATTCGTGCACCCACATTTCCACCAATCTCATTTCGAACTTATATGAAGGTGAGCGGTGTGTTAGTAATAAAACTTTTTTCAAGTAAAAGACCCCGATTTCTAATATTTCCAATTAAGAGTATAAATGTCTAAATCCCTCATGAAAACTGAGTTTCGGAAAGCGGAATTCAATATTGGCTTCTACCATCTTTTTGCAATCCAAGATACTAGTATTTATATACAAAGTCATTCATTTGGAGGTTCCCCACCTTTTTAAAGAAAAAACACAGAAACTTCAAATTTAATGGGGAATGTTTATTATTCCTCGAAAGAACTTTCATCCATTGAATCGAATTTTCGATTACTCGTTCGAGCATTTCGATTGGTAAATGATGTTTTACTTCAAGGCCTAGTCGAAGCGGGATTATCCGCATAGATTTTAGGCTTTATATATTTTTACAGGAAAAATCTAACGGTGTTATATCACAATCTGTAGGAAGTGGCGCCGTCTTGTTGAAACCAAATGTTCAGCGAGCTTCACTTTCTGGCACCAAATAGTCGGTTATCATGATGCGATAACGGTCGCCATTGACGGTTACGTTCTCACTGGCATCATTTTTAAATTAATATGGACCGATGATTTCGCCAGCCCACAAAACACAGTAAACCGTTATTTCTTCTGAATAAAATATCTGCTCGAATCTCTTCAGGTTGTTTTCGTCCCAAATGCGGCAATTTTGCTTGTTTAAATACCCATTGATCCAGAAATAGATCTCATTGCTGAACCAAATTTGGCTCGAAAACGTCGGATCTTCACGGAATTTTTCAAAAGAATTCTCGTAATAAAGTTGAACGATTTGTAAAGTTGTTCAAAAGTAAGTCCTTCATCATGAAGTGTCAAACAACACTAAACAAAAATAACACGACAGCTTGACACGATTCACGCGTGATCTGTCAAAAAAGTACGTTTACTTGGATCACCCCTTAGATTTAAAAGTTTTTT
Organism: Bactrocera latifrons; assembly: GCF_001853355.1. Classification (NCBI taxonomy): domain Eukaryota; kingdom Metazoa; phylum Arthropoda; class Insecta; order Diptera; family Tephritidae; genus Bactrocera; species Bactrocera latifrons. The sequence continues at coordinate 789,510 of NW_017534963.1, forward strand.
TTTTAAGAAAAAAATATGTAAATAAAAGGCATTGACTTTCAGTATTTCCATATTCGAGCTTACAAATGCTTCAGTGGCTCGAGAACACTCCGTTTCGAAAAGTAGAATTCAAGATTTGGAAGCCCTTGGTTTCTTTTTCACTTTTTTGCAATCTAAGAATTAATATACATACTATACATCAATTAAAATGCACCAAATTAATTATTAATTGACACATTGCTCTGATGTGAACCGTATTCCAGTGTGGGTCAGCATTGACCTTAACAAATGGTAGTCGGAAGAAGAAAGTTTGGGCTAAAGATGGGTAAGACAAAACTTCTCAGCAACTGTTTTCCAAATAGCTTTAACTAGTGGAAAATTATTTACTAATGTCTAGTCGCGAATTTTGGGTGGTTTTCATTAATGGTTCGGTGTTGTCGATAGTGTTTCCCATTAAATGTTTTAACCGGTATTAGAAGCTCATAACACAGCACCCCCTTCTAATGGTCTTGATTTGGTGGATTGCCCTGTTTATTACTTTTAAATGTTTAGAAATAGCTGCTTGAGTGACTTCCAAAGAATTCATCATAAAACACTTTTAAAGGCGCAAAGTTCAATATATATGAGTGAACAAAATTATTATTGTTTACTCTTCTAATGAGTGACATACTATTGTGGGCGAAAAATAGTAAGTCTTTTTAATTAAAATTTCGTGCGAAAACCCATTCGTCGAAATATATATCTTTTCTAGAGTGGTGTGACTGTCGATTAGTATTTAGTAAAGTAGTATACAGAAACGATTCACAAGGATAATAGCTTTCCCACGTATGTTCTGAGTATTAGCACAATAGAATAATCATCAAGTTACGCCATCTCTTGGCGAATCACATGAATATAGTTATAGGCCTTATATTTAAAGCACCAAGATCCAATTTATAAATTACATAATTATAAATATACGATATTAAATTATTTTCTCTGCTCGTTTTCATAGGTAATCAGCATGTCTTATCAATTTTTCGCGCTTTTGCGTACTACCTACAGTGGCAAAGGAAACTAGAAGCTTACAAAACTGTACTATATAATTAAAAGAACATACAACTAGTTATAAGAAACTCATGATTGCTTAAATATTAGAAACAGAATTGAATTAACCAAATTATTAATAAAAAGGTCGATATTTGAATTTTGTCAGCAACAATATTCACCTCATCCGCATTCAGATAGATATTGCGCGTACACATATTTGGAAAATCGAGGTCTCTCAGAGGATATTGCCATGGACAATGCGTAGCTGGTTGGCCATGAGCAAACAATATGCCGTCGGTATGTCTATAGTAGGGATCATAGAAGCAAAAAATGCAATACGCATTGTCATATCTGTGTGAAAAAATGAAATTATTTTAATGAAAAAGTATTCCAATTGATTTTTTTTGCGGCGCACTTTAACCTGGCAACGTTGCAACCAATGCGCCTAATTCGTGGATCGGCTAAATGCGTAAAATTATTTTCACCACTAAGCAATGCTAAGGATCGATTTTGAAAGTTTGTTTTTTTGGGCGCCTGCAAGTGATCCTTTTCGAAGTACCATCGACTAAAAACCATTTGCAGTAGTTCACGCGGCAAATAAAGCGATGTGAAGCAAAACCGGTTCATTGCTACAAACATTTCCTCTTGATTTGCTTGCGTCATATTGAGCAGAGTTTCGACATTCATTGGCAATGACGCGTGCGCGCATTCATCATCCTCATATGGCCGACACTGCAGCGCCCAATTTTCGGCCATTGTCGCCAATTGTTTGCTCCATTTGCTCAGCACCATATCGGCGACATGCATGCGGCTGGCAATACGTTCGCGTAGACCATTGTGCGCCATTAATAGCTGATTCCGCAGATCCAAGTCCTCCAGTTCGGCGCTGCGGTAAATGTAATATGACTTGTAGCTGCAGTTATGAACTTTCACCTGTCAGCCAATGGATTTGAATTAGTGGGCAAACGGATTCTTAAAGAGTCAGTGTGCTGTGGTAAAGACCAACCTGGTTGCAGAGCGTATGCCGACGCGTGCCGCATTTGGTTTTACAGAAATCGTTTGTGAAAGCACTTGAGGCGTCTCGACACAAAACTATTGAGCTTGCGAGAAAGATTGGATAGACGACAGCCAGATGCGAAGACATCATTTTGAGCGAGTGAGCTGATCAATTTCAAGCGACGTTTAATAGAACTTTTTGGCTATGTTTGTTTATTGAGAGAAGGGAATATTTTGACTGATTTTTGAATTTGTTATTCTTCAAAATCAAAGAAAAAAATATAAAAAAAAAGAAATAAGTAAATAAATAAATAATAAGGGATGCTTAAAGTCGGGGGAATATTTTACAACAATTTAGGGGTATGGACCTGGAATGTCCGGTGTCTTAATTGGGAAGGTGCCGCTGCCCAGTTGTTTGATGTTCTCTTAAAAGTAAAGGTTGACATCACCGCCCTCTAACAAGAGCGATGGATGAGATAAGGGCGGAAATGAATAGGTCTTGGTGGTATTTACATTGCTGGTGGGAGAAAAACTACGTCGCCGAGTCCTGCCATTCACCCTACCATCCGCTTCAAAGTGAAATTCTTGCCAGGGCCCGAAATATGGTTACCTGTAGCACTAAATTCTAGCATAGGAAAATATATCAGGCCACCTGGATCCCACCGAATCGAAAAGCCACCAAAAAAGGTCGATCATGTTGTGATAGACGAAAGACACGTCGACTTGTACCACTATTTTGTTTCAGCCAAGATACGCACCTGCCTCTGTGCAGAAAAAAACGCACGCCAACAAACACAAGGAAGGTTCGACGTCGAGAAGCTGAAATCACAACAGGGAGAAGAACGATTTTCTACTCCACGTGCACTTCGGTCCTCTGAAAGCGTTACCCGAGACAATGTTGCAATCCCCGATGAAATTGCTCAGATCGAGTCCCGGGTATAGACATATAGTTGCTATATAAAATGAAAGAATATTTTATATTTATGAAGCATATTATAGCCTCGGTGTAACCGATGTTGACGTTTTTTCTTGTTTTATTTACATTTGGATAGAAAATGACGTTTACTGAAACAAATCCTCGAAATCCCCTTCTCAAAAGTGTTCTCCAAAATATATCTAATTTATGTTTTTTTTTTTCCCAGTCAAATATATACAATTAACGATGCGCAGGCATCGCATATCGCATGTCAATTGTCAATTTCATGTCATTCAATTTGATTTATTATCGCTGTGTGGCTGACTAATTTTAGTAATATTAGACACCAAACCATTACAACAATACTTTCATAAACAAAGTTAGTTAAAGGTCACAAAAGCTGAATTATACACACAATCATAATACACATAATGAGTAAGAACCCAGCAGAACATGCTCGGAAGTTAAAGATAGTTTCAAGCAACACACTGATTTAGTACCTTTGGTTATATAAACAGCTCGAAAAACTTTAAAAGTTTTTGTTGATATAATTTTTAACTAAAAATATTTTTTTTGACAAAAAATATTCTTTATTTAATATTTAAGGTTAGGCAGCCTAAGAAGGCTGGGAATAAAACAAAATACTAGTTATGTGTTCAATTGCGAAATTTATATTGTACGAATATACATTGGAATTTGTGATTAATAATTTTTTTTTAATAATTTTCGATCTCTGACGGCGCTAAAAAGTCACCCACTTTCGGCGTATAAAAAAATTAGTCTTATCCATGCAATATATGTAAATAAAAATATATAATTTGGCGAAATAATATTAATTTCGATTTCTTGCTTGACATTTTCTTAAGGTTATTGCTATGCTTGTCAACTCATTGTTATCGTTGTTGTTGTTGTTTACTCTATTGGCATTAACCTGATATAATATTAGAGACATTAGTGTGAATGTCGAGTATATAAGGGTAACTCCAAGAGCTTATTATGTCGAGTCTATAGGAATATACAATATAAACAATTTTCAAATATTTTAAATATAATTAACTATTAATAAATATTAAATCACGTCGTCATCAAGAATAAACTTTTAACAGCTGCAGTTGATAAAACAGTATGTTAGGGGATTAGGAAATGCATAGAACGACTTTTTAAAGAGATTACTTTGATATATGCACCGGAGTCTGACTTTCTATAAAGTATTTATTTTAACTTTGACTTCCCTTTAATGAATTATAAATTTAAAACTTTACTACTAAGATATCCAGAAACTATGGTTAGCAATTTACGCCATAAAATCAAATTCCGTCATATCTTTTATTGGAAATACCCAAACACTTTGCATGTCTATGCACACACATTTGTCCAGAAGTGCGCATGTATGCATACATAATTTATGGCTTGCTAAAACTAAATTAATTAAGTTAACATCATTTGCAAATACCTAATCAATTTATAGTCCTCTATTGTCTAATGCACTTAGATGTGCACTAAGGCCATTTCTATGTATGTATGTGTGTCAAGCACAATTGTAGTGGAAAATTTGTTAATGATGCCGCATATTATTCAAATAGAGGTGTTTAATTTGCAATATTTAGGGATTTTGTCGAATAAATAGTTTCAGATAAATAAAGAGTGTGACTAGGTCATGGCGTCTTGGCGCCAGAAGTTTAAAATGTGTATTAAAGAGTAGGAAAAATTATAGATGGTTGTATAGTAGATTTTTTGTAACACGGTAAGAGATGGAAGGGGTGTTCATAGGTTGATACTCGAAAATATTTTGATATGCATTGTGAAGTATTATAGTATAACTTAAGACTTTTATACTCGGGGAAGTTGAAAAAAAATTACAGCTGTTCAAAAATGAGTGAAAATAATGAAGAGATTCGTTATATTTTAGACATTTTTGTATACAAAATCTAAGAATGCCACACAAGTCACCAATGAAATTTGTGAAGTTTACGGAGACGAAGTCTTATCTGTTCGTGTAGCAAAAAAATTGTTCGCTCGCTTCCGTTGTAGAAATTTCGAAGTGAAAGATGCACCTTGCTCTGGTCGACATATCGTTGAAAAAGTCGATGAAATTATGGAAAAAATTGACCAGGACCACCATATAAGCGAGCCATGACATCGCCAAGGAACTTAACATTCATCATCGAACGGTTCTGGCTACAAAATGAAAATCGACGTCTAGATAACACATGAATTGTCTGTGAAGAATTTAATGGACCGAATTTACATCAGCGATTCTTTGCTGAAACGAAAAGGAAAAGAACCATTTCTAAAGCGAATGTAACAGAAGACGGTATGTGGATCAAATAAGACAATAATGTGCGAAAAAGATAATGGTCCAAGCGTGGTGAAGCGTAACAAATGGTCGCAAAGCCAGGATTGACGCCTCGAAAGGTTATGCTGAGTGTTTGGTGAGATTGGAAAGGAATCATCCACTATGAGCTGCTTCAGCCTGGTCGAGCAAATTATTCTACATTTTACTGTCAACAACTGATGAGATAGAAACACAACACAACATCTTAGATGACTCGGCAAAAATTGGGAGCGCTTGGCTGGAAAGTTTTGATACATCCACCATATGGCCCTGACCTTGTACCAGCGGACTACTATTTGCTTCGGTCAATGCAGAACTCCCTTAGTGGAGTAAAGTTGGCTTCAAGAGTAGCCTGTGAAAATGACTTGTCGCAGTTTTTCGCAGAGAAACCAGAGAAGTTTGACCCTGATGGAATAATGTCTTTAGTGGAAAAATGGCAAAAACGGATCGATCAAAATGATGCATATTTGGTTTACTAAAATTCATTATAAATAAAAAAAGTTTAAGTTTGATTAGAAATGCGAAATGACTTTTTCGACTACCCAACATATAAATATTTTTCGAACTCAATCGACAGACAATTACAAAGCAAAACCAAACGCAGAATATAACCTCTAAATATACTAGACTTTCTTCTAAACTCCAAAAGAGGAATTCCCCAGATGAGCCCACAATATGATATCTTTTTTTATAAAAATTTCAATAAATCAAGTCAACTCTGCATTTTCCAAATATACATACATAGTTCAAAATGCTGCATAGTTCACACGCAATGAGAACGAAAGTTGGTTTGCATAGAATTATGTTCGTGTGCATGAATATTGCATGCCATATAACAAGGTTACCAAACGAGCTGCATAACAATTGACTTCGATTCTGTAATGCAAGTATCCATGCAAAATCGTTGCTATTGTATTAGATGGCGTTGCAGCAACAGCATTGTCATGCATTTGACAATAAGCATGATGCGGCGTTGCAGTTGTGGCACGAAGAGCTCAGCATGATGGCTGAAGACGTCTGGCATATCATTATCAGATAGTTGAAAACGTAGGCAAATGATTTCATTTTCAGCTGTAAATACATAAATGAGTAGCTGGGATATCATCGAATATTCCTGGCATGAATTCACACAGACAAATATGCTTTTCCTACTAAATGCCATAAAATGTTAGTGAAATTTTAATAGACAATTAGGTGCCGGTGAATTTATGCATGTGGAAATATTTTCATTAAGATTTTATGAGGTGTTTTAAGAACTACCTATGCAGGGTGACGGAGCGTATACGTAATGTGAGCTTTTGGAGTTGGAGATTTTCGAGAAATTTAATCATTTTTAAAAGGAAGATTTGAAAATTTGTTGAAAAATCAGATATTTTTAGAAATGAAAGGAAAACAGGACGTATACGTAATGTAACTTTATAAAATTTGTAAGAACCCTTAAGCATTTTTAAAAAGAAAGATTCAAAAATTTTCTGTAAATTCAGTTATTTTTTAGAAATAAATGAGAATGATTAAAAAAATATTTGTGTAAAGAGCATACAATATATATTTATTGCTATAAAGTATAGCATAGTTATCTCTCTAAAATAAAAGAGCAACAAAGAGTATAAACATCTCGGACATCACTATCATCAGAAAATAAACAATTTTTATATTTTTTTTAACTTTATTTCACACTTTCCTCCTAGTAATTTTTTTCTGAAATTTCTCTGCAATATTCTCACATTTATTTGCACTTTCCGCCACTTCCACCAATTTGCTACCAATTAATGTCACTTTAGGACTTGTAAATGGCATAGCACTCACAATAGTTGGCTATGGGTGAGGCGAGAAAAAATTCAATTCTCACTTGTCTTCAATTTCAGTCATTTTTCGACATGGCAGACAACGCAGTGGTGCTTAAAAGGCGTGTAAACAAAAAATGTGCTGCATACCTACAGGCGTGCAATCACGCGCGCATTTGCGCCTTCATCACCTGTTGCCGTTTTGCATAACTCAGCCCGCTACGCATTGCGCAGCCAATATCTACACCCCACATATATAATGGCCAGTGGCTGCCGTCACCGTTATTGCTGACGCTAATTTTTTTTTGGACTTTTTATTTTGTCGCCGTTATAACCTTACAATGCAATTATAGTGGCGACGCCGCTATGTGACGAGGCTACAAGTCCATCGTAGAAGGTATTGGCCTGTGAGTGTGGCTGTGGCTGTGGCTGATTGAAAAGAGTCTATAGGTGTGCGTGTGTGTTTGTACACGGAATTGGTGACAGGCGCTGTGGGCGCCAATGGCGTAGGCGAGAATGCAATTAGCCCAAATGTCGAAGACTCACGCCGAAATGTATGAAAGGGGTGAAAAATGTACATCTATGTATGTGTAGACGAGTGCCGGACTTTGGATTCATTCGTTATGAAAGTGGGAAATTATTGAATTTTGAATTCGCAGTATCAGTTTACTGAAAATATTGTACGGAGCACGTCTGGGAATATAGGAACAAAGGCAGAAGAATCGCTTACTTGTGAAGTGGTTAATAATGTTATATATACTAGATTAGTTTTTGTTATAAGAAAGATATAGATTAAATGCCATCTAAGATAGATCCCAATTGATCGTTTGTTTGCAACGTTCTTTAAACGTTTTTAGAAGTCTCGTTGGTGACAATTAACCTCCAGATGGTTGCATTATAATCATGTTAAACAAATTTTGGGAGAAGTTTATGAGATAAACCGTGAAGCAGGAATGCATAGGAATAATCGACTAAAGTTTCCTGTACTTAAAGCAATTAGTAAACAAGTCGAACACGGCATAACGGACATTAGCACTAGAGATTTGTTATATGAGTATTGTTGACGATACTGACTGCCATATATGGCATGCTTGAAACGATACTAGTTGTAATGCTTATCGAGAACTGAAATCGGGAAAAAATGAACCTTTCAAATACAATAGCTGAATATTTCACTCAAACCAAGTTCAAAGGAGAACTTGTAACTAAATTCCCTGGTTAAATGATTGAACTGTTTTTAATGACTGTGTCAAATATAAGCGCGATCTGTCAACCACCAATCTACGACTTGTACAAAGCCATCAATAACGGTTGAGAGATCGTTGAAGACATGACTCATTCTGGACGACTTTTGACCTTTATTGGATATTCTTGATCGGGCGAAATCCGTTCCCACATTCATGGAGAGCAGTCGCTCAAAAATCAAGGTGATGCTCATTGTTTTTTTTTTTTGACATTCGTGAGACGGTCAATAAGGAGTTCAATATGGTCGAATTGAGGCGTTTGCATCACAGCATCCGTCAAAAACCGCCGGAACTGTGGAAGAACAGTTATTGATAACGCATCATCGCATCGAGCCACGATTGTGACCAAATTTAAAGCTAAAACCGCAATGAATACCATTGATCAACCACCGTGTTCAGCAGATCCTGCTCCGTGCGATTTTTTCTTGTTCTAAAAATTAAAATTGCCGCTCCGTGGAGTGCAGATAAAACAAAATTCGCTTGCATTATATGATTTGAGTATGGCAGAATAAAACTATTTAATAGTTGTCTGGACATTAGCAGATTTATTATTAGTTCTATGAATCAGCCATTATAAGCATTCAGCCGATTATTAAAATGGTATGCTATACTCCCTAAATCACTTTCACATGGTGCAAACCTCAAAAAATAAAAAAAGGAAAAAGCTCAAAAATAGTTATTGAAAGTTTTGCAAATCTGCTGAAAGAAGAACATGAACTTTGACTGTCATGTATAATAGCATATAAGCCGATCAAAACTGACCCGGACAAATAAAAACGTGATAAGCCAATACAAGCATGCAAGCGCTTAATCTAATTTTCTGTGCACTTGTTATAAGTCTAGGCTTCAGTGATTTACTTAGAATGGCTTTAATGAGCTCTTGGCTACATCAAAGCGGATTTTTCAGTTTAGAAAATAGGAAAAAGTCGTAGGATCATGATAATTATGACTCTCACTTCGTGTTTGGCCAAAAATTCAGCCACAATACTGCTGAAATGTGTTGGCGCATTACTACATTACCATTATCGCGGCATCAGTAATGATGCTATTGAAGGATGTGGGGTTCTCAGCTACGTTTAGGACTATTGGTTCGAGTCTGGTATTAAAAATAAAAATAAAAATTATTGAATCAGCTTGCGCCCGCAGTTAAAATAGATCATTCGCATGGAAATTTGATCAGGTGGCAAGAACTTGTTTATCAATATCGTTAGGAATCTATTTTATACTTAAAAAGTAATCACAAAAAAATTACTAAGTACTTGTATAATACTCAATATAAGTTGTTAACCGATATTATTTGATTTGAACTAATTTTTCCGGTCTATTTTGCCGAAACCCAATTAAATTTTACTTTTGCCAAAAAGAAATTAGCCCAAAGAAAAATTCACCGGATACGTGTATACATTTAATATTGCACTTTCTCCGAAAAACCTATTTGAATTTGTGGCCCAAAGAAGGCAACCACAAAGAGGAGGGAAATCAAAGAATAGCAAAAGCTAATCGCATATGAAAATTTAATTTTTCATTTAACTGTTCACCATTTGCGTTTCGCTGCTCACTGCTCACTGCGCCCTCCGAGTAAACAGAATCGGCAGCTGTGCTGCAGCCGCAAAGAAAGGAAACAGAATCAAATATTAAGCGCCGAAAATAAATGCATTGGCAGCAAAGGACATTTGGGCTTTGCATATAAGAAACCCTTCTGCGCTGATGGAAAACGAGGAAAGCAATGAAAAGCATTTATGCAAAGAGCAATTGGAATAGAAATTGAAAGCGAAGCAGTAGAAGATGGGTATAACCATACACATACATATATGGTAAACGAGCGCTGTTCCATTTTGTTGTTTTGGCATATTTTACGATTATTCATAGAGATGTGGGGAAGATTGGTAATGGCATACTAAAGCTGCAGTTCCATTGAGAGATTAGGCGATTCAACAAGTGGAATAAATAATGAAATAACTGATATATTCTTTCGACGGATATATACTCGGATTATTCTCAATTTAAATGAACGAAATTTTATACAGGTAACCAATGGAACGCGTATAGAGACTCGCTTCATCGAATAACAGGAGCGCTAAAATTCACACCAACGGCGGTGAATTCTCTACAAGAACTTTCGAGGCATAGCTGAATAAGCATAGGGTTGGTGGAAAAATTAGACCTAAACTAAAGGATCGTGCACTGGAAGCCTGCGACACTAAAAAATCTATACAGATGGATCCAAAATTACTAATCTGGGAGGTGGATCTTAAGCTTCCGGAATAAGTATTTTCCATGTGTAAGTTTTTGCATTTGGGAAAGCGGCCGAAATATCTAACAACGCAGAAAACAACACAAAAGGGATAAATATATTCTATATATATGCCGAAAGCTAGGCATAATCAAAGACGATAATCTCACATCGCATCACGTCAGAGAATGTTCTTAGCAGCAGGGAAGCAGTAGATGTAGCAGCAGCTGGAAAGCGGAAATGAAGGATGTATGAATTTCAGATGACAAAAGAGTTCGGGGAAATGAAACATCTGATGAGATTGCCAAAAGTACCATCCATCTGGTTATCGAACAAGTACAGGAAATACGCCCCGACGAAGTTTCCGAAAAAGTTGACAGGCTGGTCAGTGCGACATGGAATACCTTAAGTACAAGGCAAGATCGCCAAGAGCCCATTCAGAGCACTTACTTGTTTCTTCCCCAAACGGTCTTGAAAATACTATCGGACTGCTGTTGGCGTCTTGATAAGTCACAAATTACTGCCATCACATTCGAGCCGGATGGGCATAAGTGTTGAAGATACATGCAGAGAAGTTGAAATGATAGAAAGCTGGAACTCTTCCTATGCTTGTGTCCAGCACTATCTAGAATTCGTCTTAAGTATGTAGGATCTTCGTAGTTAAGGACAAGTAGGTTCATGTATGGCGTGATTGCTGGACAGTGGATGGATCGATTTAAATATAGATTTTAATATTTTAAATTTGATATAAAAGTTCAATGCATCTGTTAATTGTAGCTTCATTATTAGCAATTATTATTGCCAAGCAAAATTTTTATCAGGCGCTATCTTTATTAACAGAACTGGCCTTGTTTATAACGATTTTGAGATTATAAAAACTCTCGCTCTAATCAGCGACCACTGTACATCGGCCTGAAAGCAAATGCAATCACTTAGAGAGTTCCCTTGTCAGCATGTCGCATAGCCAAGGTGCTGGAATCATCAGAAATCGGTATTCACCGATAACTTACCGAATGGGTTATGAACTGTTCATAGCGCACTTTAATAATTGATCCATGATTTAATTTGTAACGCTACTTTGCTTTAAACTTAGGTTGATGTCCATGCTTCTTTAAGAACTTGAACCTCTGCGAACATTCTTTTAGTGAAATTTCCTCCACGCACGTATTTACGTGAGATAGAACAAGCAGACAAGATTTCGCTTCTCAGCAAGCGTTGGTCAGGAATAAATACTTGTGGGGTTGGGCAAGTGTTCTGGCCCTGAGTGAAAATGTACATTGAACTGATATCTTTTAGCAAAACTCACAAAGCCGCAACGATAAGCGTTCTAACTGATTACTGTCCCATTGGAATACATACGGTGAGGCTAAAGATTTTGGAGGACTCAATTTGTCAAAGTTGCAATGACTTTTTCGCCTTTAATTCATAAAAGCCATCTCAATAAATTTGTAGCAGACTCTGAGCGTTTTGTCGATTTTTGATCCAAATCCTGCCTATTGCAGTCCACGTGTGATTGTTTGTTGGCTCACGAGTAATCAGACTATTTACCTAACCCAAATGCACCAAAGTCCTTGCTTGGTATATGAAATATTTTGAGATTTCAAAGTCAATTAAGAAGAATATTCAAGAAGGCATATGGTTACAAATTTGTAATGTGGAAGATAATATATGCAAAATATTTGGTTAGGAGAAATTTAGCCTTTTCATTTTGTAAATTTGAATCTAGCAACGCAGGATTAATACCTGTGCCGTATATGAGCCTTGTAATCAGAACATGCAAACCTTGCAACTGCGTACACTATCAGATATATTTAGAACACATAAAAGCATATATGCACCTAGGTATGTAATCCTGTGTAATACAAATTTTAGAAGAATTCTTTGGTTATTGATACACACCCATATTGTGGTGCGATTGCAGTACGGACTCTATGTTTACGCACACAACCGTACATATGTGCAAGGAAAACCAGATTTATCCTCAGCAGCAAGCATACCACACAGATTGCAAATAACGGTTATTTATATGTGGGTGTGAGCATAACGCACACAAGTAAGTAAATACTAACTGCTACAGCTGCTAGCGCTAGCTTACTAAGGTCTTTGGTAGGAAATAAATTTAAGATTTTGGCATAAACTCAAGGTGGTGGTGAATGAATGCGAAACGCACACGTATTGGAAGTGTAGATAAACAAGAATTACAAATATAGTATGAAAGTATGTAAGCGCATACTATATGCTATTTGCAAGCAGATGTGTGTGTGAATGTACATACTATATAGTATATGAAATGCATAAAACCACAAACACCCGTATAGTGCCGCTTTGTTTTTGTTGCTGTTCGTACGCTTGTTTTGCATGTTTTGCACGCGTTCACTGCCCCTAAATGTCTGCTAATAAATCTTATGTTGAATTATTGGCCAAACATTCATTAAAACGTTTAATAGGCAAAAGCAATAGTAAAACACCAATACACCGCCACACTCACATACATATTAGGGTGGGTACAAAAAGATTAATATTGTTTTCGTTTCATACTCGGAAAAAGAGGTTTTTAGGCACTTTTGTAGAATTCTCGCAAGTTTTCTATTTGATTCTTGTTATCAGCTAGAAAAAGTCAAATGTCGCTTCCGACCACTTGAAAAGATATTTCGTTTGATAATTTTTTAAAAACCAAAAATGTTCTTAAAAAAATGTCTATTACGATTTTTTTGCAAACCTGACAGTAAAAAATATTAACGGTTGAAGTTTGCTTATTTTAGAAAATTTTTATTATTTCTTCTGAATGTTTTAACATAATGAAAAAAAATTTTATTTTGCAAAATTTATACTCTTGTAGGAATTTCACTGCTCTATAAATTAAAAACTTTTACTTGGCGAGCCTTTCGTAGAACTAGGGAAGAATATATTTTTGGAGTACCAAGCGAAAAAAAAATTCGTTTTTGTTGACCCACCTCAATACACCTACCTAAATATACGCGCATCGACGAGCATACTCCTACCATGCCAGCTACAGCTTCCCTCTCAAGCATCAACAACGCACCCCATTTGCTGTGAAATGCATTGCGTCTGCATCTGATAAGCGTTATTCAAGTGTAGCTCAAGGCAATTACATGAATTATGATTGTCTGGGCAGGTTTGCAGGGATATTTAAACACATACAAGCACACAAGTGCATAAATTTATCAATGTATCTATATATCTATTTATTTTCTTTAGGTGCTAACAGTTCCTTCGCATACACATATACACATATATATGCATATTAGGGTGCTTATTATTTCCAAAAATATTTTTTTAATAATATAGATTTGTTCAAAAGATTGCAATAAAAAAGTAAGCCTTAAATTTTTTGAAAGCCATATTTGAATACAAAATTTTCCGCTCTATAAAAAAGTAGTGTATAATTTTTCCATAAAACCACTCCTTTAAAAGTTATATGCAGTTAATATTATTTATCAACTGACCTCAGCATTCATACAAGTGATTTGTACATTTAGTGTTGCTCATACGACATGGTGTACTGAGCGGTGTATTCATACAAACCATTTATACATTTTGTATTGATCATACGACATGGTGTACTAGTAATTAACTTCTTTTTTGTAGATCGTAAAAAAGTTTATGCAAAAATTCATTGGGAAAGTAAAATAATATAAACTCGGCTCAAATTGAAAATAAATAACTTGTTTACGTTGAATAATTTTTTAGGTAAAAACTGAAACTTTAGTTAACTTGAAAAAATAACGGAGACCCTAATACATATATGCTAATACAAAAAGCTATATAAATTACGCAGTAGCTTCAGTTCATAACTCTCTTAACGGTTTTCCTTACAATTCACATGTTGTCCATCTATTTCTCACTCTCCCTTTACCGCATATTAAGACACCATTTCATGGACTATGCTATTGATTTTTCTTTGCCACAAATGAACATAACACACACCCACACACCTATTTTGTATTGCCATTGTATAACTGTACTTTGTGCAGTACCACTGCACTATGTCGAATGACCACAATGATAATTGCTTCAATTATTGTGGTTAAGACGCCTGAGCGCAAGCGTAAACAAAACCTCTGTATATAAATATTGCATGGTTGGCAAGATTTTTACCAATTATGTGTGGTTTTCGTTTATTTATAGATAAACACTAAGCCATGCAATAAATTGATATGTAACTTAAAGTTGTAGGACTCAATTAAGCGCAAATTGTTGGATCAGTTGAGAGTGCTGCAAAGTGATTTAGTTGATTTAATTAAACAATCAAAACAAATATGTTTAATTAAAGAATTAAGGCAATAAAATGTATAATCAGAGAAAATATGAAAAACCAACGAGTAATATGTTGAGTATTTGCTTTTTTTTCAATAAATAATTAAGTTTGATTACACAGTACAAGAGCAAATCTGGGGGGTGAGAAATTCCAAGTCAGGGTGATGGTACTAGGTCAGTATAGTAAAACCCTCAAAGGGTTTGGCGTTCGTATGTGTCACTGTCAGCGACAAAAACATCGTAGTTGGTAGAACGATGCTTTCCCAACAAGCCAATTTTTTTTGCAGGAGTGGTTTCAACGTTTTCGAAGTGGTCGTGAGGACATATGTAAATGACGATCAACATGTGGGCCAATCAAAATCCATTATAACTGGAAAACCCATCGAAACTGTGCGTGAATTCATCAAAAATCAGCCCAAATCATCATTGAAATTCATGGAAATGGAACTGAAGATCTCCAAAACATCGATTTATCACATTTTGAACGAACATTTGGGATTACGAAAGGTGTGTGCACGGTTTGTTCCGCACAAATTGACTGACGACCAAAAATTATTGAGAATCCGTCTCATCGATCGACGCTTCTGACCGACTATTTGTCCAAAAATCACATTTTAACCATTAACCACTCCCCGTATTCACCTGATATGGCACCGTGCGACTTCTTCCTTTTCGGAAAAATGCATTTGCCCATGAAAGGAAAGCTTTATGCAGACTTAGAGGCCATTCAAAAGGCTTGCACTTGCATACTGGCGGCCATACCGGCCAACGAGCTAAAACACTCATTCGACATGCGTTTGAACCGTGCAAAAAGCGGTACTGAAGCAGAAGGAGACTATTTTGAATAAGATAAATTGATTTTGGCGAAAAAACAATTTGTTCTTTTATTTTGGAACACACCTTGCATGATTTCAGTCATTTATGAAACTTTACAAAAATTATCACTAGAAAATATTGTCCGTACAATGATCCATGGTAAAAAAAAAATAACAAATTTAAAAATTGACGATATTTAAAAAAATTGTATTTTACGCAAAATTTGGTCGTTTTGTTCTGTAAAATTATTTGAAAGCCATTTGTGTAAAAAACTATATACAGAAAGTGCACAATATTGATTTTCAAATTGATAGTGATTTGTTTACCTCCATGTAATCACTACAGCATTTTCGATAAATGAAGTTTCGGGAAAAACGTGTTTAAAGATAAACCGATTAAGTTGACTGAACTTGGTTGCTACGTTTTAGAAGGTTGTAATTTAACAACTATTTGAGATATTCATTTAAAAATTTAGTATCTATATTATTTTTTAAGGCATAGTCCATACAAAGATAGGGTAATACATTTTTTTAAAAGACATAATCGATGCACCTCTTAAAACTCAACAGAAATGTTTTATTGGCTGCGATTATGTATCGCAATATCCATCTTTAATCTAAATTGTTCCAACTTATGCTGAAACCTAGAGAAAAGTACAATTTAAAAAAAAAAAGAATACTGAAAAAATAGAATGTATCAGTCAAAAGGGTTTGTCCTACCTATATCCAAATAGAATCATCTTTTGAGAGTTAGTTTTAGACATATACACCGAAAGTATTCTGAAGTCTTATTTAAGTTCTGAAAGCAAATTAAATCATTGAGTTCATGTTAGAGAGATGATAAACAAGTTAATGAGTGCCTTATTTAACAATATCGTCCATTTACTATTGATACAACTAGTAAACCATATATGGATTGGGTGGCCAGTTAAAGAATAATGGGGTTGCGAAAATACCGAGCTTATCAGACCTGATATTGAAACTAAACATATGCTTTTAGAAGCTAATCTCAAGTTCCGAAAACAAACCAAAATCTCTGTGAGGTCGGTATGGTGAAAATATATTTTAATGAATTATTCATTGTTCCTATTACCAACCTGGCAACTGGGAGAGCAAATATAAATTTTTTTTTCTATAAACCTCACAAAATGTTAATATTATAGTCATTATGTGAATATTTGCTCAACACAATAACTTTTAGCTGGAACAAAGAGAAAGTTTATTGTAAACAATTGTATTTTTTGCGTATTTGTGGTCAGAAGATAAGAAACAGTTTAATTGGTGCATGGAATAAGAAATGTATAGGCCGCGCTTCTATGGTGTTAGCGTAAAGCCTTTTATTTTGAAGCCGTCCCTTAAAAGTAACTGGATTTTTTAGTGGAAGTATCGAAATCTGTTCGGTATAAAGCTGCTGAACGAAGGAGAGAAGTTAACCTTAGAACTTTTTAAAAGTTGCATGATTTGTACCAACAACCAACATTACCAGCTACGGAGAAACTCACGCTATCTTTAAGGTCACCAAGGATATTGATACTAACATTTTGTGTGGCATTGGCGAAGCATGGAATGTAGAAAGTTTACGCCGAGAAATAATAATATAGCATGTAAGATGCCAACAGGTAGTAGTGTAAATGCAAAGTGCCAAGTCAGGCGGCAAGGACGCGTGTTTCCATGTTGTGCGCTCAGTTGTAAGAATGTGCCTGCTAACTACAGCCAACAATTTCCATAATAACAACCACCGCTCATTCGCACAACTTCAGCGCTATTTACAAAGCCACACAACCATACAGCAACACATAGCGAAATGAAGAAGCTTCTCACGTGCCCCATCTCTCTCTCTGCAGTGCGCTGCTCACTGCTCGCTGAGCGCTCGCGAATCACATTTAGAATGCGAAAACTATTGTTTACACAAATCCTGTGAAACTTTACAAGTGAATAATTTTTATTATGATTTTCATGGGATGGACGTGAATGTGTGTGTGTGTGGCACAGTGTTTTGTTTATGAAATAATGTGCCTGGTGTGTATAAATTTACTTGTGTGTGTGTGTGATCGGACTACTAAGTGTGCACTGACTTCCGTGGGCGGCACAAAAAATGCAGTTCACATTAAATTTTAATTTGCAGCTCATTTTGCTTTTCCTCACCGCATTAGTGCGTCGCAGCAAGCAAATTTGTAGTTGCAGTGACCACAAGGCGAGCACGCGTCTTTATTATGCTAAATAACAACAACAAGCATTAGCAACAATAAGAACTAACGGCAACAACAATGGAAACTATTATGCGGAAATGAGTGTGAAAAAGTATGAATGCGAGAAAAGGCGTTAAAAAAGAAAATAACAATAATAATAACATAAGCAAGTCACGATTAGATTAGAGGCGGCAGCGCAGCGCTCTGGCACATAAAAAACAAAAACAAGAACAAAAATGGTAATTTCGTTTATACGGGAGCTATAATACCCTTTATGGGTATACTTTATATAGCAAAAAAGGAGATAAAAGAATCTTTATCTTTGTTTTGATTGGTGCGTTTGTATGGCAGCTATATGGTATAGTGCCCCGATCTGGAAGATATATTTTCGGAGATTGTAGTGCTGTTTTTGGAAATAAGCTATACCAAATGTAGTGCAGATATCTTGTCAAATAAAAAAGTTTTTCTCATAATTTCTTTATATGGATCATTCCATTTGTATGACTGCTATATGCTATAGTAGTCCGATCTGAACGATGCATTCGGAGAATATAGCGTTATCTTGGAAAATGAAATATACCAAAACTTGTAAAATTATCCTGTTCCAATAACAAAATTTTTCATACAAAAACTTATTCAAAACTGGATGAGTCAGTTTGCATAGTAGCTATATGCTATAATCGTTCGATTAAGAGGTTATTTTCGAAAGTTGTAGCGCTAGTGCCCAGAAAATTAAGTATGCCAAATTTCGCGAAGATATATCGTGAAATAAAAAAGTTTTCCATACAAGAACTTTTTTTGAGCGATTAGTTTGTATGACAGTTATAGGTCCTAGCGGTCCGATTTGAACAGTATATGCGGTGGTTGTAGCATTGCTTCGGAAAATATGCTATATCAAATCTGGCGAAGATATCTAAGCAAATAAAGGAGTTTCCATATAAGGACTTGATTTGAATCGGTTACTTTGTATGGCAGCTATACCTTATAGTGGTTCAATATCAGCAGTTCTGAACAGCGACAATTTTTGGAGAAATAAGGCAATATGTAAAATTTCAGATCTATATATCAAAAACTGAGGGACTTGCTCACGTATATACAGCCCAACCGATGTACAGACTGACACGGCTAAATCGACTCAACTCCTGACGCTGATCATTGTACGTCTCCAATATTTCCTATTGTTTACTCAAAATTTCATGGCAAACTTCATATACCCGGTACAAGGTATAAGATCTTAACTTCCGTTAGGATAGTTGCAACATGAGCAGTGGTGATGGAAACTTGTGATAATGCTAGTAAATAGAGAGTAAGCTTAAGCGGAAAAAGAGAAACAAGAAGGTGGAAGCAAAAAATATTTTCTTTTGCGGCTATAAATTCGATTAAAATGGCACTTCGCACATACCAACTCACACGTACTAACACATATGCATACACTCAAGCGTATACGGTCCAATAGGTCATCTAGTGTCTCTGTGTGGCAACTCATGCGCCTAAAAGCGCATTAAGAAGTTTCGCAATCTGGCCATAAACAATCTGGCGCGCTCACAAATTGCACGCCTACATAATCTTTTTGTTTTTTATGTGTTCCTTCAGTTCTTCGCTCTCGTTTATTACACTCGGCTCGGCTGCTTTGTTTATGGCAGACCGCAATTTCCTTGAATATTTATGCATTAACTTGTGCGGCGTTTGGTGTAGCAACACTGAATTGAAATTTATTTAGTAGGCGCGTTGAATAACAGGGATAACGGTATTTAACTTTTTGCTACCATAAACTGTTGGCAAGTTTTTGGGTAACTGTCTAAGCGAGAACTGAGCGAGCGGGCCGCTGTACACGAGTTTCTAGTATAAAATCGTTATATAGTGTGTGGGTATTTGAAAATATACATAAATGAATTTATTTATGCGAGGATTTTAATCAAAATTTATTTGGTTTTGTAACAGCGCAACGACAGAGAGTCATATTAACGGTACATATAGTAGAGCAATGACCTCGGTCAAGGTGTAGTGAGTGATGGGGCGGACACTGTGTCAGTTATAATACGGATACTAATAATAAATACTACAGGAGCCAGAAAACATTCTATGATGTATACCACTGATTGTGATATAATTATATATTTACATAGCATAGAAAATTCCATTGCGGCTATTATCTAAAAAAATGTTTTTAACGACATTAGATAAACCTCAGATAAGATGAATCATAAATAATTCTACAGCATTGGTTACTAGCTTCCAGATACTACATTCATTTCTACATTTTTCTGCACCACTGTCTTATTTTTGTGTTACCAAGAAGTTTTTTGTTCCTAGTATTCTGATAAAATTTTCGGTGATTAATTCCAGGGAAAGTCTAATCGACGAATATTTTTACCGAACCCCAAATATTTTCCAAAATGATCAATGCATACCTTCAGCTCACTGATACTGGCATGAGAATCCATATTGAGTTCTCACAATGACCTGAATTGGAATATTAAATTCCAACCAAAGCGAACTGGTATCAACTCTGCATGTTTCTGATTCCATTGTGTTTTTCTCCCATCCCCTCGATGAGTTGCTTCATTTTGATGCGCTTTATCAGTTGTATAAAACCGATATTCAGATGGTAGAATCGGTATTAACTTCAATCAAACACTCTCTACAGTTCAGCTCAAATAAACTTCTTTTGGTTTAAAAATGTCCATCGATCCCACATTGATCACACCTGTGATGCTCTTATCTCATAAGGCTCATTTGCATAAAATCCAAGTTTTTCTTGAGACAAATAGCAATTTTTTCAGATAGGAAATTATCCAAAAGTTTACCTCTATAAGAATGTAAGATGATTTTTTCCGGAATTCGGGTATTAAAGCTATGAAGGTACTTTCTGATGGTTTTTACTTTGGTAAGCGTGATTTCGGAGATATTCTCATTCCATGATTTAAGACCGAAGGTCTGTTTTAGATTTGCCTATTGCCAAGTACTATACGTGATCACCAGTCGGGCTCTTCAGCTCTCTGTGCACGTAAATTGCCTTCCACATTTCTGGATTTGGCAACAATAGTGTTCCTGCAACAGACAATTTGATCATAAAGCTTGACTTTTTTGATGTTATAAATACTAAGAACATTTGACATACGACCGCTACTTGTGTTGTTTAGAGTAACTCAAAATATTCATATCATCCAAAAAATGGAATTAAAGCGCGAACATTTTCCCGCGTTTTTTTCACAACTTTTGAAACGAATTATCTCAGCCACAAAGCATTGATGAAAATAATTTCATTTTTGGTAATTGAGCTTCACCAGAGACCAGTATTTATTGCTGATATGGTGTACTCGAAAGAGTCCCCAGATCACTTCCAGAGGAATTTCGTAACGGTTGTCCAAAGCCAGTTGTCGCTCCGGAAGACATTCAACATTATCCAGTGGATTGATTCTTACAGCAAGTGACTTAATCATCGGCCATGCTCATGACCCAATAATAAACTAATTCGTTAAGCCCATATGTTAGACTTTTGGAAAATATACTTAATTAACATATTGAACAAAGGGTATCTTCGTCAATAATTCGTTCGTTGAAACCACAGCAGCTGCGATCGAGAGATTATGCAGTAATATCGCTTCGGCTTTAGGAAAGTAGGTGATACATTTCCAGTTATTGTGTTAAAAGTTTTAATAACCCTAACAAGTTATCCGATAGGCATTTCCATTTTCGTACATAAAATTAGGCATTTCTTAACAGATAAGGGCTGCAATAATCAATTGAAACCTATGTAAGAAATAACGTAAGTAAATTAACCAAAATCTATGTTGTATTGTGGGTTGTAATCTTAACTTCGTAACAGTTACCTTTCGGTAGACAATTTTAAATTTTAGGCGGAGAAAAACCTCAAATATGCAAACATCTAGCGTTCAGATAAGTCTCAATTATATCCGACGATTATTAGCCTTAATAGAACTTTATTGTGCTTAAGCTTATGAACTGCTCACCACTGAACTGAATTATTTGCGAGTGGCTCTTATTAATATTACATACTTTTCGGCGTCAATAAAAACTTGCTCCTTTGCCATGCATACATTTTTGACTACTTGCTCAGCTTCCGCTAGTTAACAAATTGCACGTGGAAATTTTTCGCACCATCACTTCCATGCGATCCTTAGTCTCGCTGGTGAGAACTTCTGAACTTGTAATAATTTATTTTAATTTCTTCTGAAGAAATTAATGCGATAGCAACGCAATTCAGCCTTTCAAGCAGAAGAGCAGTCAGGCAAGCTGAGCAGTAGGAGCAACGGCGCCTGAGCATTTCCAAATTTTCTTCTTTTCCCACCTTTTTGCACTCGCTCTTCCGCCCACTGCACTCGTGGTAGTCGGTAGTTTTATTTTTACAGGTTATGCATTCTGTTTACGGTTCATTTGTTGATGCTGCTTCAGTGCGTCCACTTCCACTTTGTGGAGCAACTTTTGGCACCTGAAAACTATGAGCTTCAGGCATTTTCGTCCACTGAAAATGTTGCGAGTAAAACACAAGCTTCAGCCATTGCAAAGGTCTACAACAACAACCCACTGTTTGAATACTAAATATGCAAATTGGAAGTGAAAAGTTCGTCCACTTTGTAGTGACCAATTACTGCTTATTATAATAAATATTCGTTGGACACCGAATTGGAAATGAAATGGAATGAGCTTATTGCCCTCAAATTTTTGAGGTTACATACTTAAGTTTTCATCACAGGTAATAAAAATTTGGGAACAATAAAGGTAATTGGTTAATAAACCAGCGTTACCCATCTATTGGCGAACGAATAAGATTTAGAAAACCTTTTGAGTTTTTATGATGCTCAGAAAATACTAATAAAGTAGGTAAGTATATATTTGACACAAACTAAAGTGTTAACTTTGAAAGAATTATCTAAAATTTATCGATAAACTTCGTCGTTAGTGAGATGCGAGTAGATCTGGACTCACTGGGTTTGTCTCCACCGATCGGAGATTCGTTAGAAAGTAAATTCAGCTTATTATAAGTGTGGCTACCGAAAATGAAATAACTGCACGGCTGGTTTTTGCTTTATCGATTGACCTGATCGTCTCATAGACTCTGGATAATAATAGCTCTTAAACAGTAATACAAATATTCAATTTCTGGAAATTTTTCTTGGAATAATAGTTATAAACCGATTGTACATAATCTGATTATGAATTCAGTAGACATGATATTGATGGCTTGATAGAGATTCTCATGATGGGGTTAATAATAGCGAAGGTATGCAGGCATAGTTGTGATACGTGTAGCTACTATTACTGAATAAAATAAAATTTTAACAGTTTTATTTTCATTAAGAGAACGAACATTTTCTCGCTATTATTTTTTAGAACTTTTGAAGTGGATTATTTTCCCAAAAGTGCATCGATGAACTTCCCTCAATTTTTGGTGATGAAGTTTCATCAACGACCAGTGTTTGTCGATAGTATGGTGAATTCAATCGCGGTCCCAAATCAGTCTTAGAGGGATTTTGTGAAATTCGTCCAAAATCGGTTAATGTTTTGGAAACTATTGATGCTGTGTTTGAATTAATATTGTCAAATTCATGTGATGAGATAGAGACCTAGGCGAATATTATAGTTGAAGTTAGACTCTGACTTCAGTGGACCATGTTTGGTATAAATAAGACTTCATGCTACTAATTTTGTCCCAAGACAAAGAACCGCTTGAAGTTATGAAAATATTGCAAAAAATACTGAAAAATTGGGTTATTCGAATTCTTAACATAGAAGGTATCATATCAGTTTTATTGTAAAATTCTGTATTAACAAAGTGGGTAAGTTGAATGAGCTAAAATGACAGCTTTGATGTAGTTATCGAAACAATATCGATAAGCTTTGTTTTAGGCAAAATCCGTCTAAATTAGAACACTTTGGTTTTGTGTTCACCGATCTGAGAGCCATTTATAAGTAAGTATATAATGTAGACCTATTGAATGAGTACCCGAAATATAGTTCCGGTCAAATAGTTTGTGGCTATTGGATTTTGGACATTTTTAAATGCTGATTTTAGTAAAACTATTAAATTTATTTATATAATATTTGAATCTGGCCACATGCGACCAATCTGAAATTGCATAGATCTATCTGCTCGAGCTCATTATGCCATCAAATAACTTGACATATTTTTGACATCTTTACAGATCCAAGACTCTCAAGTGCGTTTCTGGCGGTGGTAGAAAAAAAGGTTCGGCATATCTCTTTTCGGTGTTACCCTACACAATCTTGTGACATTTCCGTTGTTAGTGTGATGAACACAGATCCTGCAGAGTGGCAATTGCGTCAAATATTTGCTTCAATGTCATTTATCTGATTGGCAGGCCTTAAAGCGGTTTCCAAGGCCAGATCGAATATTTGCGACCACGAGAATATATCATATTTTTAACAGGCAATAAGTTGCATAAATTATATTTAATACTAGTATACAATTTAGATAATTTACAAGTGAAATGGATACGAAACAAGTAGATGAAATAATGCATCCAGAAAAGGGTATATTAAGTTTGACACGATGCTTGGAACACCCAGAAGGAAGGGAATTCCTGTAAAAGATATATCTGAATAATCAGTGTTATGAGCTGAGTCGATTTAGCCATGCCGTCCAGTCCCTCATTTTTTCAAATCTGAAAGTTTGCATATGTCCTTTTCTACCCAAGAAGCTTGCACAAAATTACAAAGAAAAATTATGACCAGCATATTCACTAGGTGGCGTTGTATTCACATTTTACAAAAAACGGCTTTGACGTTAACCGCAAGTTATCTTGATCTGCTGACTATCAAATTAGCAAAAAAAATGAGAAATCATCACATATAAAAATTAAGATTAAACTCGAACGACAATCACAGATACTAAAAACCAGCAAAAAAGCGTAAGTATAATAAAAATGCCATTAAATGTCCAAAAACAAAAAAAAGAAACCGTTATTCTCGGCAACAATTTACGCCTCAATGGGAGCGGCAGTTTTTCACAAGCCAGAAGCTGACTTCACGCCACCAACAGTTGAACAGTGACAACAGCAAAACAGACAAGCGAATGAAATGATAAATAAATAAATGTGCCAGAAAAAAAGGTAAAAAGTGAAAGAAGAGAGAGGCAAAGGATGGCGGCGCGAATAAAATATGCAATGACTTTTGAGCGACGCGCGCTGTGCCGGCAGAGGAGGGCCGGCAACTAAATTAAGGCGGTGACAAAAACAGCGTAACAACGAAACAACAATAACAATGATAACAATAACAGAATGCTGTAATAAGAGCAACAGTACGAACGAAGTGGCAACGCCTCGGCACTTCGGCTCGGCGTTGTATTGCATGTTGCTACGCTTAGAAATCCATTATGCTAATGTCACAGGAATCGGGATTACGCGTAGGAGCACGTGATAGGGCAAAAAAGTGAAGGAATAAAGAAACGCATAATGGCTGGTGTTTGTGTAAGCAATGCGAACAGGATGTCGGGGAAGGGTGTACTCTATTCGCGCTGTATAACCGCTCGCGTTGCTGTTGGCGCTGAGCGCGGAAAAAGCCAAAAGTGCAATGCGCAACTCGAGTGCAAAATGTTAAAGGGCATAGAGGAGGACGTTCCCAGACTTAACGGTACAGTGTTGGGCGGCAAGTTGCCTGACAGACAGCTGCCGGTGTGGTGGGGCGGGTGCGGTGAGGCTTAGTTGGCGGGTGTTACGCCTTAATGCAAATGCAATGCAACACGTCGCGCAATGACATTATGCAAACAGCAGCCGCGGCGGTGGCAGAGAGTTGCAGAAAAATAGACAAAATAACAAAATGCTGAAGTGTTAAGTGACAGCAAGTAAAAGCATTTTTTTACAGGGTGTCTCGGAAGAAGTTTTAGCAAAAACCAGACATTTTAATTTTTTCTTATTAAACATTTTTTTTTTTCATTTTTTATATTTTTTTTAATAAATTAACTTGTTCGACAATTTTGTAGAATAAACGATCTTGGCGATATTTTGTCAAATTACTAAGTGAAAGAGAATAAGTTGCCCACCATACATTTAGGCTTATAATTACTTTAAACTTTTAAATTTTACATACATACATACACATATGTATTTAAGTTAATAATGTTATATACTATGTATCACTTACCTTTATTTCAGCACACCACAGAGGCAAGAATATTGAAAAGAAAAAAATAAAAACTGTTATTAGATGAGCCGATAATTTATTCATAATTATTAAATGTGAAGTTAAATTCAATGAAAAATACGTTAAGCTCGGGTGTAACCGAACATTTTATACTTTTGCAACTTGCAAAATTTTCGCCCGATTTTATTCATTCTAGGCAAGAAAGTACACTGCTAATAGAAAGAGGTCCTTTTTGACCTGAATTTCGTTAAGATTTATTTTATATTGATCGAAAGTCTTTTGCATTTGTTGTTGCAGTTGTATATTCCCAGTGCTACCAATCGCATTGTGTCCATACCATACCATACCATATAGTGAGATTTTAAGCTTCATTAAAAAAAAAAAATAAATTAAATTTGGGAAAGCTGAAAAAAAGGTTGAATGTGTTCAAAAATGAGGGGAAATAATGAAAAAATTCGCTACATTTTGAAAGTTTTGTGTAAAGAAGGTAAGAGTGCCACACAAGCCACCAATGAAATTTGTAAAGTTTACGGAGACGATGCTGTATTATTGCTATGGTCGACTTATCGTTGAAAAAGTCGATGAAATAATGGAAAAGATTGACCAAGACCGTCACATAAGCAGGCATTACATCGCTAAGGAACTTAACATTCATCATCAAATGGTTCTGAACCATTTAAAAAGGCTGCATACAAAAAGAGACTCGATATTTAGGTACCACATGCATTATGTGCAAAAAATTTAATGGACCGAATTAATATCTACGATTCTTTGCTGAAACGAAATGAAATTGAACCATTTCTGGAGCGAATGATAATAGGAAAAGAAAAGTGAATAAAATACGACAATAATGTGCGAAGCAGTTAATGGTCCAAGCGTGGTGAAGCTCAACAAATGGTCGCATAGCCAGCATTGACGCCTCGAGAGGTTATGCTGAGTGTTTAGTGGGATTGGAAAGGAACCGAACGCAAGATTCTACATTTTACTGTCAACAATTGATGAGATTGAAGCAAACAATCGAAAAAAAGGTCAGAACTGTTCAACACAAAGGGCTTCGTCTTCCATATGGACAACGATAGACCACACACATTTTTGATGAATCGGCAAAAACTGAGAGAGCTTGGCTGGGAATTTTTAATGCTTTCACCATATAGCCCTGACCTTGCAACATCGGACTACCAGTTTTTTCGGTAAATGTCCCTTAATGGAGAAAAGTTGGTTTCAAGAGAAGCCTGTGAAAATTACTTTTCGCAGTTTTTCGCCGAGAAACCAGAGAAGTTTTACACTAATGGAATAATGTCTTTAGTGGAAAAATGGGAAAAAGTGGTCGACAAAAATGGTACATATATGGTTCATTATAAAACAAAGATAAGTTGAGGTTTGAGTGGAAATACGAGAAGACTTGTTTGAATACCTAAAATTATGGTGTGTAAAAAAATAAATACTCTGAAAATTAGATACTCTAAGTATCAGTTCTTAATTGTAACGGAAGCGAAGGTCTTCCGCCTAACACTTTTCTATATTTTTCTTTTTATTAGAGATCAGAAAAATGCATATATTGATTCTAACTACTTGGAAAAACATCTCGTTTCATAAAGTAGTTAGGTAGAGTAGTGCTCACAAGGGCGCCATTTTGATGCCTATCGTAGGTCCTTTTACTATCTCGTTTCATGGGTACGCTCAAATCATCTGGTACTTTCGATGACATTATTTATGTATGTTTTTGTGAAGGACTATTCCAGATTTGGTGCTGGTTGAGTTCCTAGTATTTTGTATTCGGTTCGTGATAGAGCTGGGCATTCACAGAGAAAATATAAAACTGTTCCCTTATTCCCTTCTAGCTTGAAGCTAATATATAGTAGTATAGCATAATAATATATATAGCAAATATTGTAATATGGCAGACATGCTCTCCAAAGGGCCAGTTATAGTGACTCTAAATATATTTCTTGATATATTTTATAAGTCCTTGGTTCACTTTTTATCATACTTGTGACATCTCCTGATATTAACTCTGTCTCTGATTCATGTAAAGAGGTCCATAGCTGTTTTTTCGTTGCCGAAAGTTTGTTCTTAACCAATTATCAATAAGCCCTGGGGAACTTTAGCTTGAATTCTCCCTTAAAGCAACGAAGTCAATCCATTCGGCGCTTAACGGTGCTTTGGATTCTGATAGGGGAAGTAAGAATTTCAGAGTGTCTACCAGCGTAAGTATATATTCTGAGAAGCTCTGTACTGATTTTTATTAAAAGCCGAATGCGAAACTTAAAAAAATTCTGTTTCCTTAATTATATAAAAATTTATTAGACACCCTGTATTTACTTATACAGTTGATGACGTTGTTCTGCTATGAACGGAAGATGCCACCAACAGATGAAGCGCTAAATGAAAGCAGGCGAGGCGGAAACGGAAGTGGCAAATGAAGGCGTGTTAGATGCGAATAACGCGTATATAAATATATACGTATTTATATATATGCGCATAAGCCAGCAGCGTATATAATAATAAATATGAGGTATGGAACGGCGGGAAGCACCGGCATATACTCGTGTTGCAAGGGTTTTGCGTGTCGGCGACGCTGTAAACGACATTGCAACATGAGCAACGATGAAGTATGCGCCTTAACACCTACACCCACACTCACACACTCAGGCACATGCAACGACTGGCAAGGTAATAGGCGCACATACGCACAAACATGTGGAAAAGCGAAAGTGGTCTCAGCGCTGTCATATCGGCTGGCAGTTGAGCGTGTTGGCTGTTTGACTACGCTGTTGTTGTTTAGATAGATCGCTTGTCAGGGATTTTCCTCACGAGCGACGAGCGCGTGTTTGCATGTACGCACGCCGAGATTTATAGAAATTTAGTAAGCTAGCACCCACACGCACACACACATACGCATATACATGCCTGCATGGGAATATTACGAAAATATTGCATTACGGTGACTTTGGTGCACATTGCCAGCGAGTATCTTACTCATGCGAAACATCATTGCTAACGTCAGTATTAAACAGCTGATGTCGCACGCTAGCGGATTTGTTGCAACACATGCTGCTGCTGCTGCTGCAACAAAAGYAGCTGCTTTGATGGCAGCGCATCTAGTGGCGTTGACAGCTGATAAGCAGACAGCAAGAGCAATTATTAGTTGCCAACGAGCTAACAACTAGCACTACCTGCTGATGACTGCTTACCGCCAAATGAGTGTGTGTGTGTACTCCTCTGTGTACTTGTGTGTGCATTGCTCTTCGTGCATGTGTATATAGATGTGTGCGCCTTAGTTTGCTTGCGTGTTGCAGCTTGTATTCCCATTGCTGCAGTTGCCTTCTCTCTGCGGACGAGCACATTAAGCAGTAAATGCTGAAATGACGTGACATAATGTTGTTGTTATTGTAGTACAATGCGTTATCTACCTCGGTTGGCGCCTGTCGTTTAGTCCGTATGCTGATGGATGGCAGATGCTCGTGTGTAAGTGAAATTAACAGGTATTTATGCGCCGGTGTTGCTGACTGTGTGTGTCTGTGTGAGTGTTGTCATGAATTAGTGCGACATAATCGTAGCGATACAAGAAAGGATGCTTTACTGGCATTTGTTAGTTATTTGATGCAAATGTGGTTTAATGCGCGAGAAATGACATGAAAATTGACACGCGCATTTGGAATGATATCAGCGGAACTGTGGAATATGGTGTATTTAGGAGGAAAAATGCGGAAAAATCAGGCTATGTGATATGAGACTATATTTGTGGAAATATTTTGGAATTTTACGTGCTTCACGAATATTTTTGATACGCTGGGAACACTTCGAGAGTGTATAATAGTCTTTTTCAGCTAACGGTTAGTTGTATAGCTAAAACTATGTGAATAAATACATATATGTATATGGTTAGAATGACGAAACGAGTGGAAAGGTGGACGAATGTTTGCCCATCCGCTGGTCTTTGCAAGTGATAACTTGAGTAATAATTGAGATATCGAGATGAAACTTTGTACACATGTTTGTTAACACTATGCGAAGGTTGGCAAAACAAATTTAAATCAGACCATTGCCAAGCCCACAAGATCAAAAACAATAATTTGGTACTGGGAGTAATAGTGAAAGGAAATATTTGGGGTATAAAAATTTTTAAAAGTGGGCAGGGCCTCGCTCTTTAATGGGCTTTCTATACGTGTCTTACACACCGCTAAAACTAGTTAAAACAAACTTGCTGAGAATATGTATTTTTAGCACCTCTTCGTACACTTCGAAAATAAATGGATGAAATGAGATAATAACTAAATGCTCATATAAAGGTTTTGTGGAAAACTATTGTGATGTGTCAGAAATAGAGAAAATCGGGTATATAATTCTTTCATATGCAAATTTGCTTTATATCATACATGGTAGCTTCAAGGAAACTTAATAAAACTCAGAGCGTATCTTTTTTTTGGTAATAATATGTCGTCACTCCAAAATCAAGTTCATACTACCCCCCCTAGTACCATATATGTAATAAAGGGTGATCCATTTCGAGGTTTCCTAATTTCTCAAAGAAAAAGAAAAACACAGAAGCTTCAAATTTAATGCTTATTATCATTCGAAAGAACATTGTTTTGTATTAATTTGTAGACTTTAGACTTTATATATCTCCAAAAGAAAAAGTCTGACGGTGTGATATCACACCATCATGATGGACAATCGACAGGCCCGAAACACGAAATTATCTGCTTATCAAAGTGTTTTCTCCATAAACCCATTGATTGATGTGTGGGAAGTGGCGCCGTCTTATTGAAACCAAATGTCGTCGAGATCACGACCTTCATTTTCAGGCAACAAATGAGCCTCATCGCTGAACAAAATTTGGCTAGAAAACATCAGTTCTTCGCTTTAGAAGGTCGAGCGGCTTCCGTTTTGGCACAAGCTGTATTTTGTACGCCTTCAATTTAAGATATCGATATAAAATGCGTGAAGTCATTCCATACGTCAGTCCAAGCTAATGCGAATGGCGCTGCATCGACTATCCGCGATCTTCGTGTACCCTCTCAGCTACGGCTGCTATATTTTCTTCACTGTGCACTGGACGTGGTCTGTTCGGTCGAATATTATACAATAATGAATGCTGGATTTCAAGATGGGTGATGTTGTTGCGAATAGTACGCCCAGTGAGCCGATTATATTGACCATAAGTTGAGCAAAGTGCGAGAAACAAATTCTTTACAGAGCGTGAATTTTCGTAATAAAGTTGAACGATTTATAAACGTTGTTTCAGGCGTAAGTTTTTCCATGCTATGTTCTCCATACATTGAAATGCCAAATAATACTGAACAGAAATAACATGATAGCTTGACACGACTCACGCGTGACCAGACAAAAAAGGCGATTGAAAATAGGACCTCTACTTGGATCATCCGTTAATAGTTTTGTTGAAAACTACCAAAAGCGGCAACTCAATAAATGAATACGTTACCTTCGGATATCAAAATTTGCAGAATAAGAATCAATCATCAATGAGCTCATTGGAAAAAAGCCGATATCGAACCATTACATTTTAAGGCCCCGGATACTGAATATGGAACATAATTGCCTATGACTGATTTTATTCCGAAAATATCGGTCAATCTGTGAGATGTACTAATGAAATACATAGAGCCTCATTTCCCTTCCTGAAATATGGAAAATCGGGTCAATAATTTTCACATGTCTCATAATGATAATATATGGACTTTTAAATCTGATTCCTACTTTATACCATATAAATCAATCAGTCTTGAAGGTAACTGGAAAAAACTCACATCGCATATTTTTTTTTTGGGTAATAATACATATGTATGTCTTGATATCCAAGTCAAGTCAATACTATTCCAAGTCTCCATATACCTAATTTAAGGATTTTCGAATTTCCTTCATACTTTTTACGTTTAACGTCAGTTATATTAACAAAATTAAGAGAACATATTTGGTGTCAAATATGTATGAAACCCCTCCATAAAGCCTGATAATTATGTGTACACTAAGTATAATGATTTCGTCAGTCTAGTTACTCTAATAAAGTTTTCATATTAAAATCGGGCGGAAACATTTCTCGAACGTCTTCTCTTTACCCGTATTACTGAGATCTAATTTAGTAAATGCATTGAGTTCGGACTCATAGAGGTGTTTAATTCAAATCGACATTCGACCACGTCAAAACTCATTAAATAAATTGTTGTGAGTTTGTATCAAAGGAGAAAAGACCATGTAGATAGTAATTTAGAAATTCCCTTCCAAGAACATGAATTGAACCTACAACCAATATTGGTTTTTACCATTTTTATAAAAACTATGGATATGCCGATTTTCACACCCTTTAAAATAGAACAGTCCGATTCGCCTGAGATTGTATTATCTGATAAAAAACAAGCGAAGAGCAAATTTCTTGCGATAGAGACATCAACAGGCGGAAAGAATGATAGTATTGCCTTTGAGTGCTATCTCTAATAAATTAGTATTATTATTAGTGGATAGTTATAAAATCACAGAAAACCGTGCAGCCATAATTGCAAGACCGCCTTTTGAAGACCATTGACTAACATATCAATAGTTGAACAGTGAAAGTAAGATATATTTTCTGTTGGCAATGCTGATAGATACATCTTGCAAGACTATGTATCAATATTGTTTTAATTTAATGGTATTTTTATACATAATTTGAGAATACTCAGAAAATTTGTTGAAGAAAATTAAATATTTTTAGAGTAACAGCCGATCTCAGACGACAATAAAAAAGGTCATCCACTACTGTAGTGATTCCGGTCTTATCTGTGCATGAAATCTAAAATAAATTTTCATATTTTGAGATATTATGTACGGCCGATCTACAGCTGAAATATCAAAAATTGACAAAAAGTCGATTTTGAATTATACCGAAAGTTTTAGTAGTTTTTGGTCTGTCAAAATTCGATTTTTGATCAGATAAAAAATTGGTACGTCAGGGTTTGGACATTTATACACAGAAACTTTAAAGTGATGGGATAATTTGTCACCGTGCTTTAGTGAAAACAAGTTTGAAAATATTGTTATGAGAAAAACGGGTTTTATATTTAAACTGATAGACCTGATTGAACTAACAGGCTACACTTTACTGCTGCTACTCAGACATATATCGACATATATGATATCGATTTCAAATTTAAGTATGCTATTCTTAAAGGTATAGCCTTACGAAATATGAAAGAAATAAAAAAAAAAAAATCCACATTAGCTGTGCCATTTTATACATTGAAAAGTGTTAGAGTATTGAAATGAGCGAGAATTGAAATATATTCAATGAGAGTGATAATGAGATCGAACAATAAAAATAAAGTATCCGTAAAATTCGCACTTCATTTTGTAGAAATCGGTATAAACTGCTTATAAATATTCATGACTGTCCTATTGACAAGCAAGCAAGACCACGAGRAATCGCAAAAGTGCTTATAGTTATATGAAAAAATCATGTCGACTGTATACAAGTAAGCACATTTCCATGCGCATATACTTGGCGATAACAATTGATTTTCTCATCGTTTTCGGATTTCCACGCATTTGGCGACACTGCTTCGCTAGGGGATTTGCTCATGAGTTTGTGTTTGTATGTATGTCAAATGCATTTCAACTACACACATGCAGAGGTCATACGCATAGTATTGTGTTCCGATAACAGTAAAAACAAATGGGGTGTTTATGAAAGTCCAGTGAGGGGAAATGTACTCACAACATCACTCTTTCAACCATAATCACATGATCACCTAACGCAACCCGTAATATAAGCTCGAACAGTTAGAATTAACGGTAAACTGTTGATGATTTGCGCTGTAGCAATTAAAATGTGAAATGCAGGTGATAAAGTTCTTCGTCGCTGCAAACGAGACGGTGCGTGTGCGGAAATGAATTTGAAAAGTTATGATCTCGTTTTAGTGCGCCATTATTTGGAAATAACACACATAAATTATATTTCTATTAGAAGTCCAGCGAGTATTTTACGACAATCTATGTTTATGCTTAACATTATCACGTTTTTATGAATTTTGCGTTTATTTTTTATTATAGTTTTAGATGACTCATTCATGACTACTCAGATTTTATTCAACAAGAATTGAATTCTATTGATGGCGTCGCTTTATTAGCCATAATAGCCGTTGTCTCTTGATTTGCTTAACTATGCCAAAGTTTTCTTATATCTCGTAGAGCTCATTGTTCAATCGACTGCGGTAATCGCCGTTGTCAATGCGCAAAAGACCATAAAAATAAGGATTATAAGTAAACCCTTTCTCTCGTGMATTTAATAAATAAATATTTAATATTTCAAATTAAAGAGGACTTATTTGTTGAACGATGGTTTGGCAAGAGCTTCTCTCAGCTGTTTCCTCCGCACGGTTGTCGACTAAACAATGGGTGTCACCGTTTATAATGTCATGATCGCAAGCTGGCTCCTGTCATATTCATTACGTTGCAGCCAGGCCAAGCTGACGTATTTTCCCCATCATCCCCTTATATTGGACTACTTTATATGCATTATCAGAAGTAGGTGAATGGGTAATACAATAGTCATTGCTAATGAGGTACCTGCGCACGGTATAAAATTCTAGGGGAAGAGACCCCCGAATCAAAAACTCGAAATGGAGGACAACAAAAGAACGAAACGGACTGGGATATCGGTCCAAACGTCGGTGGGAGACGGGGGCTGCTATCAGCTTATTTTGGCGATCGAGAGTTCAGACTTGTGCAACAAGTGAGGCCCTCAGAAGAATCCAAGCCAGGGAGGGTTAAGGCAAAAGCAATATACAAGGTGGCGGTCAGAATATGCAACTGCCTCAAAGGCAATGAGGTGGAGGTGAGGATCGGCCGGGCACACCTCGCCACTCGTAATTGGTGTAATGCCTCGAATCCAGCTTATGGTAATCACATTGAGAAGCATATCCCTAGCAAGAGGCGGCGTTCAACGGAGGGAGAACCAAAGCCGCCCTCGAAAAAGAAGAAGTGCACAGGGAAGCAGGACGTCAAACACACTGATGGCAAGCCAAGAACAATCAAGGCGGCGCTGGAGCCAATGAGATTGCTAAACAGCATTTGACCGTCGCGCTGATAAACCGCAGTAACTCGCTGGGATAAATGTCACAGGCGCGTTAAAAAATAGTGAAAATGAAGCCATTGGAAGCCAAACCAAGCGCACACAAGCCGTCATTTGATGGAGCAGGATGGCTTAGCGGTGACAATATTTTAAAATGCAACGAGAATCCGACGCTAACTTCCAAATCTGTGGGAAGGAGCGAAGCTGGAGGAAGTAGACCACAGTAATTTTCCATCGGTGCCCAAAGCCCTGTATACCCTGCGTGGTGGACCCGAAACATGCTCTGCGGCTGCTACAAAGATAGAATCCGGACGTGCCATCTGACGACTGGAGGATGAAGGTTAAAGCTACATCGTCCAGACCAATAAAGCTGGGCTGGTAAATAATGTTGGTATATTTATATCGAGCTTAGCTCAAACTTGTTCCATCATCTTCGTAAGAGATCTCGTTAGCGTATTTATTTCACACAAAAAGCAACCTTCAGTGTCTTCAAGTTTTTTGATCAATATCTGCTGCTTTTGCGCCTATAATTATGTGATTATTTGCATATTTCTATGTGGACGTTTGCAGTAAAAGGAAAGCACGTGGCAGTGTAAGCCTGCGCTTATGCAACTTTTCAACTGTCATGCCCATTTCTGTGGCATTACTGATTTCTATATTTCAAAACCGGCCTGTGTGTGGGTTACTGTTGCGTCAGCTTTCTCTGTATGTGCTCAAACTCATTTGCATCTTTCTTTTTTTTTTGCCATGTCAAACACATCACTGTAATGATGCGCGTTTGCTCTTGTCATCTCTGGCGTGAGCATATGTGATATTTTTATTTTTTTATTACATCGCATTTTTATTTTCGTATGTATTTCGTGTTTGTATTTCTATTTGTTTGTCCTTTGTATTATTCCTCCTTTGCATTTATTTTTTATTATTATTTTTGCGCAATTTGTGTTTAATGATGTGTGCTGGCGTTTAAAGGCACACGCACACACCTACGTATGTAAACACGCAGTTGTGTGGGCGACATGTGGTTGTTGTCGATGTGTTGGTGCCACAATTATGGCTGTAACATTCATTTTTATGCGCGCCCACCAACCATCCCGCGTTTGTCACTTGATGTTCTTTTACTTGGCGAAAATTTGTAATGGTTTTTGCTGGTTTTATACCCTGAGCAGGACAGTTTTGTATGAGAAGAAGAATGCATCGGAGGCGTTATTAAGTTACTTTAGCCATGTCCTGTATGTAACTAGTTCCTAAGTTTTTGAGTTATCGATTTGAAATTTTGAACACGACTTTTCTTCTCTAAAAAATGTTGCTTTGACGGGTTCACTGTTTTCGGACCACTATAGCATATAGCTGCCATACTTTTTTATTTGACAAGCTATTTTTACGAAATTTGATATAGTCTATTGTTCAAGGCCGCGATATAATCAAAGAGAAAATTGTTCAGATCGGACAACTATAGCTCATAGCTGTCATACAAACTGACTTATTAAACTGAAGTCCTTGTTTGAAGAACTCTTTTAATTGCTGAGGTATCTTCATGAAATTTGGAATGGGTAATTCCTCAAAGCAAGGTTATAATATCCAAATTAATTAATCCGATCACGCCGCTAGTGCATAAGTTTGAGACACAAACTGACCGATTGAAATCGAGTCCTTGTATGGATAACTTTTTTATTTGACAAACTATCTTTACAAAATTTCGTTTGCATTATTATCCAATGCTTCGCTATAATCTCCAAAAAACTTGTTCAGATCGCACTACTATAGCTTATAGCTGTTATATAAACTGACCGGTTAAACACAAGTTATTGTCTTTATATACCTTTTTATATTATACAAAATACACCTGGCTTCGATGCAACCGAAGTTAACACTTATTCCTGTTGTTTTTTACTTTTTACTCTCCCTGTCGTACACTGTCATATAGGCAAGGCATACATTCTCACAAAGTCAATTACAACACAACATATACTTATACACATTAACATGTATGTGTGTAGAATTTGTTCAAATGGCGTTCAAAAATATTTTCTTTCCGCTTTTAAGCTGCGTGGACCATTGACCTGATATCGCGGATGTGCTCGCCTACTAAACATTCATGTGTTACTGCGTGTGTGTGTGTGTGTGTGTGCTACGTATTTATGCATGCAACTGGGGTTTTATAGCATTGCTTTGCTTTGCTTTACATATTCTTGTTGTTGTTGACATTTGCATGCGAATTCTTTATCGTCATCGCTCGTTTAATGATTGCTCTACAAACTGTGGGCTTTGAGGGGGTCAGTCAGTAATCATAATGGCACTACTATGTTAGGTACTGTACCTGTATAATTGTTTGTTCTGCTCTACATGTCTACAAATACGTTAAACTTACATATATGCAAATGTGTGTGCGCGCGGATGTTTTTGTTTACTGAAGTTGATAATTACAGAAACTACTTCAACGCTTGAGCATCCTAGACACAAGCGCGCACACACACTGACACATCTCCACACATTTGTGGAGTCTTGCATGCAGACGCAAATATACTTGCTTCATTTGCAGGCTCACACAAACACACCACACATACAGTAATAGTTTTAAGCTATAAAGGCGCATGAAGGCACGTAAGTTTCGATCATATCTCTGAACATGCATTTTCACTTACAAACACACACACACATACATACATGAAAGCGTATAATTGTCGACTGCTCAACTGGTTTCACTTGCGCAAATGAAGCATCAACGATTTGCTTATGTGTATGTGCATGTGTGCGCGTGTGTTTATTGCTTCTTCACTCAACTTTTACCTGCCACATTTCCTGTCGCAGCGCAGCAGGATGCAATTTAAAGAAAGTTTAGGTTTTGTGTCTGCAATATAATAAAGTCGTTCAAATGCAACGTTCAACAACTTACTAAGCGTTTTATAAATACTCTCGACATGCTCATGTCACATGCTATTTTCACTAAATATGCAGTTCAAAGTACTTGGGCGTGTGTTTATTGCAAATACTATGGGCTACTAGAATACATACTATATATGCTTCCAAGTAGAACTTACAATTCTAAGTTAGTATTTGTCGTGCATTAATTGAGTAATCATTAAAAAATAAGAATAAAATTTAGTAACTAATTCTATTAAGAGTTAATTTAAGTGGTACTTGATTACTTTTAGTTGAAGTATTTGAATATGCAATAGTTGTTTGAAATAGAGTCAAAAATTGGATTCTACAATAACATACATATGAAATGGGCAGTCCTAGTTGAAAAATTCTAAAATCATTTTACATACTGCGAAAAATTAATATAATATTAATCTTTGAGATTGTAAGAATGTTGATAATGCTTGATATGCTTTAACGAATGATCAAATTAGACCTGGACTGGTACCTTTAAACTGCGCTCACAAACCGAATCGATAAAAAAATCTCTTCCAAGATTGATTAAGCTCTTTTAAGTCTACGTCATCGTCTTTTATCGTCATGAAATATTCAAAATAACGTAACATCACTATTCATAAGTTTACAGACGAAGGAAAAACGATATTGAAACAAAATTTGAGTTTTGGTTATAAAGTGGTTATACATATATCGATTATATAGTGGTTATATATTGGTTATATCAGACTGCGGAAGCTGAAAATTTTATGCTACATATATGTGTTATGATTTCGTGACTCATAAGCGATCAAAAACTTTTTTTGATGACATGTTGTTTCGCATTTTAGGTGGCGATATGAACATGATTGTGTATTTCGCAGCAGTTTTTTTACGACGAAAAAAAGAAACAAAATAGAAACGACTTTCTTGAAATTCTGTGTCCTAGTGGAA
Source organism: Bactrocera latifrons (assembly GCF_001853355.1). Lineage (NCBI taxonomy): Eukaryota > Metazoa > Arthropoda > Insecta > Diptera > Tephritidae > Bactrocera > Bactrocera latifrons. The sequence continues at coordinate 828,306 of NW_017534963.1, forward strand.
ACACAAATACAAAAACGTTGAAAAGCCTGCAGTACTGTGGGATGTATGCTTTAATACGAGCACAAGTATTGGATTGGCACGAAGTGTTCAGTAAAGGTCTTGAAGTCAAATCTCAGTTTTTGACATTAACATCGCAAATGTTAAAGAAACATTACTTAAATGTCATCGTGTTGGCATTAGAGATATAGCAGAGAATCCGAACTCTTGTGTGTATCGAATGAATACATTTTGCTTAATGTTTTATTAATGCTGAACTCATATCGAAATACCGGAATCTTTGGCAAAATCGTCACTAAGTATAAAAAACGACGTAGCTGTATACCCTAAATTACTGGCAACGAGTTTATGTATATGAAGTCGAAACTGTCTAAAAAGCTGGGGCATGATGTCACAAAAATGAACAACTCACAAAAGGTCTAAAGGCCATCCCAGCCGAAGCTTATGACAAATTATAAGCTTTGATAAATCGTTGGCATACTTGTATTGGTTGAAGAGTACAATATTTAGAAGGCGATACTAAGGATTTTATTGAAATAATTAAAATATTTTGTTTGTCAGTCGGGTTAAGTTTTATCAGAGGGTACTGTATTATTTTACTTGGTATTAAAGGTATAATTATTTAACTTATTTAAAACCTATAGTTCGTTTTTCGACAGCACCTCTTTACGGTCAGTATGAGTCGCTTTATTTGTTATGCTTTTTATTATTGCAGATACTATCGAAAAGTGGTCGTCAACGTCTGGAAAATTAAATATCTGAAGTCTTCGTGTTTTTTTCATTGGAATTAGATTTTTAAAGGCGAGTTGCAAACCTACAGGCATAGCCTCAGCTGAGGATGTTTTTTCATTAAAAATGTTGATATAGCGAGATGTTTGTCTTGACGCAATCGCACCTTCTGGTGATCAGACGATGCAATTTTGTTGAACTCTTAAACCATCATCAAATCAATGCCATCGCTCACTTAGCCGTCACTTTGAGTACGACACGGGTTGGTTATCATCCAAAGTTAGAGATTTAATATGGTAGCTGTAGCTGCATATCCAGAGTAACTACCACACCTAATTTAAACACCCGATAAGAACTAAAGTTTATCGCTTGAGCGAAAACTATGATATTCATTAAATAAGTGGCTGGTCTAAATTAAAGACCAAAATTCTCAAAATTTTCTAAGTTTTCATTAAAATTTTGTCCGAAATATCAGTTGATATTAGTGCATGATATCTCCTAGCGAGCGATATAACTAGTGTGCTTGTTTTAAAGTTCTTGAAATATATATTCAATATATGTATGCCATTAATTTTTGCCTTCTAAAATATATATTTTTTGCATAGTTCTTCTGCCCTCTTGAATTGATTGAGTTTTGATCCTAGTCTTTAACAAGCTCTTTTGAACAAATAAGCTGTCGGTAGAGATTTAGACGTTCAGGATTTTAACTTTAAATAACAACTTTAGCAATAACGTCAACGAAACCAGGTTGGTTTTGTTCGCCAAGATAGATATATGTATATATCGGTTAAAGTAAAAAATTGCTCCTGAACTACAAATATATCAATCACGCCTGTCAAGAAAATATCGGGAATTTATAAACAAAACGAAAAATTTTCAATTGTCTAAGAGAAATACAGTCATGGGACTCTTTGGTGCTTGCTAAAGCCATTGCAGCATTATAAACTTCTTCTCTTATGGAAAAACCTGATCAAGGGATGAATCTACCGGTAACATATTTTTTTTTTGTTTGATCATGAGTACGTAACTATGAATTAGAGTTTAAATATTTTAAGGGTTATTATTTACTAAACAAATCAATTTCGACCTCCATAACTCCGACGATACCAAACATATCGAAAAGCGCTGAACATTACAAGTCGTTCGCTACTGAGAGCGCTTTCAAGCTGAAGGAATCGCATATGAATCCGTGCTTTTCCACGTATGCATGTGTGGATTTATGTACATACAATAACGACAAACCGAGCACTGTACTAAGGCTTAATGCATAATTACACAGCAATACAAATACGAGTGGGTGTGACTGCGCTCTGCTGAAGGATACGCAAATCAGTCGTTTAATGAACAACAAAATGAAAGGTAAGCAGAAAATCGAAATGAGAAAAACATAAATAGAAGAGGCAAGCGCTTTGCTAGCTAAACAAGTTCATTTTTCTCATTATTTGGCATTCGGCTTGGCATTGCTACACCGAAGTAATATTACAATTTTTCATTTGCCACAAACACATGTACATAGTATAACATATACATGTGTATTTGTAGGCAAATTCATTGAAGCGAGTTTCGTTTCGCTTACATTTGCAAAACGTTGCAGCCATGAACAGTGGTTGGCAGCAATACAAATCCGACTTAAGGCTCAGGTGTACTTTGCTTTAGAAGCCCTGTAGTGCTTGTCATAGCAATTGTCGGTTATGAAGCCTGTCAGCAAGGCCAGCTTTTGCTGTGCACTCTACAACAACATGGTGGATTACACATACGTTCAAAACATACACATATACACATATGCAAGTAATGAAACTCTGCCGACTGATTGAAGGGCAGCGAGCAACCTGTAAATTGTTGGCGACTTCCACTAACACAGCGACAAGCTATTATCCTTTGTCAACCCACTCACTCATTTACTTACTGTGGGTTTGAATGATTGAGTGGCAGCTCCTTCTAGTGAAGTGAAAATCTTAAAATATCATGCATTTATTTTCACTCGAAAGGTAAGTGATTTTGAAACTTTAAGGAGTTGCTAAAATGGTTTTGTGAAGGGAAAATTTTGTAACGTATATGTGAAAGTTAAAAAGTTGGATGTTCATTTTAACCGAAAACAAATTTTGCTTTCATTCTAAAAATGTATATTTTTGTATTTTGTTATTATTTTATATTTATTATGTCGTCGAAGTCGTATATCTCCAATGCATTGTGCTATAGCGTATAGTGTTGGAAAGGCGAGATTTTAGGCTTCATTCAACCAAAAAAAAAAATTAAATTCCGGGARGTTGACAAAAAGTTACAGTTGTTCAAAAATGAGTGAAAATAATTAAGAAATTCGCTATATTTTGAATTTTTTGTTTTATAAAAAAGGGAGAACCTACGCAAGCTGCCAATGAAATTTGTGAAGTTTACGGAGACGACGCTGTGCCAGTTCGTGTACAACAACAATGGTTCGCTCGCTTCCATTCCGGAAATTTTGACGTGAAAGATGCACCTCACTCTGGTCGACCTATCGTTGACAAAGTCGATGAAATTATGRAAAAGATTGATCAGGACCGTCACTTGAGCAGCCATGACATCGCTAAGAAACTAAACATCCATCATCAAACTTTTTTGAACCATTTAAAAAATACTAGCTACAAAAGGAAGCGCGATGTTTGAGTACCACATGAATTATCTGTGAAAAATTTAATGGACCGAATTTACATCAGCGATTCTTTGCTGAAACGAAAGAAACCGAACCATTTTTGCGAATGGTAACAGGAGACGAAAAGGAGATCAAATAGGACAATAATTTGCGAAAAAGGTCATGAGCGTTGTGTAGCTCAACAAATGATTACAAAGTCAGGATTGACGCCTCGAAAGGTTATGCTGAGTGTTTGGTGGGTTTGGAAAGGAATCACCCACTATGAGCTGTTCCAGTCTGGTCGAACGATTGATTCTAAATTTTTCTGTATCAAAAAAATGGCCGGAAGTGATCCACAGAAAGGGCATCGTCTTTCAGCAGGGCAAAAACTGAGAAAGCTTGGTTGGGAAGTTTTGATGCAACCACCATATGGCCCAGACTTTGCACCGTAGGACTAGCATTTGTTTCGGTCAATGCAGAACTCCCTTAATGGAGTAAAGTGGGCTTCAAGAGAATTCTCTGAAAATTACTAGTCGCAGTTTTTCGCCGAGAGAGCAGAAAATTTCTACACTGATGGAATAATGGCAAAAATACCCAATATACAATATACATGTATGCGTTCAGTTTACAGTATACATATACATACATCAAGTACGAAAAGAGTTGTCGAAACAAATATTCTCAGAAAAAGTGTTTTCAAAATATGGCCCCCGACACCAATATGTTGACCTCAGTGTCAATATGTGACTTTATGCCAAAAATATCGATGAAATATAGAGATATATTAACAAAAAAAAAAAAAAAAAAAAAAAAAAAAAAAAAAAAAAAAAAAAAAAAAAAACCAAAAAAAGAAACATCTATTCCTACTTATAATGTGTTATTCTGTCAAAAATTAGTAAAAAGAAGTCGATATTTACCCTAGACCCAATATGCCCATATAAACTTCTGAACTTCTTTTTGATTTTATACTACATACTACACATCAGTCAGAAAATGATTTATCTTATTGAATTTCGCTGAGCGTCTTTCTGTGATATTTATCTGCTTTGCTTTTATCGAGCTAAATAAGCTGGACGGTTAGCTATTGGCTGTCGAACAGTTTTCTACTTTTATATTTTTCATAAAGAATCGAATTTACTTCTTATGGCGCTTAGATCTTTTAACAATTACATCGAAGTGTTTGCGGTAAGCAATCATTTCAATATTCTGGAAAGATACTTCTTTCCCACCGCTCATCTCAGACAATTGAAAGCCAACTAAAGTATTAATTTTACTCTCCCTCAGCAATATTAGCTGTCTTACACGTTCAAACAAAACACCGTTAGCACAGCGATAGTTAATGAGAACACAAAAAGACTTGAATACATTCTCTAATGCAAGCTGAAGCACACTCGTGTAGATAATGCTTTACTTAATTTCGGTTGGTTTTGGCAAACAAATGTCCACTTCACCACAATGGCCAAGAGCTCATTTAACATCATTAATTGCCAATAAAGTTCACAATTTGTTACACTTAATGGTGAACACATACATAGAAGCGCACAAGCTCGCATGTATATGAAATGGCTGACTTGAGGGCATGCATAGGTACCATGTTTAGCGTATAGTGCCGAGTCAATGTGTGTGGGCAGCAGCAAGGTAGTACACTGCGTATACGTGATTTCTTTCTTGGTAGGTAAAAAGTTGAGCTAAAATGCATATATTTGCACTGAGGGAAAGCGTAAACTAAATTTACTGCTGACTTTTCGTTTGTATAAATACTTACTGCTTACCGCAAGTTGCTAGTACTACAATAGACGCAACAACAAGAGTCGTGAGAAATGGAATATTTTAGTAGAAAATCTGGCAAAAGCTTTGCATTGCTTGCGGTACAACTATAATAAATTAGACTAAATTTGCTTGAGGCAACATGTGAGAGTATACTATATAACATGCTTGGTTACTACTTGTATTTAATATATATATAAGCTTTCTGTATATTAACTCTCAAATTTGAAAGTGTAAGTATTGGGGTGGACTAAAAAAAATTTAAATTAAGTTTTTTTATTAGATAACATTAAAATTCGTTTTATGAAAACATATATTTTGGTAAACTTTCAGCTCTTACAGCATGGCAGAATATATATTAGGGTGAGCCAAACAAAAAAAATATTTAAAAAAATTTTTTTTAGATACCTATGAACTTAGTAAAACATCGTCTCAGACCACTTTTATGAGGCTTTGAATTCTCTAGTAAAATAGTTTTCTTTTTCACTATACAACAGTCGTTGTATTGTCAAAAGGCTAAGACCAATCAGCAAATTGGAGCGAACTTCAAAGCCTAACTGCTCCCTTTGGTACGATACCAGTTTAAATCTCCCGTCAGACCTTGTAGCTAGTTGGGCACCCATTAAACTCAATGTCTGGTGATATTTGTCGCTTGAACTTGAACTTCACTTTTCTTTAGAGATAGAATACTGTGTTGAAATTTCGTAGCAAGGCAAATATTGCATTTTAGTCGCTTGTTACAACAGGCATACCTTACCGAGAGCAAATTCTACCCCCTGCCCGCTGGGGGAATTTTTACGATACAATCATGTTTTTGAATTCATTAAAAATCGTAAAAGAATGATCCTGTGTATTCCTGTGCAAAATCATAAAGCGCCAACTATTTATTTCAAAATTTATTTCAAAATTAACAGAGCTGTTTTCATGTCATTAACAAAGAAAAAAATTAAAAGCAATTTTTGGCACACCCTTGTGTTTATATATACATATATGTAAGTTAAAAGCTAGTAGCATTTTTTTTCTTGTCATTTTGGAGAGTAGTTTCATGGATATTTCGTCTAGAGGAAATAAAAAAAAAAAATTTGGCCTACCCTAGTACATTAGGAGCATATTCATTAGAGGCTATAGCAGCATTTTGTAGACATTTCGGACGGTATTTTCATGTTATTTAAGGAAAAGAGATGAAACGAAAAAAAAAAAATTAAAGAAAAATTTTTGGCCCAACCTACTATGTACATATGTATGTAAGCTAAATGCTAGCAGAAATTTTTTCTTATTATATTGGAGAGCAATTTCATGGAAATTTAATTTAGAGGAAACAAAAATTAAAAAAAAACAGTTGGCCCACCCTAGGACGTTATTCTCATATCCATTAAAGGCTTATGCAAGTAGAAAAAAAACATTTTGGACGGTATTTTAACATTATTTAAGAAAAAAAAGTTTTTTGTTCCACCTTAGTATATACTCATATATGTAGGTAGGTTTGTAAATTAAAGACTAGCTAAAGTTTTTCGCCTCTTTGGACCGTAATTTTATGATAATTAAAGAAAATAATCAAAAATGAAATAAAATTTTTGGCCCACCTTAGTATGTAAATTTGTTAGTAGATAAAAGGCTAGTCCAAGTAGCGTCGCGCAAAAAAGAAAGTCGTTCATATAAAAAATTACAATTATATGTCAGGCAATCAGACAAGGCTACTACTGAAATATGTCAAAGGCTAAGGCAATAAATTCACAGTACAAAAACAAGTAGCGGCTAGAGCAGAATAGGCTAAAAGGCCCTGCAAAAATTTAGTTAGGCTGACATTTTTCTTTGTTGACTTGCCGAAAGCAACCTTGAAATGTCAACTCCTACATAGCAGTTGGCTTAGCAAGCTATTTGTACAAAATTCGCTGGCAATTGAGAGCTATTGTTGTTGTTATTGTTGCTGCTGCTGCAAGTGATGATAAAATATTATTTTCTCATTACTATAATACGAGTATTTCTTGTAGTTTTCGCTTTTTTGCCGCTTTTGGCAATTGAATGGAGAATGGAATTTACCGCTATCCGTACAGACATTATCCATTGTGCAAGTATTTGTGTAATTTTCCCATGGTGTTGGCGAAGAGTAATTGCAAAGACGCGGCAAATATGCTTGACCTTGCACTTTTCATGCGACAACTATACAAAAAAGAACAACACTAACAGCAATAACACAAATATTTTGATTATCAAGAAGGCAGCAGCAAGCGCCGTGGCTTTGTTGTGGTCTCGTTGTTGTTCTTGTTGTTGTTGATGGTGTTTACTTTGCTGCTCAGCGAAGTGTCAACGTCGCCGTTAATGCATTTAAGTGCATGGCTGCCTACGATTATTGTTGTTGTTGCGCTTATTATGTTTAGAATAGTGAGAGCGATTTCTCGGCGCTCCTACGCAACAGTTGACAGTCTAATCAGGCGCGATCTACGTGGCTGATAGTGTACTTATGTACTTATGTAATTTTAATTTTTCATTTTTCAAATACACACAAACACTTACACAAATGTAAACATACACACGCACACGCCATCATTTATCAATGTTCATCATTTGAAAAGTGGGTCACGAGCGGCTTAATAAATGACTTTGCAAATGCTTCGTTAAGCCGTACAGAGAGATGCAGTAAAAGCCGTTCGGTTTGTGTCCTTTTTGCCCTTATATAAATAATAAATCGCCTTTTAAAGCATAAATATGCAAGTGGTTCTCAACGCTCTTTGCTAATTTTTATTGTTGTGTACGAAGTGGGCTTATACACACAACTAATACCAAGAAACATCTCCTTATATTTCTTATTTTAGTGACAAAAGATTGAGTCGCTTGAACTCTTTTAAAAGAATTTCATCTGGAAAATAGTTTCAGAGAAATGAATGTATTTATAAGAATCTTTTAATTTAATGTAATCGTCTTCAAAAACATTAAACGCGTTTTTTTCGAAACAATGTAGCCAAATTAGATAAGATGGCTGATACCACAACAAGGCCGGAGTCTCACATATACTATTATATACAGTCCTGCTTGAAACACAAAACACACAAAAAACTCCTTTAAAATCTGCTTGGATGTTTTATTTCTATTTTTACTATTTTACATGGATGTCTAAAATTATGAGATTCGAGATCTTTTTGCCATTATCTGGCAAAAGCAAATCTTAATCCAAATAGCTGATGCAGGAGACAACCAGTAAGCTGTTCATTCTTAACTTATGAATATCGATCGGACAGTGCCCACTTTGAACTCTTAAAACGATAGAAAGGTGGACCTTGCTGAGAGCGAACACTTTCCTGTACTTTATTCGGGTAAATCGGATCCTTACGGTAGTTGACCACTGCTTGTGAGCGAGTCTGTGGTCCAGTGGTGAACTACAAGAAGCCAAAGTTATTGAGCAAGCTAATCTACTTTTCAGTTTCCTACAAATTGCTGTAGGTTAGCACCCAAACCAGTCTAATCATAAAATAGCTCGATCCTTAGATAAGGGGCCATACCGGCAGTGTTGAGCGCACAGTAGGCGAATTCAAGGCTAATAACGCTGCCCCACTTTCGGAGGCTGCGCTCCAGAGCAGTAGCTTGACAGTTTCCTTTATGGCAGCGACTTCCGATTGGAAGACGCTGCGCAGCGATCAGGAACCCTAAAACTTTAGCTGATGAAAAGTTTCCGACAGTATACTCAAGCACCAATCCTTTTTACAAGCTTGGATCAATCCGTAAAAAGCTCACCGCCCCTCTTCTCCGGCGGGTCCTTTCTGTGCATACCTAGCTTGAATGTATAAGAGCAGAGGTACAACACCGAAGGATACACTTGGGGATCTAGTAATCCAAGTATTTGGAACGAAATCAAAGTGTGCGAAGATTGCAGAGTGCCCAGGTTCGCAACCATCCCTGTACCCAGATTTTCTGAATCTGAGGACATCTTTCGAAGCCGTATACCTTGAGGGTAGATCCACCGGTGCTACATGCAAGGCGTTCAGCGCCATAGCAATGTAGTCAGGGTCGGTAAGGAAAATTTCTTCGAAACCGATAGACAAATATATTTGAAATATATTCTTCGATCACTACTTGAATTTATATATAGTAGTAATATCCCCGCTAAAGAAATACGACTGGGCAAACTGACGTTGAGCAATACCAAAAGCTCTGCCAGGATCGGAAAAAGCCTCCTTAAGCCATTCGCCAGCAAAAGAGGTTTCAGATAAGATGACTCCGTTTCGTGCGACTTATTCAGTCTACTGCTGAAAATAATAATCGAACTGCAGAGATGAATAGAGAAGATACAATCATCTAAAAGATTTAAAACTTACGGATTTTCGAGAGGTTCTGTGGAAGATTTATAGTCCATTGAATAGCACATTGAAAATGGCGCATACCGTAGTCGATAAAATTACGAGCTGTACAAGATATAAAACATAGCAATATCACATTCAACATATGTTCGAATAGATGAAAACAGAGAGTATTGCACCCAGTGTACGCCAGGGGAAGCTGATGAAGACCTCCACCCCGATGGAAAGGACAGGTAGAGAAGAACCTGGTTACAGCAAACAGCAGCAACAGCAAAGAGGATGGATGACTGGCGCGCTGTTCTAAACTATTCCTCGATTATCGAATAAATGATATCTAGCTAAATAATAAATAAATCTACCAAAAATATTAAGAAGGCGAACGAACTTGTACTTCTTTCTTCTGAGTTGTTCGAAATAATTACTTTAAAATTTTGGATGTATTACAGCCGGTAATACTCAGTAATTTAAAAGCAATATGATGCATAAAAATCGTTTAAATTACATTTAAATCGCAAATAGCAGGCGGTAAGTGAAATTTCTCTTCACAGGTAGAAGCCCTCAACCACATAAACTATTTTATTTACATTGCAAAAGCCGCAAAATGAGCAAAAAAGTTTATTTACTTCGAAATAAAAGGCGCTTACAGCCAACATTAAAAGTGTGTTGCATATCTTTGCATCTCATTTGGCTGCTGCGCTGGAACAATAGGTTTTGCTGTAATTACGCTTGCTTATGCCACTTCAGTTGATTGCGCTTAAGACACTTAGCTTACTAGCATCATGCTTAGAAGGAGGAGCTTAGCGAGTGCAAAGAAGGTTGAAGAAGAGTATCTTCGCTTTAGTGCTCTTTACAAGTGTGTGTGTGTGGGTGTGAGTATTGTGGCAACATTAGCATAGCCGCAAGATAAGCAGAAAGCCAAAAAATAGAAAAATAAATTTATTTATTTATGCATGTCATATGAGGTTCGAGGGGAATGTGTTGGGAGCAAAGGTTCATGACTTTTGTACAATTTACCCGTAAGCAGTTAAGGCAGTTCGCGGTGCTCCCATTTTATTCAAACCTGAGTTATGAGAAGAATTTCCCGATATTCGGGCTTACCTTAAAGTAATTAAAGAGCTCCTGCATTCAAAAGCTCTTTAATAGCTTTAAGGTAAATACATTTAGGATGCTCTTTGATTGGTTTAATAATTTGAAGATATCCGCGAAGCTAAGATCCTTTTTCAGTACATCATACCCTCCGGCCTAAGTAAACTCCTTCCAGCAAAATTACCATTTGGTAGGTGGATGATGGGGTAGTACCATTACTTAATAACCTCAGCACGTACGGATATCATATAAATAACGGTAAAATCCTTTTCCTCTTATCTACCTTGTCCTACCTTACGTGCTTTTTTGCAACTCTCATATTTGTTTTAATTAAATTTGTAAATTTGAAATATTTAGCAAATAAATTTTACTCCACATACTCTACATACACACATATGTACATACATATGTAGATCTATGTTATATATTTCATTAGCAGAGTTCGCTCTTGTGTGTGCTATCAGTGTATTAAAATATAATAAATATTACCAGTTATGCTGCAAATGTATGCGCATTCATATCTTGCAACATTCATACAGCACAACATTCATTATGCAACATGCCACACATAAAATTTGTTCTTAATTTCCATGTAAATGAAGTGAATGACTTTTAATTCTTCATGCTTAAATATTTTCCCTTTTATATTCGAATGCGAAAGTGTGTGATTATCAGCTTTATTTTGTGAGCATTTATTCATTTATATTTTATTCATTTTGGTATTTGCTTAATGTAAGCATTTGAATCGAAATTTAAATTGAATGAAATAAAATGCATAATAAATAATGGTTGGGACTCCCCCAAAGGGAAGAGAAAGGTTTTGAGGTAAATCTTGAATTAAAATATTTTTTGAATATTTATTTGAGTTTTTGTAAGTACGTAACGGTCAATAATCCATATAACGAAGCAGATGGTTGTGCTCAACGACATTCTGCACAGCCATATGAGATTCGCCCGAATACCAAATATGGACATGGCGTCGAATATGCAGCTCCTGGTGGTGCTGTCGAAAGGGGCTTTAAATACGACAAAAAGGTAATGGCTCTTCTCTAGGATTTGACACTTTGTGAAGATCAGATCTGTGGCGGATTTGCCAGGTCTAAAGACACACTGAAAGGGACCATATCAGTTTATTAAGTCTTTCACACAATACTTCTGAAAGAACCGTGTGTGTGTGTGATATTGAGAGGACTGAGTAAAGCAGGCTTAGCAGCTGGATCATGAGTCTTTTCAGCTCCTCGCTACCGACAATATTGTCGCGGTAGATTGTTGGTTCTTCTTTTCTATCAGCCGCAGCATTGCTATCGTCATTTAGCTGTTTCGAGAAGTTTTCCTCCACATTTCCAGTGTACACGGTTATCAGGTTTCCATTATTTTTTCTTGAAACCATTTGCTTACTGCTTTAACTTCTGTTAAAATTTTAGGGCCGAACTCCTGCTAGCCAGAATCTCAAGGTCAGCGGTACACTCTTTTAAAAAACACCTTTCTAATGTATACAAATTTTCTCAGTATTATCTGATGAAGGCTGAGTACACTTTTTAATTGAACCTCCTAAGAAAAAATATCTACCAATACTAAACTATAAGAAAAGCTGTCTACGGAAGAAAAGGACGTATACAAAATTTTAGCTCTGTTATAAAAAGTTCAGATTCTTTTCGATATATGAAAAATTTTCAGTTCTTCAATGGTTTTCAGTAAAAGAACACCCAAAAATACGAACAGATGGTATCAACTAACACGACACTGAAGCCGTTTAAATTTCAAGAGAAAATATCGATCATACTACATTGTGTACAATCCAACCAAAATAGCACTTCACTATTCACTCGCACACAACATCCGTAATATGTCATATTGACTAGTGGACTGGTTGTAGTGCCTGCTGCTGCCAGCGGCTTCATTGCGTAGAATTGCATTTGAAATGGAGTTTGAGTGCAGCTGACACAGATTTTCATCTCATTGCGGACCAACGAAGCGCAGAATTTTCACTTTCCATTCAGCATCTGTGTACTTAACTCATTGCCCAGCTTAGACATCCTTTCCTTTTCATTATACCAACCTCACCCGGCTCATGCCACCGTCGCCATCATACTCTTATGCGCAATAACTGCAACTCTCCCTTTCTCTGTTGTTGCGTAATAAGTGCATTCCATTGAATAACTGAAGACATTTCATTGGATTTCTCATTGCTAAGCAGCTGAAAACGGAGTGCGAAATTCAGTCGGAATGAAGTTGAAGTGCTAGAGCTTGTCAGTTGAAACTGTTTACGTGCGTAGCTCTTGCTAGGCGAGTGTAAGACTGACGTTGGCTGTGACGACTTGGCGTGCAATAAAGTGGGTCTGCGGCAAATTGCATTTAGAGTTGCTTTTGTTGTGAAGTCGAAGACTTAATTTGCTTTAAGTTCTCACTTCTTATTATCATGTTGTGGTATTTTTATTTCCTTTTCTCTAAGTGAATGGGAGTTGTAGATATAATTTCAATTGAGAATCATGAATAAATTGCGGTTATTGCGTGTGAATACTTTCTTATAAAACGCTCATTAAGTGACTCTTCCATGTGTCACTTCTTAATTTAGTTTAAGTATTATCCAATTTAAAGATAATTTTCAAGAATATAAGTAACTAGTAAACTAATTAGTAGTAGTAGWGCGACAGAAGCAATCTTAATGATCTCAGTAGACCTTAAAATCACCATTGCACCTAGGGTATTATGAAAATAATTAAATAATCGGGATCAGATTTCATGGTGGCTTTATGAGAGAGACAGGCTATGTATCTAAACCTGTCTGAACATAATTTACGTGACGAGGCATGTATCATCTCCGAGGATAGATGAGTACTACTTTAATGGGTATAATGCATTTTCTTCTAGAATATAATGCTAAGTTCAATCATATTACATAGACCCGTAGACCTTGCCTCATATGTTGGACATTTGACTTTATTTAAGGAAAGTTCACAGACTACACAATGGGTTCTGAAGGCCTCAACCTTGCTCAAAAATGAGCTCTGTAGTGTGTTTGAAGAGGCTTTCGGTGATGGTCTAATGAACTCCATCCTTGAAAAAGTTCGCTCTTCAAAATCGACATAGCTCGCTGCGAAAGCATATTCTTCCGATTGAACTTACTGAATATAATTTATTGGTTCTAAAAGACTTAAATCAATGATCGAATAAATGAGTTTCATAGTCATCGAAAAAACGGAATTAATGTATCACATTATCCAAGTGGTGATGCAATTTTGAACATATTAGACCATAATACAGTTAGAGAGCCTGATAAGTAATGAATATTTTGGTACGAAATATTGAAAAACGCACAGCAATACATTTTATGTTTAGAATAGTTACCAATGTCTCATCTGTGTACCGGACCGTCTTCGAAATAGTAAATTATTGCTTTCTCTTCCAAAGCTTTTCATTTACATTGTTTTTTTTTCATTCAGAAATATTGTTAATAATTTTTACGTGAACTAATGAGGTTTATGAGGTGTCGCTCTGAAGTTTTGTGTATACTCTTTCCTTCCAAGAAGCTGTGCAGCTCCCATAAAAACGCGGCAAATATTGTCATCTTAATAACGGATATTATGACCACCACTCTCAATACAGTCCAGAGTTGGGCATCACAAGCGGGTCTGAGGTTGAACCCGGAGAAAACGGATCTGCTTGTGTTCATAATAAAGTACAAAATTCCGCTATGAAGGTTCCCTTTAATAAATGGGGCACAACTCTCTCTCAAAGAGCGTACCAAGTAACTTAGGGTAGTCTTGGACAGCACATTATAAAGCTAGCAATGCTTTATATGCGAGTAGGCAGATGCTCGGACCAAACATAGGGGCTCTCATGCACTGGTGCTACATAGCTATTGGAAGACCAGTTCTCCTATACGGTGCATTAGAATGGTGAACAGACGTACGGAAATCCATATATATAGTTCGATTCCATGATTACCCCCATTTCAACTAGAAAAGAAGGTTCATAGTAAACATAGAAAAATATGTCTAGTATAAAGGTATGGGCGATGGAGTTGGTTTGGCCGATATGCGGCGGTGTCTTGGAAAGCAGAACAGCGGCTGAAAGTGGTGCCAGAGGCGCCTTGCCTTCATTTCTAATGGGTACCAGGCTACAAGGGCATCTCGGGCAATGAAATAGTGGATGTGATAGCCAAGAATGGTATACGACTAACACCCGAAAACGTTATCAACATTGGTAAACCCACGGCGCTCTGAATAAAAGCATGGTAAAGAAAATTAAAACCCGATGGAAACAGTTATCTGCGTGCAAAAGTCGCGTGCAAAACGGTAGATCGGAAGTACACACAATTTCTATTGACACTCGATAGCGGAGATCGTTGAAAAATTATCAGAATACTCTGGTGACGGCACACGCCCGCAGCGTATGGTTGATAGATCGAGAAGACTGCAGGAAATGTCTAGAGCAAGGTACAAGGTGGCAAGGGAAACAATGGAGCATCTCTTGTGCACTTGTTCCGCATTGGCAAGACTACGTTTTAAGAATCTGGGGTCCCCACAGTATTACACTGGAGGAGGTATCGATAGTGATCCGCAGAGTCTGCTAAAATTCCCGTTAAGCATCCTAAATGCTGACTACTCCTTATGGACCTAGCAACTGAACTCCATCTAGTCTCGCAAAGAACCAAAACTGGTCTATGCGTGGTTTTTGGGCCTACCATATCTGGTTCGTAGCTATATCTTTAAAAGTTGTTTTTCCACTTACGCGATTTTACATTTGTGATGCGCTGGTATGCAGCGATACCAAAAAATTTCCCATCAACATATTTCCGCTCCCTTCGTAACTCATTTCGCACATTCTGCAATGTTTATACGATTGTTGGTCAGCTTCGTCGGTTTTAATTTAAATAAAAAATGTTAAATATGCGCCTTTTTTTTTGTGTCTCTTATTTTATGTGGCATTCGCAATGGTTTATAGCCGTGTCTCTCTCTCCGCGCAGCATTCGTACAATTTCGGTGCGAAGCCAACAACTTTTTCCTCATTCAACATCATTGCAGTGGCGCGTGCAACACCGCGGATGAGTATTCAACAGCATTACAGGCATGTAAGCACTGAGTTTGTGTGTATGTGTGTGCGTGTGTGTTATTATTGCATTCCGCCTACTTGTGCGCACTCAATTGCAACGTTGGCGAGCGCGTCACCGCGTTGTAATTACGGGCGCGTGAACAAATGCGGCTGTTTTATTGTTGCAACATTTGTTATTTGCCATTTGTTATTGTTGTCGTGTTGACCGTTTATTTATTGTTGGCACTTTTATTTTTGCTGCTGTTGATTCCTGTTTGCGTTGTTGTTGTTGTTGGTTTTCTTTTTTTATTATCGTTGTTGTATTTGATTTAATTGTTGTTGTTGGYTTTTGCTCTTTTTGTTATTACTATTATTGTTGTTGTTGTTTTTGTGGTGGCTATTAGCCGTGCTACATTTGCGGCACCAGAGTGGCGTTAATAAATGAATACTTAAGCAATTGATTGCCGTTGCAAGCGTTTCTCGCCCACCGCTCTTGCCACGCTATTTGCATGCTTGCTCCCTTTAGCTACCCAATTATTACTATGGTGTGTTGTTTTTGCGCTGTGCTTTTCCATGAATCTGTGAAAGCAAGTGCAAGCATTCCAAGCTTTCATTGCGCATAAATTATGTAGCGTTGCATGTTGCACGTGTGTGTTCGTTGCAAGTTCACATCATTTGCGGTTTTGTTCGCATTGCGGTTATGCTTTTTAATGGATTTACAAAAACGTTGTTTACGCCAGCAGCAAAGTTGCCACCATCACCATCACCTTGCTGCCAATACACGTCAGCGAGCGTCTTCTTGCCATCTCTGGCGCTCTTTCCACTTCCTTTTAACATTGCATTTAATCCTTGCTTTATTTTTCCGCCCTTTCGTTGGCACCGCTTTCCTTTGTGCAGCTCGCCTCCTCCCCTTATTAAATTATTTCACGCGTACATTTCGTAATTGCATCAAGGTCAGTTTAATGCGAAGGGCCTTGAGCGCTTTGAGTTCACATGCAGCGCTTAAAGGTGTATGTATGTATGTGTGTTGTGTGTGTCTGCTTACAATTTACTTCACTTTATTCGGGGTTAAAGCGGAGATTATTTTACACATTAAATTTCCGTTTCGCGCTGGATTTTGTTGCGTGCATTTTTGGAGAAAAATTTTAAATTGGAAATTAAGCGACATTATTGAGTTGTATTATGCAATAGTATTTAGCGTTGGTATGAAAAGCTCGCAAAATAATTGTATATGTAGTTGTTGTGGTTAGGCAGAAAATTGGTTTTATTTAAGTCTGTGTTGAACTTAAGATATTGTTAAAACACCATACAATAACCGGAGAGCCCAAGTCAGAAAAAATGATTTTTTGTTTTGAACTCATTATTGGAAAAACCAGCTGCTGTCCTTGAACTATTTCTTCTGCCACATTTGTTTCACCTAAGCCGGTTTGTTTTGCTAATTTCAACTGACTTTCATATCGACAGAGTATCCAATGGCTTTGCTTTTTCTTAAATCTGGCCAAATATTCTTTTTGCCATTTTTCCGCTAGGGACATATTCCATCAGTGTAAATCGAAATTTCGAAATTTTCAGAAAGGAAGCGAGCGAACCATTGCCACACGAACTGTTACAGCATAGTCTATATAAACTTCAAAAATTCCCTTTTTTATACAAAAATTTCAAAATGCAACAAATCATATTTCATCATACTCATACTTTTTTTCAACTTCCCCGGACTTAACTTTTTGTTTTTGGTTAAATGAAGCTTAAAGTCTCACCTTCCCAACACTATATGGTATGACACAATGTAGTTTTGTAGCACTGCAGATATACGACTGCAACGACATCTATTGATAAAATACTTTTTCGACTACCCATTATTATATACCTTCCGGATGACTTTATTAGCTTTAGCAGGACCTGAAAGAGTTTCTCGCTCTTTCATCTTTGCAAGTGGCAAGAGTACATCGGTTACACCCGAACTTAGCGCTTCCATACTTAAAATTTTGATTTTTTACAAAATGGCAACTTTTAAAAAGAAATAATTAGATTTTTGTTAGTGGCTTTGAAAATCGAGATTATTTTAAAAATTAATATTTTCGATCATTAGTTAACAAATATATGTAACTAAGAAGGTGATGTGGGAAATTCAGGTCGATCGGTTCAGTTGTTTTGAGTAGTTTTTCCTCACCGACTCTGAAAACAGGGTTTCGAGAACTAGGCGTTTAAAAGTTTGGGAACTTCAATTTAAGATTTTTTTTAGAATATTCTTAAATATATGTTTGTACATTCGATATATATATAAGATAAAAAAAAATGATTTTTGGAAAATGACAAGCTGATATAACATCTTTAAGATTGCAAAACTCACCTTTCCCTTGCACATGATAAGGTTAATTGAGAGGAGCAAGAACAATTTTACGACAGAATTAAAGAAATGCATTGTTTACTGTGATTTTTTCGCTTAACATAGATTTATTCTTCTCCATCTTCTGATAGCAAAAGATGTCGGTGCTATTCTTCTATATTATATTTTTTTTAATTCTGTTACAATATTGCGGGTTGCCAAAGTGGAGCAAAATCCATACATAAATAAGGCGGGTTTGTATTCAGTTCCCAGTTTAGCAATGCTGTGGAATCCCTTTGAGATGGTATTAAGAATTATATTTAATCAGACAAGCATATATCGTACTTACTGACTTTTCTTTTCTATTCTACTATTATTATTCCAAGCCTTCTCCATATTCCACATTTTTGAGATCATATATTTAGATGTTTTCTGAGGTAATCTATTGTTTTTTTTTAGTACTTTGAACCCTATATATGAAGTTGCTGTGAAGGTTGTAACAATCGGAAGGAAACGAAGAATATCCTAAAAAGTATATATAAATGATCAGAAAGTCGAGCTGAGTCGAGTTAGCCAAATCCATCTTTCCGTTCATCTGTAGAAAGTTAGCTAGTGCCTCAGTTTTGGCGATATCGACCTGAAATTTTGCACACGTCTTTTCTTCTTCCCAAGAAGTTGCTCATTTGTTGGAAGCGTTGACATTCAGATAAAGCTGCCTTATACTATATATTGACCGATCCAAATAAAATTTTTATATGGAAAACTTTATTATTTGACAAAATAACTTAGCGAAATTTGGCACAAATTATTTTCCAAGTGTTCAGATCTAACTACAATTCCATGTGGCTATCATTCAAATTGACAGGTTAAAATCAATTTAGAAATCTTTTTACAGCCTTTATGCTACTAAAAAGCACCTGAGAAGCGCTTCGGTACAGTCGAAGTTGACAGGTTTTTTTGGATTATTTTGGTGCTGTGATTTTTAAGGAAATTAGATAAGTTGGTCTTCCTTGCCTGATATTAAATCGCGTCCCGTCTCCTTTTCGGTAACATAGATTCGACTATCCTAGAAGTGTGGTAATCTTACTATTTAATTTAACAGGGTGTTAATTATTTAATTAATAATTACTAGGTTCTTATTCAAATACATGTAGCACCTTCTGGTTCAGTAATTCCGAGCTCTTGGCGTTATTATTTGCTAAATCCCAACACTCAATAAACCACTACATAAAATTTCCGCAAACAACAAAACAGTCAAAACACTTCAACCTTGTTGACGATGTTTCCCCAAATCCTCAAGAGAAGTGCCATCGCTTTGCTTATACGAAACGTTGCAATCATAAATTCCAAGCCAAGCCAGCCACCAGCACGAGTATCAAGAAGAATTGTAGGAGAGAAAACAACGACAACGCACGCCGAACGCGAAGTGAAATGCCACAGATTAGAAAAATGATGTCAATTTTCGAAAGCGGCTTACGTCAGCACCTTTAGATTGCCTTTTGTGCTGTCAAAGAGATCACCAGCAACGAACATCAACCAACAGGCAAACAACAAGCAAACGATGGACCAGCAGTGCAGCTTATTTGAAGCCTTTGGCTGCATTAATCGGGTGCAGGCGAGCTATACATGTGCTATACACATACATAAAGCCATACCGACATACCATATACACATCAACATATATACTTTTGAATACATATACACTTACACATCTATTACTGCAAGTGTTTGACCCAAAATACAGGCGACGTGTAGCGATTTCTTGATGAATCGTAGCCAAGGCGTCGAAGCTGTTTACGGTGGTGGAAAGGAAGTGGGGTTGCAAGGGGCATCAGTTTCTATAATAGCATGCAATGCCGGCGCTGAGTGCGTGGCGGGAGTGGCACTCAACAAAACGGCAACTCTGCGTTGCACGAAAAGTGCAGAGCTCAACGAAAATGACAAGTGTTTCCGTTACTGCGGTTGAAGCTGGCTGTTGCTTGCCTGCTTATTGGCTGGCAGCTTGACTGCTATTGCCGCCGCAACGACATAAGATGACACCAAATTCCATAAATGCAATTCGATGAGAAAGCAACTAACGACAAGAAGAAGAAGTCGCGTTTGCCGYGAGAAAAATGGGAAGAAGTGCCAAAGGCCGCAATATTGAGGCAGCTTATTAAAACGAAGCTCCCTTCCAAGATTTTTTTAGTGGTGTGAGCAGCATATACTTTGGTGGCACCAGCCAACTTTACCACCTGACCGGTTGCTTGTAAGATTTTTGAGCAATTGAAAGTGAATTGAAAGCGTTGCTGCAGCAATGATTCCTTGCACTGGCGGGGGCGAATTCTTCAGCCAGCAGCAATGAAGTGATCAGCTAAAAACTAGGAAGGTGGAGGCGTGCGCATTTTGCGCTCTCATTCACTTTTGTTCCCGTAAAAGCGTTTTCTTCTTTCATTTTCAGCTTTTGTGTGAAGCTCATAGAGCATATTACTCGGAGTGAGATGTACAGTTGTGCTCGTGCACTATCTATTGGCTTGAGTGCAGTGCTTAAATATTACATGCGCTCGTTAGAACGTTAGAATAGCTAACGTTAATGCTGAGCATGCAATTGATGTCAAGTGTGCGAGGAAAAGTTAAGTCACTAAATTCGTGAGTCAACGTCTTTTGAAGTGGAAATGAATAACATATTGAGTGAAAAGCAATAGAAGTGCCAGCGAATGGCATTAGTATGCTGAAGTTGGTTGTTCGGCGCTGCTACTGCTTGCCTTGCACTGGAAGAAAACAATTGTATGTAAGAAGATAACGACGAGGTTCATTGAGGTTATTGCGAAATTCAGGTTTAATTATATTATAATTAGTGACTTGATATTAGAGTTTTTATTATTTATCACACGGATGAAAGTCTATAAAGTTGCTAGTGCAGGAATCGTCAAAGAAATGGTGATGGTCTTGCGAATAGTATGCTCAATATTCCGATAACTTGACCATAAGTAGAGCCAGATGCGCGAAACACATTCTTCACAGAGCGTGAAATTTCAACG
Source organism: Bactrocera latifrons (assembly GCF_001853355.1). Classification (NCBI taxonomy): domain Eukaryota; kingdom Metazoa; phylum Arthropoda; class Insecta; order Diptera; family Tephritidae; genus Bactrocera; species Bactrocera latifrons. The sequence continues at coordinate 849,165 of NW_017534963.1, forward strand.
ATTCAAAGGTCGTGAGGTTAATTATATTTATACAACAAAAAAATTATTATGTTTTTTTTTTCTAATTTACTTTTAATTACAAATTTTAAATAAATGAAATGGTAAAGATTCAAAAGCACCTTTACAACAAGTCTAATATCGCCTCACTAGTTAACGCGTCACTTTCTCTGCGTGTAATTTATGACCAATTGAAGTGATTACAGCAACCGCTTTATAACAAGCACACTCTCATATACCATAATCATTACAAAATCAAAGTCAAGCTAAGACGACACGCAACGAAGTGGCGCAAGGAGACGGCGGGTTTCGGACGGCATCTACGTGCACAAGTAGTTGCGAAAAACATTGAATAATTTAACAAAACAGCGAAATCAACCCAATTGAAAATGATGAGCTGGAAAAATGGGGACACAATGACGCAAAAAACAAGCGCAAAAGCAAAAGTAGTGAGCAACACATAATCGAATTGGTGTGAAAGGAAATGCTAGAAAAAAATGTGAAAAACTGAATAAGCTGTTATGCGCTGTACTTATGGAGCCCTTTTACCACTTCGTTGGCGCTGCGACATGCCGCATTTGTGAACAAAAGTGGCAACACACAAAATGTAGCTGTGACAAAAGCTTTTGTCTTTATGCAATTGTTGGCACAGCCACTTTGCCACGTAGTAAAAGCCGGCATATGCAGAACGCGGGGCGGCGTACGGCGCACAGTGTAATGAGCGCAGCAAAGTAAGGAACAAAAATATTAAAATAGATAATAAATGAATGAAGCGATGCATTTTTCGGAGTTGGTCATAATCAGCTGCCACTTGAGTTAATGTATTACCAAAATATTTGTTTAAAGAAACAAAATTTTGTTCAGTGTTTGATTGAACCTTTAGTTCCGACAAGACGGCGCTCCATGATTTACAGTCAAAGAATCAAAAACTTTTTTTGAAGGGATCTTTGGATGAGCGGATTGACAACTCGTATGGTGGGGCTGTGTCGAGACCTCCAAGTTTGTGTGCTTTAACACCGCTGTATCATTTTGTGAGAGTCGCTCGTCAACATAGATTAGCCGAAGACAACTGACGTCTTAGAAATAATTACTACTTAACGTTTTTGCAGACATACGATTCACTTGCTGCAAAAAAGTAGTCAAGAATTGGGCCTCTTGGCTGGAATTTAATTTCCCCGATATTAATTACGGTTTCGAAACATTTCGAAATTCCTGGCACCTTGCCGTTGTAGGGTAACCCAAAGAACAACTACTACTTATATTCTGGATGAGATTGGATAATAATTTGTTTGTATATTTATAATGAGCTTTAATGGGCTAAATAAGTTTTTTAGCCATTTTGTCAACCACTTTTTGCCATTATTCCGCCATAGACCTTATTCCATTAGTGTAAAATTTTTTTAGTTTTTCGAAGAAAAATTGCGACAAGGAATTTTCACAGGCTTTTCTCGAAGCCAACTTTACTCCATTAAGGGAGTTTTGAATTGACCGAAACAAATGATTCCCAGCCAAGCTCTCCCAGTTTTTTTAGGGTAATCAAATGTAAGTGTGGCCTAGCGTTGTCCTGACGGAAGACGAAGCCCTCTCTGTTGATCTAGCCGTTTTTTCAATTTCTTGTTCCAATATCATCAGTTGTTGACAGAAAAATGTAGAATCAATCGTTCGACCAGGCTGGAGCAGCTGATAGTGGGTGATTCCTTTCCAATCCCACCAAACATTCAGCATAACCTTTCTAGGCATCAATCCTGGCTTTGCATTCATTTGTTGAGCTTCACCACGCTTGAACATGATCTTTTTCGCACATTATTGCGTATTTGATCCACTTTTCATTTCCTATTAGCATTCGCTTCAGAAATGACTAGATTTCATTTCGTTTGAGCAAAGAATCGCAGATGTTAATTTGGTCCATTAAATTTTTCACAGACATTTCATGTGGTACCCAAACATCGAGCTTCTTTTTAAAGCCAGACTTTTTCAAATGGTTACAAACCGTTTTATGATGAATGCTAAATTCCTCAGCGATGTCATGGCTGCTTATGTAGCGGTCCCGGTCAATCTTTTTCATAATTTCATCGTCTTTTTCAGTGACAGGTCGACAGGTCGACCAGAGAGGGAATATCGAAATTTCCAGAACGGAAGCGAGCGGACCATAGTTGTGAAGGTATTAAAATTGCGAAAGGAGGAGAAAAACGTTCCAGTGATATCTTACTCAGCTTATGGTCGACTTCAATGGGTGTTAAGCCAATCTCGGAAGTAATAATTTCCCGAAAATTAATTTGGTATAAATCTCCTCTTAATATTCATTTTTTCGCTAATAAATAGCAGGAGTTGATTGCAGGTCCTGCTTTTAATATTGATTACCTCTTGGTAAAATGTTTTTTCCATTATAGATAACAGGAATTCATTATAGGTTCTGCGTTTTTTGGCAAAGTTCACACTATTTGCCAAGTACGGGAAGATTTTTAATACTGCATTGAATATCTATCTCAACTTATACTAAATTATTTGCATAAAAAGTTGTGTGTAAGTAAAAGAAGTAGGGTACATTTAGTGGTCATCCGAATGTTTGAAGAAATTGACATGAAAGAGTTATATGATTAAAAAACATTCTTTATCTGGAAGGAGAATTTCAAAAGCATAGTAAAGCATATCGAAACATGATTTGTAAACATTTAAAAAAACGTTCAACATTTTTCACAGCGTTTTGCACCGCATTTGTCACACTGTGCGCCATTGAGCTTCGCAGTTTGTCGCCGGCTAACAGCTGCCAAATGAGAGTGTAACTTAGCTGCAGGCGAAAATCAACAACAAATTCGATTTGACGCTAGTGGGTACTTATAACTACATACATATATGTGTATGTGCGCTCTTTAGCCCTGCTGTGCAACACTCGAATTGGCGAAGAAGCTGACGACAGACGACGAGCACTAAGGCTGCGGCAGTGCCAGCTGAGCGGCTCTAAAGTTAGGCAGCGGCAGCGGGAAAGGCACAAGACATGAGGGGCGAAAACTGATCACTTTCGAACTGAATGAAGTTGCCACTTAAAATGCAAAAACGACATAATTCGAATATCGACGACCTCAATAAGCGAAATGCGTGCGTGTGTGTACCGTTAGTGTGCATGTGTGTGTGCGGTACTTGCAGTCATTTATTCAAAAGCGTGTGAGATGAGCAATTTCGGTAGCTCTTGGCTGCGCATTTTACTTTCTAATAACTTTCTTGGCTTTCGATATTTATGTATGGATATTGTGCTGCTTATATATGTATGTGTGTGTGTGTGAGTATGAGCGTGTCAGAAAGTGTGTTGTCTATGCTTGTATAATGCTTGCATATGTACTCTACTTGCAGAAGCTGCTTTCTGGTAATATGTAAATGTTTCTTCTGATATATGCGCAAATGCGGCTACTTTTCACTTTACACACATGAATGTACGGTGGTAGTAGTGTCATGATTTATGTGTGCGTTCGAGTGGTGCTGCTTTTACCGCTATTGCTGTTAGCTGTGCTGTCGCTGTCGCTGCTGTGCTGCCATTGCAATACAAAAGCACTTATGTTGGCATCAATTTATAACATTTTCCACTTATTTTTACTTACTTTAATACTTTGAACATGCAAACACACACCCATTAACATATACATACATATGTATAAATTCACGGATATATTTGTTTATTTGTATAAGTGTGTACTCTTGTTTTGTCCAATTCACTAGTGCTTGTATGTTTCAGTGGCGTTGTTTGGGAGCGCACACTCATTTATTGCTGCTGCAAATCGAGTGTCGAATTTATGGTGGAAATTTTTTAAAAGGTCCAATAACTCATTTTATTTGGTGTGACTTTCAACAGTTGTTAAACGATTTTCACAAAGTAACATATAATTTTAGTGAAGTGTTTGTTGCTGGTGTACATCCAGTGGAAAAAGTCCGCGTACTTGTGATAAAACTGCAGAAAGTTATGCGGACACAAGTTTTACACACACAAAAAAATAAAAAAAAAAATAAAAAATAAAAAAAAATAATAATAATAGTAAAAATACAAATTTAAAAATAAAGTTGATTAGCAGTGAAGAAAGTACGAACGCCAAACCCTTTGCGGGTTTTCCTATACTGACTTAGTACCATCACCCTGACTTGGATAAGTCAGGATAATCCCAAAAATGTTCCACATTGTTATAGGAGTCCGATCTGAATAATTTCTTCGGTCATAGTAGCGATGTATTGTCAAATAGCCTCTCCTAAATTTCGTGAATATATCTAATCAAATAAAAAAGTATTCCTACAAGGATTTGAGTACGATTAGTCTGTTTGTATGACAGCTATAGGTTATAGTGGGCCGATTTGAATAATTTATTTGCAGATTACATCGTTACTTTGGACAATAATCTATGCCAAATCTCATGACGACATCTTGTAAAATAAAAAAATTTTCCATGCAAGAACTACAATTTGTTCGGTCAGTTGTTTCTTAATTTTTGTTTAGCAGCCATATGCCAGTTAATTTCTCGTTAAATTTTCTTTTCTAAAAGTAGGAGTCTAAGTTAAGTTAATCAGAACTTAACTTAAAGATGGCTATTTGGCAAATATTGAGAAAACGGCGCTTTAGCTATTTACAATCTTTCTTCTTTGCACCAAAATGTCAATAAATTAGTGTACGCACATTCTTGTCAGGCAGTGTAATTTCGCATACATTTACAGTACATATACCACAAACTTCACTACCTGATACGCATTTGCTGCAGCTGGTGAAACCAATTATTCTACAACCAAACTTTGGTTTATGTGAAACTTTAATCATATTTCAATTACAAGTTCTCTCACTGTAAAAGTTACCACTAAGAGTATTGCAGGCTTTTTGGTTGAACAAATGCGCATATAAAAAAGTTTTAACAACGTAATGAATGTGTGTGATTTGGGATTTTTATGTGGCATTATTATTTTAAAGTTTCACCTGAAATCATTAGAACTAATAATTGTACACATACACATTTAAAAGGCGGTTAATTTCAGATTAGAGATTACTTATATAGTAACATCGACGCTTTCGACTGAAAAAACATATTTAAGATGCCAAATAACTGTAGCTTTATTTTCTCTTTTGCAGGTATCGGTAAAATAGGTTGTTGCTTTGCTTTAAAAATAATCTTTAGTTTCCCAAATTTACTGGATGGATGATACTTTAGTCAGATGAAGATTTTCGATTTCGGCATTGCTGCTTCTTGCACTAGGTTTAAAAAACTAAAGCATTTCCTACGCTATGCTAGCATTTTAGATTTTGGAAACATCTTATTCACCATCACTTCTTATAACATTTAACTCCTAAATATTTGAGTTCGATAAAAATAATTAGTTTCGCATTTTAAAATATTCGGCAGCTATTACAATAATTAATCAGATAAATATTATGATATTGCATATGGGAAAGTTATGGATTCTACCATTTTTACCAAAGCAGTTATTTCCTCTGTATAAATGATTCTTAAATTTTTATTCTTCAACACTCAGAACTCTATATTTGATAAATAATGGCGCTATTTATAATAGACTATTTTTCCGCAAGTAACCTAATCGGAATTCTGTTTTGCTTCTTATGTTATGCGCTTTTAAAGTTATATGTACATCAATTGATAGGGTACACCATGTCGTATGAGCAACACAGAATTTATATCAAACTTGTTTAATGGATCTGTATTATAATGTCTATTTTTGTATTTGAATATCTGCCTTTAAAGGTCTGGTTTTATTTTTGTTAAAATACAGAAAATCCTCTTTTATACTGTGTGTAAACTTTGGGGGCGCCAGCAAGAAAAGGTGTGAAATAAGGAACAATTTAAAGCAAATTCATTAAAACATATGTACACTATACACTTTTTACATGATGCTTCATGAAATCAAAATAAAACATGTGTTAGTGAGCTTTTATTGCAGTCTCAGCATTTCGCCAGCCGTAAACTGAAATCAAGTCAGATTGAAATTTGCTTCTACTGTGCAGTCAATTAGCTGGTATTCTGGAGTTTGAGAATCTACGTCTCAGAATCGGCAAATGGCGCAAGAAGCTGACCCATGTTATATAAGTGCTTCTTAAGCTTATAATGACTAGTGTAGAAAGCGACAAGAAGCCTGAGTTTATCCCTGGGATAAATTTCTTAGGTTGTAACCACACATTAGAAACTTGGCATTATGAGCCTAATTGGCATCACAAAAAATGGAAAATTGATGGTTTTACCATTTAAAAGTTTAGCAAAAATATACCCATTTTTATAATGATAATATTTCCAATTTAGGTTCGTACTGATCTATTTTACTTTGGAAGAAATAACTGATAATGTTCAGTAATGAAGAATTTAAAACTTTTTGAACTTTTCAATTTGATGTTTTCAAAAATCTGTCGATTTAGCCACGACTGCCTGTATATACAAGAACTAATACCTCAGTTTTGGAAATATCTATTTTTGGTTTCAAACACGTCTTTTTCTGTTCTTGGGGCTGCTCTTTTTTCAAAACTGCCGATAGGGGATCACTATAGTATAAACAACTGTGACAAAAAAAAAAAAAAAAAAAAAAAAAAAAAAAAAAAAAACAACTACAAAAAAAAAAAAAAAAAAAAAATAGAAAGACTTTTAATTTAAATTTCACCGTAATATTTGTGCCAAATGTCACATAAAAATAATCATAAATGTTTAGCATAAATCTGAGGTACATAAAGCGGATTCGGCAATTTTTACGATGAGTGAAATTATTCAACAAAAAAGTTCCATTAAATTTTGTGAGCAGAGTTAAATCTCTAAAGCGGAAACGTTGAGAATGTTGGAAAAGGACTTCGGTGATAATTGTTTATCGCAAGCAAGTGTTTTTGATTGCTAAAATTTATTCGAAGAGGGTCGAGAACGCGAGAGGGTCAGGACCGCCATAAATATCGGTTGATCAACAAGTCAATTAAATAAGAATATCGACGCATAGGAATTTAAGAAATCGTTGGAATGTCGGAGAGGTCAGTGCAAACCATTTTGAAAGATCATTTGGGCTTATGAAAAGGTTTGGTCAAAATCACTCACCTTTTTCAAAAATCATCGTCACGTTAGCAGCTGCAAAACAATGCTTTCCCAGTGCCAGGAATCTGGTTACGATTCCGAAATAGACGATCAAACGGCCGAATATCGTGGCAAAGGTGAGCCAAAACCGAAAAAAACCACGTCAAAATAGATTCAAAATCAAGGTTACGTCGACAGTTTAATCGATTATCGAGGTGTGGTGCACTCCGAATTATATCCGACCGGTCAAACTGTCAAAAATAAATACTATTTGAGTATTGTCATTTGTGTGAAGTTATTCGTAACTAGAAAATACGATAATACCCCGTGACATATTTTATTGATTATTCTTTTTTTTTTCCAAATTTTCACCCGACATCGTGACTCAACCACCGTATTCGCCTGTTTTGGCTCCGTATGATTTCTGGCTGTTCAGCAAACTCAAACGACTGGGGAAGCCCTCTAGAGTCAATTCAAGACATTAAACGTGAAGGCTATACCGGAAATTGACTTCAACAACTATGCGAGTATGCAAAAAAACGTTGGCATAACTGTATTGAGGCCAAGTGAGATTACTTTGAGGGGGCGAAATAGATTTTGAAGAAGAAATTAAGAATTTTAAAATTTTTAACAAAGTCTTACTATTTTTTGCTCTTAATATACATATATAATGTCCTTGTTTACAAACTTCTTTAGAGTAGTATCTCAAGTGTTCAGATACTATTCTAAATATTTAACTTTGCAAACGAAATTGTACATATTAAACACTTGTGTCCACTGATAGTCAAGTTCCGATTATAAAACTGTAATATAAATGAACCTTTTGTAAAATTATTGCTTTCATAACAATTCCAAAACAACTTTTATTACGCAAGAAACTAACCGCTTTTAGAAGAGTTCTTTCCCGCAAAGCCTTTCTAATTCATTTTCCAAGCCATTAACATTGAGTACGGCATTATCACATACACAAACAAGCATGGTATATGTATGTATGTATATGTTATGTATTTGAAATGTATCAATAAATAAAGACAAGCGTAAGTTATGCGCATACATAACGGAAACCAAATTCAAATTCAAATTGAGGCTGACTTCTGCCACACAAATCATTTCGCATTAAATATGTATTTGTGTTAGCATTGAGTTAACCTTTGCTCAATAACTGTAATAAGTGCATATCATAGCTGAGCCGCTTGCGTATCCTTGCCAAGCAGGATGGCAAGATAACCCGCAATGTACTCGAAGCGACATAACGGTTGCGTTGGCGTAACGCAGTTGCATACACGAGTGGTTGAATACATTCAATTTAACAGATGCAACATGGATAAGGAGAAAGGAATAATAAAAAGCGCGCAAAACAAAGAAAGAAAAAAACACAGTAGAAGAAGCTAAAATAACTAAAATAAGATAGAATGAGTTTCGAAGAGGAAACGCAATAGAAATTGACAATGATTTGCATTTTGTGCGCGGCAATGTACCGTTACCCTTACCGTTACAAGCGTAGCAAGCACCGCTGTTGCTGTTGAAAGGCAAATGAATGACCGAATGAATGCAGCGCGATTGTAACGAATGTTGCAAGTGCAACAACAACAACAACCATCCCCACAGTGGGATAAGAAACAAGGCAAAATGAGATGAATTTCAATATTTGTGAGCGCACACTTTTGCATTGAAAAGAATATTTTGCTAAAGTGAATGCAGCAGATTGCAAATGCTACTACTTAAACACACTCACACGTACACACACACACAACGCCTGCAGCCATGGCACACACACACAAACACACGCTTGGAGTTTACTTTAACTTTTGGCATATTTAAGCGATTCTTCTGCAATATTTTGCGTGTACTCTGCTGCCACGATGACCCTTGTACACCCACGCACACACACACACACACACACACACAGACTTTTCATATTTATTTTGATTTCATTTCATTATTATGTAACTCTAACAAGTCGAATCAAAGAAAATTCTGTACAAATTGTGTATACAAGATGAGCGCAAATGCAGCAGCGCACAGAAGTGGTAACTCGAAGGTTGCTGTTGTTGTTGGCATTGTAGGGGAATGCGTAATAAAGTCAATGGGATGTAAATGAGCAGTGAACCAATAATGAGACAGAGGGCTTGCTAGCACTGTTAGGCCAGCTAATTTGGAGCTCTTTGAGAAGACAAGGATTTTTTCACAAAAAATTCCATCACGTGGTCATCTTCGAGATTTTTTTCTGACTTCTGTTTTTGTGGATCTCTTCAAAACTTATAAGTATAATTAACCTGAATCGATTTGCGACTACCAGACCACTGTAGTGACTTCGAAGAAAATATCAGCATACGAAACTCTCGAAACTTCTTGTTCTGACAAAGACTATTCGTAAAAAAAATAATACATGCATACAAATATTTGTATGTACATAAATATAACCAAGGGGTTGAAGTTTCATAGCGTCCCTTCACTTACAAATCTTGACTTACAATCTCAAATTTTATGTTCGGACAAAAGGAAGAAGTGAGGAGTGAAGGATACAAAAATGGATAAAAAGAAATATTTCAGAAAGAGTCGCGAAATTCTTTCAAATCCCTTCTGAGAAAATGTCGAAATAATTTCGAAATAGAAACTCTTTCGAATAGTCTTGAAAAGCAACCAAAATAATTCAGAAAAATGAAATAACTTTGAACTTTTTTGGTCGGTATTCAGAAATAATTAAGGAAGAGAAATTGTAGAACAAAGTATATCAAAATAAAAGAATTTTAATGAATCTAAATTTGTAAAATTTATTAAATAATATTTAATTAATACACATAATTTAAGAAATCTAAATAATCGGTTGTATGGAAGGTATTTGAAACAGTTGTCCGATCTGAACGGTGCTGACAAATGATCAATAGAATATCAAAGAGCACCTACGTATTAAATATTAATTTATATAAATATCTCAAAAACTGATGAACTTTTTGTGATCCCTAACAAACTTCGCCTTAAAAATCATTAGCTTTAAAGTGGTTTAAAACCCTTTGTCTCTCATGTTAATTAAGGTTAATACCAAAGCGGGTTGAGCCTGCAAAGAGCCATAAAAACGGAAAAATCACTTATGAAAGTAAAATGATTCGTAACACATTTTCAGCTTACGCGTTTTGTCCGCATATTTGGTTAGCTTTCAGGTCTAATACGCTCTATCGCTTAATCTTAATTTTGGCATTTTGAAAGTCCGACGAGGTAATTATTATGACACAAGGTTAATCAATAGAAAGTAAAAACTAGCAGCGAGAACAAACAGTGAAAAATATTCTCACGATATAATTGAAACTTAACTAGAACGAACCGGAAATATATCCCGTCAAGGACTGCCAACTCGGCAGCATTTCTTTAAATTTCTTCGGGGATATTTTCAGCCGTCACATAAACAACCCTCTTCTATATTTACTACTAGGCATCGTAATTAGGGAAAATTGAAGTCTAAGGTAACATTAAATCCAACACTTTTTGACTGATCATTGTGATCTCATCTATTGCATTATGTTCATTATACATACATACATATTGGTAATCGAAACAGTGTTTTATTTTTGAGAAATCATTCTGAATGCACACGTCTTTTTGCGCAAGAAGCTGCAAATTTGTCATATCCACCGAAAGCGGGTAACTATATCATATAGCTGTCATTCAAACTTTTCATCAGCTAGTCAGCAGGTCTTGTATGGAAATCTTTTTGTTTTGAGAATCGTATCTTCGCGAAAATCGGCATACATTAATTCTCAAAGCATGGTTTTGATTTTCCAACATATTGTTCGATTGAGATTACTATAGCATATAGCCACCATACAAATTGACTGCTCAAAAACAAGACAACGTTCTGTTTAAGCACTTCGGTGCCACAGAAGCTAAGGTGTTTTTTTTTATTTTGAAAAGGAGGTTAGATTCTGTATATCTTCTCTGTTCGAGCTCTTGTGATAAACACCACTTTTATTTAATTATATGTACATATGTAATATGTATAAGTACTGGTCTTCACTTACTAAGTAAGTTAATATGGAGAAATCTACAGGTAACAGCAGATCTTACCAACTCATAACTTTTCATCACTCATGCTATGACTGAACAGTCGGTCTGAAATTATGAACTGAAAAACCTAAAGCTTAGCGAATTACAGTGCGTTCAGATGAGTTCAAGAGTCCTTCTTCAGGCGTCTAACTGCACCTTTTGCATTAATCCTTAACATATAGATTACCAACAACTGAAGCACTTGCAATTCTATTACGCACATCTGCCAGCTAACCGTTTTTATTTTGTCTTTTGAAACTTTAACCATCTAAATTGCATCATCTGTTTTTCCACCGTTATTTACTCACTTGCCAAGTTGCACTTCAAAGTCGACGGCTGATCCACCTCAAACATCCAATAATCTTGTGGCCTATAACAAACGACTTTGAAGTTTTGAGATCAAAAATTATTACAAGCATTAGATGACATGGAAGTCAAGCGGTGCGCATCTGCATGACTAAGTGCTTAAGTATAAGGACCAAAGTGAACTTAAGCTGAACTGGATAACTGACAGCAAATATGTAGAGGATAAAGGTATGCTTCAAGATTTATATGTGTGTGGGTGTGCGAGTGTAAAGAAAATTATGGTAACTAAATAGACTGGCAGATTCAAGTGGTTATGTTGAATAATATTATGTGGCGGTGTGTGTGTATGAGTATGAGAGTGTGTGTATGAGTGTGTGGGTGTGTGTGGGCAGAGGAAGTGCAGCAAAAGTAGAAAATTGCATAAAGTGCAGAGGCGGGCGTAATAAATTGAAATTATATTTTGATATGCATGCATGCAGTTGAACGGATGAACGAGAGTCGGTGTGTGTGGTTCTGTGACTCTCTCTCAGCATGTTAGTGTGTGTGTGTGTGTGCTTGTGCAAATATTTTTACCTACAAAATACGAGTGGCTTTGTGCGCTTCTTTTTACTACAAAGGAAGCTGTTGCTGCCGCATAATTCAATTTAACAAAATGCTTATGAAAAGTTATCGAGTGGCGCTGAGAAGAGCGAGTAAAGTGAGTAAAAGAGGAGTGCTTGCCTATACCGAATACAATCAGGCTACAGCTGTCCGATGCCGCAAGTAGCTGAAAAGCCCGCTTTACAGTAGTAAACTTGTCCTTTGGGGCAAGCCAAAGTTTCACTTGAGCCCCTCCACGCACCGCTGTGGCCGCCTCCTACCACCTCACAGAAGTTGTATCCACTGACCAACATAAAATTTATGAATGAGTTTAAGAGCATAAAGGAAGCGAGCGGGTGAAAAATTATGTTGCCGCTGTCGGCTGATTAGTGCAGCGGCAGTTTGTGAGCCATGTGACAGAGGAAATGAAATAGGAGATGAGCGCAATATATGCTACACAGCAGGAGCTGGTACTATTGGCTGGCAAGCTTGTGAAATAGGCCAAAAGTCAAAGGCATTAGGCAAACGAACAGATTCGGTTATTTGTGTGTGTGTTTCGTGTAATGGTGGTGAATGGGCAAATCGGCAAAGAAACTGGCCGGACGAACTTTTTTGTGTACACTATAGATATATGTATGTAGGTGTATATGTGTGTGTGTGTTCGTTCGAGTTGCTCGCCAGCGCCAGCTAAGCTCACAGCGGAAATGAATTTTATATTAGAATTTATGCAAGTCACCGGCAGTGAATTTTTCTACCAGCTACTTTTTTTTTTGCTCTTCTTCCATTTTGATGAAAGCCTGTAGTTGCCGCTGCACTACAAGTCAAAGATAAATGCGCTAGCTTGAATTCAAATTTTCCAGCTGAAGTTGCATTTACTAGTTTGCCATAATAATTTGAATACGAAAAGCATTTTGCAGGTAACCAAGCGCAAGCGTAACATCATTCATGCCTACAGTGTTGCATTTTGTCAGTGTATACGTTTTACAAACAGCTAAACACGTGATTACCTTTGTGGCATGCGGCATTATTTGTTACCGACAAAGCTGTTGCGGCTTAGGCGCGGTGGCAGCAACCATGCAAGCAATACATACATATAGTAAGAGAACAATAATGTAACGGGAAAAATTTTAAAAGTGCTAACAAAGTCGGCTTACAGCCGTGAGGCGCAGTGAAGCTGTATGCTGTACGGAGTTGGCCACCAGCTTGTTGCAGGCAGTTGCAATTTAAATTCAATTGAGAAAGTGAAGCAGCAACAATAGCGGAATTGTAAGAAAAAAGTTTGGAGGAGGAGAGTCTAACACGACAAAGTGTTTGGTTGCCAAAGAGAAAGGGGAAGTGGGGTAAGAGTGATTGAAAAATAATACGGCATGCAGTGGCAACACTGTGCAACAGTTTTTTTGCGACTTTAGTTTTGTTGGAAGTTTAAGCTGCATAAGATGGAACACTACTAAGACCTTACCCGCACGAAGTAATTTTAGAGACTTCAAAAGTAATATTTTTACAGGGTTTGTCCGGAAAGTAATATGACTGAGGCGATTTAAAAAATTTATTGAACCAATCAGGTCGATGCAACGCTGCTATTTCGAGATCTAAGCATTGAAGGCGTCAAGGAAGGAGTTCCCTGGAATAGCCTTGAGTACCGAGGTGAGTGCTGCTTGGATCAACTCTTTCATTTCAAAATCGGCCTTTTCATGGCGGCTGCGGAAGCGTTGCAAAGTCGGATTTGGTTAGGTTGACCCCTCGTTTGAGCCTCTTGAGAACTTCCATGTAAAACTTGGCCTTCACGGTTTGTCCACGAGGAACAAATTCATGGTTGATGATGACTTTGATGTCAAAAGAGACAATGAGCATCGTTTTCGCTTTGGATTTGCTCTTTCCTCAAAAACGCGAATCGATCGATTACGAATTTTCACTTACTTTCTTAGACATGTTTGTCATGTAATCACCACAGGTATAGCATTTGATAATAGTTTAAATGTTTTGCTTTCCTTTTATGCACACTTTTTGAAAATAACCGACTTACTTTGGGGACCCGCCAATTTGTCAAAAATCAAAATATTTACTAGTCCCTCCCGTATTTTTTATATTCAACTATAAAACTAATATATTTTTGGATTTTGTATTTCAAAAAATTTTAAACCGAAAAATATTAGTCATCGTCTGATCAGTTTTTTCGGATGTCCTCCTGGAGATTAGGTAAGCGTTAAAGGGAAATTCACAAGCGTCTTCAACAAAACAAAACACAAAAAAAAAAAAAAATAAAAAAAAATAATAATAATAATATATCGCACTAAAATAGTTTTTTGCGACTTACCGGTTGATATAACCTCTTATTACGATTATTTTCGAAGTTGCATAACAGTTTGGGTTTCTTAAGGTTCTTACCTAACGATATAAACTCAGCTATGCTAAGCTTCAATTATGGCTTGTAAAATCTGAACGAATAGTAGATTGATGAAAAATGATTTCCGTTGGACCACTTGTAGACCAAACTATTGATTGAAAAAAGGATTTAGAGCTTTTTGAGTGAAGAAAGTTCCCTAAAAATTTTTTCTTTTTTCCACAGATAAATGTATAAGGTACGAAAGCTTCATGCGTCAGTATATTACGCCATAATATCACAAGCTCCAAAAAATAGTCTGAATACCCAGCTCATATCCAGTCTTTTTGTAGAACTATGCTAACTGATTCTTAGGAACCTTACAGTTGTGTCTACATAACCAACTCGGCAGTATTCTTCAAAATTAATTAAGGAATGGTTTCTGTCGCTAGACAACATCCTTCAATATCTTTTACTTCTGTCTGCTCCTTAAATATTTCCAGTAAAAGGTAGAAGGCTTATATGTTCCTTAAAATCAGGAAAGTAAGATAATTCTAACACTTTAACCATCTCGATTAGCAACTTATTAACGTTATACATGTTAAAAATTATAAAAATTTGGCAATGCTCATTTAGTGTCATATTCTCTCTGTCAATCAGACTGTGTGTCTCTTTTCTGAAAGTTCGTTACATTATTGAGCTCTCGATAATGTAACACTTAGATAAACTTCTGATGAAAATTAAACCGGATAAGTCTACATAAAATAAGTGCGCGGAATCTTTGAAAATGTTGAATACTTGCCGTATTTGACTAGTAATTTACCTCAGAAGTTCATCCACCTTAATAACGAATTCAAATGATTTCACTTAGTGTGCAGTACCAACGATACAAACAAGTTCTTAACGTAACATCATTGAAATGGAATCCACGACTTCTCTTACAGGAATGAATTCGATGAACTTAATTTTCGAGTTCTTTTTCCACTAAATCAAATCGAAGGTGATTAATAGCACGTTCAATATTGAATTCAAAAGCTTGAAAGCTAAAGACCATTGGCTTCAAATAACAGTACAATAAGTATTCTAATGATGTTAAATCAAAACTTCTTGGAGACTATTCAATATCACAATTTTTTAAATAATCGAGTCTCCAAACTTGTCTTGCAATAATTCGGTTATTGCACATGCTGTGCGGCACATAACCCTGTGTTGCTGCAATCAGATCTTGTCAAGATCAACTTATGCCAATTGCGGCGGTAAAAAGTTGGTCATCATCGACTTATATCGCTCTCCATTGACAGCAACGCTGTCACCAGCTTTATTTGGAAAGAAGTAGAGAACGATGTGGACTCCACCAGATGAAATTGATCCTATTCGGATAAGGAGATTTGTTCAAAAAAATCATATTAGGCAAAATTAGTTATTTGCCTTACTGGCTTGAAATTTTCAACAATTCGAGTAATAGTGGACACAGGTAGATGGTTATTATGACCATAAAAGTGGGAGACTCTACATTCGTCAAACGTGTTACTACTGTTGAGGAGAAATAAGTTTATGAATATGACCTCGTAACTATTGACTGAATGACACTCTGGAAATGAGATGAAATCGAAGATACCAAAGTTCTTTCGTTGTGCTTAAAACCTCTAGAATTCTTCAAGTCGAAATGGCATGCTGGTGAGCTAAAAAGGCAGGTAAATTCGAAGTACGGTTGAAGATTGGAATAGTTTCGCCTAAACGTATTGAAAACCTGGAATATATTAAACATAACCTATGATGAATAACAAATAATAAGAGACTTGAGAATCTTCACTTACACGCAAAAAAGTCTGTGGCGAAAAAGAGTGTTGCAGAGTACAAAATATATGCAAATAAAAGCAAAATAATGCGCTGTTGTAAACGCCTCAGCATAATAGCGAAGAAAACTATTTATATTTGTTGGCTTTTGCCAGCGGGCTGTTTCGACATTGTGTGCAACATCTTTGTGTACAAATATGTGTATGTTTTGATATGCATACGTGTATAAGAGCGCCGGAAAAAGAATACCCATACATCGATGCGACTCCATAAACATATTTACGTTAAGGATTCTGTACTTTGCATGTGGTTGCGCATTTGCTTGCACACATAAGTATATCTGTACACAACTAACCACTTGCGCTCGGCGTGCAGTGTGTCTCAAAGCAATGGAAGCGCCGTTTGTTCCTAAATGCATGCGAACAACATTGAAATATTGGCAACTAAGGCGCAATAAGAAATGCTGAAAAATCTTAAGGATAACAAGTGCAGCAACAAAGCGATGTTCGCAAAAATAATCATAAATAAGTGTGAAGCCTAAATGTGAGCGTTAGAAAGGATGCTTCTTTATAACTACGGCATATTCTGCATAGGGGTTTATTGATATGTGAACGAATAAGGTTGATCTTTGCTGATTTACCATAGAAAGAACTTGCAGTGGAAGAATTATTCTGTCTAAATGATTAAATCCATCTCCGGACCTCAAAGTATTCAGTCAGATCTCAAAAGAAAGTAATGACGGACAGCCTTTGAATCGCTCTGATCACCACTTTCATGTCCCATTAAACCAACTCAACTACTGACCCCCGGTTAAGAAACTTCAATGACAATGAAATTGAGCCTTTTCATGAAAACAGGGTCTGCATTATCCTTACAACAACAATAGCAACGAAGAGAGAGGACACCTCACAATCAATCGAATACACACTCTCGCAAAACTCACTGGCCTCAGTCTGGTGGCGGCACACTACCGACAGACTGACAGAACGAGATGACTTCAATAAATGCAAAGAGCAAGACACCAAGGAAATAATGGAGCATTTTTAGTTTACTTGCCCGGTTCTAGCAAGACAACGGTTCAAAAACTTGGGGGCCACACGGTGTGAAACACTGAAGAAGGTGTCGATAGTGAAGCCACACAACTAACTTAAATTCACGTCAAGCGCTGGCATACTGAATGATGCCTACTTCTTATGAACAACAGGGTGGCACTCCGGCTGGTATCGCTAATGACCAAATATTACCATAGGCGAATATGCCAAGCAAGAAAAAACCAAAAAAAAAAAGGCACTTTATGCGACGGTACCATTAAACGAGTTTTTTATACTTAGAAAATGATCATTGATTGATCTTCCCTAAAATAACCTCCAGATTCCTTTCGCGAAAGTTAAGATTCTTCCTCATACAAAATATTTTTCTTTAACACTTTCAGAACGCTGGGTATAAAAGTATGCGCCAACATTTATTGCTTACCAAATGTAAAAAAAATTCAATAAAAGGTAAACTACAAAAATCATATATTTATGCTACCGCCGTCTGAGCGAGCATACTGACAAAGCATAAGCGGGTATGGCAAATGGGAGAAACAAAAATTTAGAGTTGAGCTTAAAAAAGCGGGCAAGATAAATAAATCGGACTCTTGGCAAATATTCAAATTTTCAACAACTAACCAGCACACATACGAGCTCAGAGACACTAACACGTCTACACATATGTATGCATGCTTCTTTGTGTGTTATGTCGTTTGGTGTATAGTGGCTCGTATGTTAAACGCCGACAGTGAACGCGCGATTTGAAAGGATAACAACACCAACTTAAGCGGACTAAACTCTGCCACTTAGACAGCTGCGTTGCCAATTTTTATCCTCACTTTCTATGCGCATTTCTCAAGCGGCTTTGTCGATTTATGCCATTTTCTTTTTTTGTTGTAGGTCCATTCATTTTTCTATCTTTAAAGTGATATATTTTTTGCTTTGTTTGCACTCACTCACAGTCTGCATTTTTCAATTTCGCCATTCTTTTCTCAAAATATTTCCAAATAAATAAAATATTTGCATGCTACCTGCCATTTATCTTGCTAACCTTAAAGAATATTGACGCAATTTTACAAGTGAACCGTGATATTTCTAACTTTCTATTTGTTGTTGGTTGGGATTATCTTTGAATTTCGGGGTGAAATTTATATCGTTGAAAGTAAACCTGTATGTGGGCAGAGCTAGGTTGTGGATACTGTTCTGATAACTAAAAAGTCTAATGTAAGGCATCTTCAAAAGTGTTATTTTAAAGTTTTAGTTTGAGAATCAATAGACTTCGAAGTTGGCAAGATGAAAGATATATAATGAGGAAAGAAAGTGAAATGTTTCAATCACATCAATTTTATAAAAGGCGGATACCACCGGCACCAAAGTGAGCAAAGCGATCCCGATTGATATAAAACATTGCTGTCATTTATAGCAATTCCATTATAATTATGTATTCCAAAAAACTTGGCTCTCAAAATCAAAAATATTGATCAAAGCAAAAAAGTGCTCATAGTACGATTTACAACTCGGGTTCTTCTAATGCTTCCTGAGAGAAAAGCTCTGGAAGTCATTACATAGCTCTAATTATCAACTTTCTACCAGATATGAACATATATGTAGAAGAAGAGTTCTTTATAACCACGGCTTAATTAGCTAAACTTTGTTGATTTTCGAAAGAAACACAAAAAACAAAAAAAAAAAAAAAACAATAATAATAATCTTGTCTCAATTGACATAATTGCTGGGGTCCTCAAATTATACCGTGCGATCTCAAAAGGAAATAGGGACAGATAGCACTCATATGGCTCAGACCGTCTCATTCTCGATCCATTAAACGAAATCATCTTTATACTTATACTGAAAGAGATGGAAGCACTTTCCTGACTTTAAATGAAGAAAGAAACGTACTTTAATAAGCAACCAAAGAGTCAACACATATGAGTGAAGAAAGCTTGAGATACTGGAGAAAGAAGAGTGAAGAATGCTTGAGATATTTGCGGATAGAAGAGTGTCTAGCTAAAGAGAAAAGGTAGTGCAAATACTTCAAAGCATATTTAAATATGCTTTGCTAAAATCATAGAAAATTAATGCCTAGGTAAGTAACTAAAACGATAGGTGTAAACTCATTAAAAAAACGTCTGAAAATGAAATCCATTATTTCTTCTTTAGTTACAACGATCAGATTAAGGTCAAAAACGCTGAGTTTTGTTCGATAAATTGTTATAATTTTCATGCCATTCTCAGAGGAACCCTTATCTTTATTAACAAAGTATACTTCTTCTGAGGTGAATTATGCGCCGGCCAGTTCGGACTATAAGATGGAAACCCAACTAAGTTACCGAAGCTTCGGGCGTATGACCATTGATGTCTGTAACCTGGCGTTGTCCTACTGGAACTCAGCTGCTCTCATATTGGCCAAACTGGGCTGCTATGCTTACGACCAGGCCATAGATTATAGGATTGCTCACCCACTTTTCACCACTACTCGTAGTAACAATATGCGGCTCAATAAGATAATGAGTATTTTATTTGGGCAAACACGTGTGGCACCCATACATATCAAGTATTTTTCTAGTATCCAACCTTATTAAAATGGTTGCATTATTTTATAGATATTTTAACAATTTTAATAATTTACAGACTTGCAGGTGCTTTGTAGTGTCAAATGGAGGTTAATTATAAAAGTTTACAACGTGCTGGACCTCAACGCTTTTTGCAAAGTTCGATAGACACTTAGCATCTGATTCTGATACTTCAGTAAGTCCTTTAAAAAGCGAAGTATCTGTTTATCTAACATGAGTTTTAGATAAGGACTTAAGCAGGGGAGGTGTTCCAGTGCATTCCCTGCATTTTGTACATGTGCCATCCTCATTTAATGCCAGAAAAATGTGACCTAGTACTAGGCCAACAACCGTTCTGCAGTCTTTTCGGAATTGTGCGAAAAAAAAACGAAATATTGTGTCCATCTTTGACGGGTGTCTAAACTTTACAGATTATAAAGCTGCTTGAGAAATATTTTTCGATCGCAATTTTATCATTCTAATATCATATAGCGTGATATTAAAACGTGAGTTACATGTTACTAAAGCTACCTAAACTAATGGATTTTTGTTTCCAAGGTCTTAAGTTCTTCACTCCGCAGAAGAATTTGTGTTACCAGAGATAGATTGGAAGAAATAATAGCAAATCTTCTTCCATAATTATTTCAGTTTGAATTTTGATTTGAAGATATTTGAAGACCTTATAAGACTTCCTGTATGGTATTATTGGATTTTAATATGCGTAAACAATTTTTTAAATTTTGGAAAACAAATATTATACATATATGCTCATCATCTCAAAACTAATTAACCAAAACTTCTTAGCAACGAAAAAATGCGGATTCTGGAAATAACTTTGAGTTTATAGTTATAAAAAAACTTCTCTCGAATATTTTCTATATATGAATTTTAAATATCAGTAACGCTCGTTTCAGATTAAAATTTAAAAAAATTTACTAAAAATTGAACTTTAATTATACAACAAGAAAAACAGCTAAAATTTATTAAATTTTAATATAATATTTTAAATTTCTAATTAAATACGAAAACTTACCCCCAGAAAAATACGTACTTTGCATACAGGAACGAGAAATCGCATTAAGGCAATAACTTAATATTTTGTGTAAAAAATAAACTGAACTTCGTTAACTTAATAAAATATAAAGTGAATAAACAAAAGTCGGCGCGCGTTGAAAATTTCATTTCTGACCATTTACTTCACAGAAACCATAAATCCTTCAAGTCTGTGCATGAAAATTCACAATTAATGCGAAATAAAATGTATTTCAAGAGGACTAAATGAAATAAAAGAGATTGGCTTGCAGTCAGATTCTTACATGGACACAACAATAACAAAAACATGTAAAACAATGCCAACAAAAAGCACAGCAAATCGTTGAAAACCACGGATGGCGAAGCAGCTATTTAAATAATTCAAGAATAATACACACGCAATTTTATTGCCTACCAGTGACAAAACCATAACAAAAAAATAAGTGAAAAAAAAACTCATGCGGAGAGCCGAACATCGCACGCATAAATTCAGAAACCGGCGGAAAATAACTGCATTACAACTATGAAGTGGCAGCAAGCCAAATATTTCACTATATTTGTATGTTATATTATTAACATACATACATACATATACAAGTATAAATACGTATGCGTGATCGTAAAAAGATGACGTAGTCGCATCACGCGCATATCCAGCAAGCATAAGTATCGTTCTTTCCGGTGAAGTTTTTCCACTTTCGCGTTTAATTACGGACCCATACAGAGTTGTTTGTGTATAAAATTTTAAGTATATAGGGTGTCATTGTTTAGAGATATATAATGTTTGAGAGCGGTAGCTGTCTAATCTGCTACCAAAGTAAGTACATGATATTATGATCATCAGTCTCTCACACGTCGTTCTCAAGCATTGGGCATCTTTGTGGTGAATTTCTTCTTCCACGATGATCGAATCAAGTCTATGGACTATGCCAACAAGCAAGCGACGATTGATGAACTTCTTACGAATGTCGAACTTGAATTTGGTGAAGTATCGGCCGATTTATGCTTGAAAACCGTTGAAAATTGGGTTCAGCGTATGGATTTCTTGAAGCGTGCCCGTGGTGGTCATACAAAAAAATCGAGTTCCATGCTTAATGTCATCGAATTTACTTTCAAAGGAATAAAGAATTTCATTGATATCTCAAACCGTTTTTGTTGTATTTTAAAAAACTTTTCTTTCAACATCTTATAAATAAAGTTTGGTGCATGTATGGTCTTTAGCTTCGTTGTCAAGCAGCTCTTTTGTGATCTCTACTCGTCGTGGTTTTTACAAAATATTCCGGTCTTGTGGCAGGAGTTTAGTATTGATATGCTTCATACCCCCAACACTAACCAAAAAGGCTTGAGTCGATTTGTAAGAGATGTTGGGATCTTCTGCTATCTTTTTGATGCCAATGTAATGATGTTCAAGCACAGTTTCTTTAACGTTTTAGTTGTCATCGTCATTAATAGTGATACTGTCTTGGGGCAAGTTTTCGATAACCTCACGATCTTCACTGAATACTTCGTGTCATTCAAATACTTGAGTTTATGCTAAAGCAAACTACCAAAAGCACTTAAGCAACATTATTAACGATTCCGAAGATCCGTTATTTCATTAGGAATATAAAATTAATTCAGACTAGTTGTAAATTGTTTTTCTCTGACAAAAATGGATGGACAAACCTTCCGCGCACATTCAAAAGGTTATATCTCCAAAAGAATACCCTTTACATATAAATATAATACTTGCATTATAAAAAGCAATATAAATTTTAATTGTGTTATTTGTTGTTGTAAATATGCGGATACGCTTACAGCTACTCATTTGCCGTTGTCTTGCTGTGTGTGCGTGTCAACTGATTTCACAGACTAAAGATTATCATTCATTAATACGTTAATATCCGCCGCAATGTAAGTGTGTGAGTATGCCTGTGAATTAAGCTTCTCTTCAAAGCTGTCACGACTGCTGCTAGTTGTCAGTCAGCCACGCACTCGCCTCTGCTGAAGAGTCTTTAAATGCATGTGTGTGTGTGTTCATTTTCATAAAAATCATTTAATATGGTATATGATGTGTTGTTGTTGTTGTACTCTAGGTGCCATTTTAAAAGTGTTCACCAATGCAATTGAACGCTTAACGATAATCGTTGTCGCTGTGCAAGCCTCACTGTGCCACGCAAGGAGCACCGCTACACAGAACGTCGCCAACAAATCAGTCAGAGCTGGGGAAGCGACTGCAGCAGCAGCAGCAGCAGCGCTGTCAGCCGTGATCTGCAGTCAACCAAGAGCACTCGAAAACACTGCACAATGATGAAGTGGCAAATGGCGTGAACGCTCAGTCGAACGGTAAACCCGTCCATTGCAGTTGGAGTGAATTTGCCTTTGTTCCGGTTGGCGTTGTTGTTGTTTTGGGATTCAACTCCTCTGCAATTATTTATGTTTTTTTGTGTTGTATTTTGTAATTTTGGTATGCAATTCGTGTAATTTAATTTTAATGGCGAATATAAAAATCTCATCACTTTTGCTGCTATTGCTTTTGTTGTTTTCTTTAACGGTCACAAATACTGGCACATATATACATACTTGTTTCTATATACATACAGCTATTAAAGCGTTGTTTTATAATAATAAATAAATAGAACTGTGTTGGTAACCTAGTCGTCTTTTTACTTATTCCATATGAGACTGGTTTATTTTGTACCAGTACTAGTCCTTTCTGTATTTATTAAAATATTTTTTGTAGTAGTCTCTTAGTAACAAAACTCGCCTGCAAGAAAGTGGTTCATAGAAGACTATGAAAGCTTTTTGTAAAATATCCGATTCTGATACTCTTCTGTTCCTGTGCTCTACTGCGCTCCTGTGCAATGCAGGTAATTGAAAGCTTTTAGACAGCAAACCACGTTGAAGTCTGTTACGTGATAAAATTCGTCGTAAGTAGCAGATACTTGGTGAAATTTGGTTAGCGCGTTCCCTGGCAAAAACAAAAACGTGAGTTCGTAGATGGACGTAATCGGACCACTGCCGACCACTGGTGCTATAAAGTGCCATAACTAAGCACTAAAATATTACTCAAATTTGGTACAGGAGATGACAACGTTAGGGGTGCCTGTGGCAAACAGCACCTTATAAGCTTAATGTACATATCTTCAACAATAACCAAATTGAATCGAGTTTTTGGCAGATCAAAAACGACCAAAGTTTATGATGAAAATCAACTCTTTTTTGAAAACGGCAGCATTTGGTAAATTTTTGATTTTTCAACGTAAGTAACATGTACGGAAAATATATTCTGATTTGACGAGAATTTTATAATTTTACGTTTCATCCACGGAGAAGGTCAGAATCGCAGTTATAAGCTGCTATAATCGCAGTTACCGCAGTTAAGATCTCGTATAACTCAAAATATGAAATTTTTTTTTCGAAAATTTCACTTTTCATTCCTGAATCATGGACATATATACCTCGAATATCAAAACAATCGATATATTAGCTTTTATTTTTAATTCCCCAGAAATTGACGTTTTCTAACCTGTCACATAAGATATGTCCCTCAAAGTTTTTAAGCGCAAACTTACAAAAAGAATACGATATATTTAAGATTTGATTCGCAGTTGGGTCCATTGGATGGAAATACCAAATACGTGATTTCTAATTTGAATTATAACTTATCTACATATAATCATGGACAATAGAAATTCGAAAATTCGTGATTTGTTCTTCAACCAAACTGGTTGTAAACGGAAGCCTTGTACAATTGGTTTGACTATGCTCTAGTATAATAGATTACTACATTGAAATGTGGTATAATCATTATCGCTGGAAAATTTTTCATATTTAAAACACTAATATGATTTTCAGTATTAAAATATCATCTATTCCGATAAAAGTTTCATTTGTGGATTTATTATATGTGCAAGAAAAACAGTGTTTTAGGAAGGATCTTTCTCTAATTTGTTAAGCGGCGAGTTACAAAAAATGCTAACAACCAACAATATAATCATTTGAGGCCTTTTGGATTATATGCTGAGCAAAATGAAGGCATAAGTTATATTTGGTAATACCTCTCAATTATATTAGGTTGTCCAAAAAGTCTTGCGGTATTTTCGCTAGTTGGCGCTGAGAGCGTGTAGTTCTAGTTTTATTCGTCGCATCGAGTCATGCTATACCTTTTTGGAAGCCTCATTTCGCGCGCTAACACGTGTTTGATTTATTGTCGTTTCTTTCAAGTCGTTCGTGAGTTATAGCGTCGCAAACATGGAGCAAAATAAGGAGAAAATACGGCATATTTTACAGTACTACTATGATAAAGGCAAAAATGCATCTCAAGTCGAAAATGAAATTTGTGCAGTTTATGGACCCGATACAGTTTCCATCTCCACCGCATAACGATGGTTTCAACGTTTTCGTTCTGGTGTAGAGGTGGTCGAAGATGCGCCACGCTCCGGAAGGCCTGTCGTCGAAAATTACGATAAAATCGCGGAATCGGTCGAAAGAGAGCGGCATAGTAGCAGCCGTAGCATTGGTCAAAGGCTGGACATGACTCATCAAAAAAAAAAAAAAAATTGTATGAACAATTGAAAATTCAATAAAAATAGCGCAAGAAATACCGCAAGATTGTTTTGACAACCTATTATATCAGCAAAATAATATTTTTTCCCAAACCTAATTTCAAATGAACTTACTTCATACTTTCGAGATCTTTCAGCTAGAAAAAGAACAAAATAGAGGTGTACACAGAGAAGATGAGAGTCTCTCACCATATACATATCGGTTGAGCGTAATTTTTAAATTATTATAGTGGAGCAATTGTAGATATACGGCCAAGCTGTACGCGTGATGTGAAAGGTCCTGCTGTTTAAATTGCCGCGAATTTTTGACTGTGCTTTTCACACTGCTCCGAATGTACTGAAAGTAATTCGTGCGTCATACTTTGGGATGCTCGATGCATTTTTATCTAAACATTTTCGTGCCGAAAATTATAAATTATAACTAAAAACTTTAAATAAAATATTTTCTAAAAAAAAAAGGATTAAAAATAGAGAAAAGAAATTATAAAAATGTACAGAGAAAATCGTAAACCTAAGGTCCGTTAGTTTTTTTTTTATAATGAAGTGCTTTTCCCCGTTTACGAGTATGTTTAAGTGTACTTTTCTCCAGCCTTGAACTTTTATAAAATTTATTATATACATATAGAGCACAAATTATATGTAGTGAGTGGCTGTCAATAAAGAAAGTAAGATTACAATGTAATTTGGAAATACTTTATTGCATTTTCTTTACGGAATTCATTTCGAGCCCAGCCAATTTTCTTTTAAATGAAGTATGATAATTTTTTGAAGCCAATCTGCTCATGACGTTAAGAGTATCCTACTTAAATGCATACAGTGAGCTCCTCACATCAACGCAAGCAAATATTAATTCTCTTGTAATTAGTAGCCCCACTCGTAGTTAATTACGTATTTATATACACTTTTAAATGTTAATTATTTTCAGGAGAATTTCTGTTGCATAGTAACGAAATGCTTAAATGAATATTTATGCATGTATTTTTGTATGCTGCCACGACATAATTATGAAGAGTAAAGAAATGCCATTGAGAAAATGAGTTAAGTTTCAAAGGAATATTTTTAATGTATTTTCAGTTAATAATATTTCACACAATGTGATTAAATAATGAAATTTTTATGATAAATATACACACAAACATAAAAGAGGAATAAATATAATATTGATGAGAATATCAGATAGTGGACCCACGGACAAAAACCGGGCTGGCGATTCAGAACATACTCTAAGGTTTCCGCAAATCCCCTAGTTTATCCTCGAAGGGCTGCAACTTGTCACTGGCAAGCTCAAGGTTAACAAATCACCCGGCCCAGACGGGTTCGCAGCAAAAAAACCTGAAAAAAGTCACTGCCAAGCGATTGGCATTACTACTGGAAACCTGGGAAAAGCAGCGGCTGCTGCTAATCAGTAAAAAAGAGGAGATCCGAACTTGTCCTCAGCATATTGTCCACTATGCGTGTTTGATACAGCGGCAAATCTTTATGAAATACTATTTAAACCCAGACTAGAAATGGCTATCAATGAAGCTGGAGGACTCTCCTCTAGACAACGCGGCTTCAGATCCGGTACTTTAGACCCGGAAGATCAACTCCAAGAACTACAAAAGCCGTTATTAAAAGTGTAGAAGGCGCGCAGGTGGCATAAACAAAGAATAGAGTTTCTGGCGACTTTAGATGTCCGAAACGCYTTCAACAGCGCTGGATGGTTGAGTATGATCGACGCTCTCGGAAAAAGCTTAAAATGTCCGACTACTGCGGAGCTGCGGTGTAGAGCAACCTAATGACAAATTCTTTTGTGGCAATCCACACTTTCACTTTCAACCAAATTCCCTAGATTGTTGGACAGTTTTGAGATCATATTTATAAACCAACGTCGGATCAAGAGTAACGATATGTTTTTTGAATATAGAGATCTCAGCTACGTTATAGGCTTGCTTTGATATCAAAATTTTATCGATTCGAATTGCGGGCGTAGTTTTATTGAAACAGTCTGAGTGTTTATTGATTAGAAGGTATTATTTTCCATTTATCGACAGCTACAGGAAGTGATATGTTACACAAAGACTGAAATAGCTAAATTCAATAACTGAACTAACTAAAATCGAATATTGATGAAACATAATAGTAATTTCAATTCTTCAAGGATTTTTTGCCAAAGATATAATGAGTTGATTACAAAATTCTTCTATTATTCAAGTAAATATAAATAATTACACCAAGTACTGCTTAAAAGCTTCATCTTTTTACACCATTTTTTTAAAATTAGTAAATATTTTGTATACCTTTTTCAAATGATCTTTTCACAAATTCTAAAAACTTCAGAGAATATTCAATTTTCGATTCCACATGAACATACAGCTTATAAATACTGTTATCTGTTCTCATCATTTTATGGTTTGCTACACTTTCATCTCTCGCCTTGCTCCTGCGCCACACCTGCTAATAATATGAAACGGAGTGACATGGCGTATGAGTAACCTGACCTCTAAAGCACACAATTGTTACCGTGTTATTTAAAATCATTGTGTTTTTAAGTTCGCTAACGCTTGGACAAAAACATACCCACATGCGCAATAGAACAATAAAAGCGCCAACAAAACAACAGTTTACGTGGGTGTTTAACCACAATTGTTGTAGTTGCATTCGCTGCCAATGCCTTCATTCGAGTAAACACCATTTGAAGACCCCAGGTATTACACTTGTTATTCATAACAAGCTGACAATGAAGTGAGCAATATTTTAACAATTCTGAGTAGGTGTGTGCGGGTGTATTAAGCGCTGGTTTAAAGCCCCAGACACACATACACGTATACTTAGTATGTGTTCATCTGATGAATAGTGTGTTGCAGGTAAATAAATGGAATTTGAAATGTTGCTCATTAGCGGTTTCTAGCTTGTTAAAATGTGTTGTTTTTAATATAGACACACACATAAGTATTCACGTCAGTCATAATTAATTGAGTTGCATGTTTAATCACATATGCATAGGTGCAAATGGTGGTTTGGTTTCATTTCTGTAATGAGTTGGATTTAATGGAGATTTAGTGTGAAGCGCGTATCAAGCGAACCCTGATGTATTCTTGGTCAATTAATTGGCGCTGAAAACCATTCGAATGCCACTCGTATGACAGAGTTTGGATTTTAGAATATGCGCCTTTGATTGATTGCTGGTTTTGTTTGGAGTAAGTGCCCGATAGAAGTTGCACTTTTGGGTAGTGAACGTCTGTTTTATGATTTTTGTTTTTTTAGGGATTAGTTGGGTTTGAAAATTTTAAAATATCGATTACTCTTTTATTGTTTCATTAATTCGATCCGAATAAAATTCTAAGAGATAGACCCTTCGGAAGTTCCACCCAGCAGGCCAAATCGGTGTAGCGCACTGCAGGTATTATGCTTTTTTTCAAAATTCCATTTTTAAAGTCATTGGTCATAATTTATCGAGAAATTATGGGTCGATTTTTTACTGAACGATTAATTAAAATTAATTATCAAACTTATTTTTTAATGCAATAAATGGCGAAAATTTTGTCTCAGAAAAAATGAAAAATTATATTTGTTTTATTTTCTTCGTTCAGAAACGAGATTTATATGTGTACTAACGGAATATTTTTTTTGTTTGTTTTTTTAGATGCATCAATAAAAACCCACGGTGAGAACACTTTTTTGTGAGACACCCAGGGAGATGAGCTCTCTATGGAGGTCTCTATGGAGGAGACTTTGTTCAAATATGTACCATATTATATTTTTCAAATATGTAATTGTTTACAATAAAAAAAAAAACCTAAAAATAACTTTCTTTGTACCAGAGAAACCCAGCAGGCTTAGTTAACTGATAACAAACCGTTTGAACAAATTCTGATAAAAACATTTTCTAAATAGCTCATTACTTTTTCTAGGGGGTTACTCTAAACTTGATATTAATTTCAAAATTGTAAATGGGTTGGGTTATGCGCTGCAATCTTCGATCTACTTTTGGTCTAAATATCTATAGCACCTTTTAAGGAAAAATAACACCTTAATATGTATTATTTATTTAGGATTACTTACAAAGCTTTTGAGAAAGTTGTTCAAAGACTTGAACAACTGAATACCGTCATTTGGAAAATTTACTCGTCCAATAAAAAAAAAAAATTATTTACTTAATTAGGTCATACAAGCAACAATTTGCAATTTATGCAACACTCGACGTGCCATAAATAGAGCAGATCCTTCGAAAAAGCAGATATTATGATATGAAAATTTTTGACTGAAACTTAAGGTCAAAATCAGGCGGAAGAAGAAATATTTTTAGTCAAAAAATAAACAGTGGCTTTAGTACATAAAACTTAAAAATCACACAAAATTTCGTGAAAGGAAAATATTTCTTGTAAAAGGTGATTGGTATGATTACGAAAGCATATTTACCCAAATTTCAATTATAATATCTCACAGATCGACCGATAATTTCGATAGAATGTTCGCAATAGGAACTGCTCTCAAATATGCGGTATCTGTGGGATTCATTAGTTGTAGTCAAAATTTGACAATTTTTGGTAATCAGATGGTAGATATTTAAGCCACTATTTGTGCAAAGTTTTATACCACTGCCCTCTTTTGTGCCCGATTTGTACACTGGAGAGTGGCAGAGTCATAAAGTATTTAAAACAGATTTGAATTTACATCGATTTCGCTCATTTCCACACTGTGACATAGAAAAGTCGAGCTAATGACAAGTAACAAAATTAAATGAAATTGGAAGAGCAGGTTCCGAGATACCAAGCATCCTTGGAATTTTTACTCACGTTATTACTTGCACCGACTGATGGATAGTTATACACTCAGATTTTAACTCGGTTTTGCTAATTAAGATCGCCCCATAATACTTCTTCTTTATCTACAACAACAATTTTTTTTGTAAAAATTTATGTTTCATGATTTTACGATGCGTTATGACAAATTGTGAGTCCCCTAATAACAAATCAAATCTATTATATAATAATTTCTTCGTCAATCTCAAAACTCATTCTCTCACAACAGTACCCTTTCATATTTCTAAGCTACTAACTTACTTTCCAAGTACCGAACTAATTCCTTTTCGCTTTCACTACTTTCCCTTCTGAAAATATGCAGCAATCTTATTAACAAAATTCACCTCTTGATGCCTTTGCTGCACTTTCCCAATGGTGTTGCTTTTGGTGTTAAGTGTTTGTGGTCATTGCCCAACACTGCGCGAACTTTATAAAGTAGCAAGTGAATTGCAGTTTCTTTAAGTAGCACGACTTTCAAAAAAGAATTTCTTGTTTAATAAGAAGTTTTCTCGAGCTTAACTTTAGTAGCTTTCAAGGAGTTGCTGCGCGTGTTGAAGCTTTGTGGAGTTTGCAGAGGAAAATGCAATTGAAAGCTAGAAGAAGAAAGGTGGTGAAGTGCCAATTCTTAAAATGCACAAATTGTCGTTATGAAAAGCTTTTGTTTGCTGGAATTAACAACGATAAATATAATTATAGGATAATGAGTGAAATGCAACAATTTTCGACTGGAAAAATTTAAGATAAGAAGATTCCACAAACAAACAAAATAGTAAGAGAAGCTCATAGAAGTGCACCAATTACGCTCTTTTTTTCTCAAAACTTTAGAGAACAAGTCTTATTTTATGCTCCAGTCAAAATAATTAAAGAACTCTCAGGTGATAATATGGTGGATAATATGATGCACGCTTCTTCGTAGACTGAGGTTATGATGCTTATAAGGATTTGTGTTGTTAGCACTCAGTTCTGTAAATTTTAGCCTCAGATAGACATTATTCTTATTCAAGCTAAACTGGGTCTGACTTATACAGCTGTCTTCGTTCGATTGCACGTCATTTCATCATTGGCCTACGTCTGTTATGCTAGAAGTCTGGACTATTATCAAGTTTTGCTATTTTTGGGATACATAATAGCGGTGATGAAAATAATATAACAAGTTTCATACAATTTTTACTCAAATACTCAAGATTACTAGGGTGCCTGTTTCTGAAGATCTTATCTCAATATTTATCCAGTCATAAATACGAAACATCGTTCGGCGTACCACTCATTGCAGACGAAAAGCTCGAGTTGCCGCAAGAAACTTCGTTCTCGATACTGTAGCATTTTGAACTCTTATTTGTACAAAATAGACCCTGACGTATCTATGTCCAGCAAGCAATGAGCTCCAAATGAGCTCTCCCTTTGGTCTGACCGGATTAGGTCCCCTTTTAACAACGACAACAACCAAACATTATACCTAAAGTTCTCAATTCCATAAATAGCACGAGCTGAGACTAGTTAAGATTGAGTGCATATAAATTTCGTCTTTGCAATAGGCTTCTAAGCAACATTTATGCTTTTCTCAAACAAGAAATTATACTACCAATAAGTACAATTTAAAAGGCCTACAAAAAAGTTCCTTGAGCTGTAAAACTTGTTTTTCATTTGGCGACTAAATTTTGAATTCTTTCTCTAAAAAGAGAAATTTATGTTGATCACTCATTGTTCAATTTTTTGGTTTTGGTTTGCGTACGCAGTCCGACTCACATTTGATCATCTAGGTCAAAACTAAGTGAATGCTCCCTATTAGTCCGAAAGTTCTAAGATATTTAGTAAGTTCTAATTTCTACCCAATACCATGGATTTTTGAAATCCTATAGAAAGCTAAAACTTGACCCCAATATTGAATTCTCTTCCAGGGAGAGTAGGTATTGGGTGAGATGGATAGGTACGATATATACGTATGGGTCCTAACTAGATGACAGAGTGAGAGGAGGAATATTTCCATTAAAATTTGACTACAGAAATGTCTTTCGTCTACCAGACCAAAGCAGTGTCGTCCAAGCGGAGATCACAGCAATTAAATAAGCACTGCTTGCACTGATAATGTGTGTTCTTAAACCAAGAAATATATTTATACATATATCATCATATATACATATATACATACTTGTAATCATTAACATTTCCCAGGGTTTCGACAAAGATAGTGATATCTTGATATCTTAAGGCATCAATGATTCTATTTTGCGATAAACCCGCAAAAAGTTACATGACTCGCCTCATACAAACATACAGAAAACATACTTTTGTAAATGGAGATATTCGACAGACAGTGCCCACAAACTTAATTAATGGAAATGCCAAACATACAATTATACTTATATATATAAATAAGACTTGTATACATATATAAGTAATAATAAAGGCTTGTGGCTGTGTGAATTTACTGCCGATTGTGTCTGATAATTTGATGTTGATATTTCCTCTGCAAATTTGTTTCGTATGACTACAAACAAGGTGTTGCATTACGATTGGCAAAGCGAATACCCACACACACGCATACGTTCACTCACTGGCGCACACGCAGTCAAGCATGCAACCAACTGTATCTTTGTTAATGCATAAACCATCCATAGTGAATTTTTAAGCGTGCGGTTACACAAGCAATATGTATACATACAGTGTGCGTGTGTTGATGGTTGGCAACTCTGCGGCAAGCAGTGTTTCCGCTCGAAATTCAGTGCCATAACTTCGGGGCATTAACGCACACTCTGCCTCATTATGCGACTCAACCATACGCCACTAGCACCACCACTATACTCCTTTCCACTGACAAACTCCCCACACCAGCAGTCAACTGTACTGCCATGGCATTAACGTCAACGAAAAACTGATAATTGAGTTTGTAACAAAATGAAATTTTGCGTCAGCGGGTAATTCCATACAAACTAACTTTTTGGCAGCTTTTTTGCAGCTAACGGTATGTAAAATATATAGTATACAAAGAATTCTAGTGCATTTGAGTGTGTAAAAGAGGGAGCGCTGTTGTGAATAATGTTTGGAAAAGCAGGAGTTTAATGTGGAAGCATTTTTTGTTGAAGAAGCTGTGTGCGTGCACCTTTACGTATGGATGTGTATGGGTTGTGCGCACTACGCACCTATGATTAACCACATTTCCGCTCGCGGTGAGTGAAGTAGATGCGAAGCATCATCAACACTGTTGCAACCGTTTAACCAACGACTCCATAGCTCGTACATTTGCTGCATACGTTTATTTATTAACTCACTTATATGCCAACACGCACACACAAACATGCAAATATAGTATTTACCCCTAAAAGTGTAAGCGCAAGCGTAAGGTGGTTCAACATTTCGCTGAATAGTGATTTTAACTTTGCTTGTTTATAGTTTATGCAGCGACAAGTCATTCACCGCAAAAATGTTTGCAAAGATGTTGTTGCATGCCACGCACTCAGCAGTGGGGCAGTGTATTTTCTAAAATATGGATGCGGATTTTTTGAAAATAATGAAGCGGTTAGAGATTTTCTGATGGCTTCACTTGTTGTTCTTGTATATACATATGAACATTCCTCTTTTATATATATACACTATATCGTCACCTAAAATGTAAAATACCGTAACATCACTTTTCATAAGTTTACAGGCGAAGGATATACGTTATAATAGAAACCCCTCATATTGAAACAAAAATTGAGTTTTGGTTATCAAATGGTTATGTATTCATTATATATTAGTTATATCTGACAGCGGAAGCTGAAAATTTTATGCTTCATACATGTAATATGATGTAGTGGTTCGTAAGCAATAAAGAACTCAATTTCGCATTTTTGAAGATACGTTGTTTTACATTTTAGGTGACGATATAATAAATAACGTATGAAATTTAGAAATAATGCATACGGTAAAAAAAAAAACATTTAAGATTATGAGAGAAAATATGTTTGTTACTTACATTGAACTATTTAGCACTTCATATGACCGCTGCCTGAAAAGAAAATAATTTTTTTTATAAACATGAATTTTATAGAATTCATTATAAATCGGAGAAATACGCATTTTATATATTCTTGATTTAGAAGACATCCTCTATCCATACACACCCATTTGAACCCTGAAATCGTTGGATGCTATTCTAAAATTTATCCAAATAAAGAATACCACTGTGAGCAAAAAATGGTAAGACTTTTTAATTAAAATTTCGCATAGAAGCCCATTCGTCGAAATATGGGTTTTATAGGTTGGTACCACTATCAATGACACCTGTGTCAAATGTCACGTGAAAATAATCATGCGTGTTTTATATACGCTTGTCTCTCTGAAGTTTATAAAGTACATTCAACGATTTTTGCGATGAGTGAAATTTATTCAACAAAGAACCTGCATTAAATTTTGTGGTGGAATCAAATTTCTGGTGTCGAAAGTTTCAGAAAGGTGGAAAAGATCTTCGTTGATAAGTGTTTGCATAAGCAAGTGTTTTTGATTTGTGCAAAATATTCAAAAAGGGTCGAGAACGCGTTGACGACGAACCACGTCCAGGATGCCCATCAACATCAGCTGATGATCGATCAACATGTCAATCAAATAAAGAAATTGGTGCTTTACAATTAATGATTAACACACAAAGATCTTACTGGCATCGTTGGAATATCTAAAAGACCAGTGAGGATTTCAGATTTCATTTTAACACATGATTTGTGCCTAAGAAAAGGCACCGAATTGTTCTAAAATCCCTCATCTTTCTCGTCACGTTAACGCCTCTGAAAGAGTGCTTTTGGACTAATAGAATATTAGGAAATGAGCCTTAGATCTACGCTTACGACCCGGAAACATACAATCAGTCGGTCGAATATCGTCGCAAAGATGAGACGACGCCGAAAAACCATGCCTAAGCAGTCAACAATTATGGTTATGTGGACAATTTTCTGCTACTACCTTAGCATGATGCACTCTCCGGCGAACTTTCGACAATTTCATTTTAATATAATACTATTTTTAATGTTGTGCTTTGATGAAGCTATTTGTGTAAAGAGAACGGACTAACTCTTGGTTTTGCATCATGATAATTCACCGTCGCTTATCCACTCTATATACGCCTGAGTCGAGTCAATTGAAGACACAAAACGTGAACCGGCACACGCTTAAGGGGTCAGTAGGGTAATCTTTAAATTTTTTTTTTGTAATTTGCATTTTCTGTGTCCTTATGCACTTAGAACTAATGTAGAAACTTTATCATTGCAAGGTTTTGAAAAAGACCCAAAAATAATAATACCGCACGGCGTTCAGAGCGCTCGGAGTGCACACTTCAAACTTTAAATGCGTTTTTCTCAAAACAAACTTTTTTAAACTGGCGGACATAATTCCGGTTAAGCTACTCAACCGATTTGCTAAGTTTCAAAACGCCTAGCTATCGTCCCTACTAGATTCATAATCCTTTATAATTTATTGACAATGTGATGACAAAATTTCTTCTTCTTCTTAATTGGCTTACGCGATTATAGCCGAGTTAACAACAGCGCGCCAGTCGTTTCTTCTTTTCGCTACGTGGTGCCAATTGGATATTCCAAGCGTAGCCAGGTCCTTCTCCACTTGGTCCTTCCAACGGAGTGGAGGTCTTCCTCTTCCTCTGCTTCCCCCGGCGGNCCTTTTGATGACGACCATGGCAAACGGAATAAGGATGACAAAATTTATGTAAAAGAATAACATGGAAAAGTATAAAAAAAAAAGTTAATTACATTTTTATTTATCAACATTTTTTTATGATTCTAGTAGGTTCCTTTTCTTTCGATGGAACGTTGAGCTGTACGAGATATACGACGCCATTGACATAGTTCAGCGAATTAAAAGACAGCGGCTATACTGGCTAGGTCATGTTGTCCCGATGGACGAAAACACTCCAGCTCTGGAAGTATTCGACGCATTACACGCCGGGGGAAGCAGAGGAAGGGGAAGACCTCCACTCCGTTGGATAGACCAGGTGGAGAAGGACCTGGCTACGCTTGGAATATCCAATTGGCGCCACGTAGCGAAAAGAAGAAACGACTGGCGCGCTGTTCTTTACTCGGCTATAAACGCGTAAGTGGCGTCTACGCCAGTTCAGAAGAAGAAGAAGTAGGGAAGATAATCATTCACGTTATTTTTAAGAATAAATTGAGTTTTTGTGTTTCAGATGATCCGAACATGAGAAATCGGGTACGCGAACTCATTCACTCAGACCTTTCTCCGTCAGATGTCATCAAAAAATTCC
Source organism: Bactrocera latifrons (assembly GCF_001853355.1). Taxonomy (NCBI): domain Eukaryota; kingdom Metazoa; phylum Arthropoda; class Insecta; order Diptera; family Tephritidae; genus Bactrocera; species Bactrocera latifrons. The sequence goes on from NW_017534963.1 coordinate 885,423, forward strand.
GAAAAAATTTGTTTAAATACTCCACGATATACATAATGAAATGTGAAAAAGTGTAGAATAAAAATTTCTATGAAAATAAAAATGTCGAAAAAAAAAACCTAATAATTTGAATTCCGATTTCAAAAGTTGAGAGAATTTTTATTACAGTGCATCCTATCCACAAATCCAACAAACAAAAAAATAAATTTTTCGAAAATTTCACACTGTAACGGCCTTCCACGGGCGGAGTCTACAAAATAGTCGATGGTGACCAGATCCCATATCACGACATGATAAAACTACAAATTATACTCTTTTCTTCTGACATTTCAAATACAATTGTTTAATTTTGTTGTTAATGTTATTTCTATTCCAAATTAGATGAAAATTATTTAATTCGTTTGGCATTATATATAGGCTGGATAGCCGATTCGATACTATTGCCATCCTTTCATAGAAACTGTACACAATTTCCAGGCTACTTGATAATCCTGTCACTCAGTTATTATCAATAGCGACAGGCCAGATTTGGTTTTTAGGGTTTGGACCCAGCGAAATTCTGCAAAAGTGTTATGCTAGATATAAGAGGACATACACCATTACCCAACTTTCTATCTATATCTTTGTTCAAACAAAAAAGCCAAAATCAAATGACAAAGAAACATGATCTTCAAAATCGTAAAAAATTAAGGATTTATTGCCTAGCAAAACTCGGAATGCTTTTTTGATATTATATAAAAGGGTATAGTGATCCATACCCACAGCTGCACAAGTGAGATTCTGCGTTAAGATTGCCTAAGAAATCTTTACCAGTTGTACACTTGTATATAAATGAATGATTTTCTTAGGATATTTAAGCAATATTTAGCAAAGATATGGAAATACACTGGACGCCTCCGCAATAATTGTGACAAAGTGCGACATGCACAGTGCGTGTCTACGCACACGATCCAACTTATCGGACATAAACCTACAGTTATGCGAAGTCGGCGGACGGAAGCGCTGATGAAAGCGCATAAAGGTGCCGCTGCGCTGCATCCAACAATTGCCACGGGTCAATGATCGTATTGACACGCATGCAACACCAGCTGGGAGTGCCCAAACATGTACGGCGACAGTTTGAGAACCATTTAAAGAGGCTACCTCCTAATTCATTGGATTCTAGCCGTCTGTTCTAGCTTAATTATAAATTAGTAGTTATAGCGGCCAAACGGTGATAGAAAGTTACAAAAGCGCTTGATCAATGGGTAATTATGAAATATACTTCAGATATTTTATTTATGCACACTTGTATATAGGTGCGCGTGCGTCATCGTCGTCAAGCTATAGGAATGTGTGGTCAAATTAATTGACCATTGACTGTATAATTTTTTCTAATAAAGTGTTGAATAAGTTATTACGATATTATTGATATTAGAGATATATTTCGACCGGTGTGGGTGACTTTTTATATATTGGCTTTAGAAAATTGTCGAATATGACAAGAAAGCACCCGGAACATGTAATTTAATTTTCAAGGAGATATATTTTGCTAAGTTGGTAGGACTGTCCTTAACTACTACGCCAGATATGACCGTAATCTGTCAACTAGTTTGTTTACAGTAGCTGCTTCAGTCGGTACATCTCAGGAATGTGTTGCAATTTTTGTAATGGATAAAAATTTTGAAGAAAGAATTTTATCTTTTTAACCACAATTCGTGTGCAGAATCTTGCAATTCTGTTTTATTGCATTCAGTTTTATCAAAAACACAAGTATACAAGTGTTACAAAGCCTGCAAAGGCGGACGAGATATCGTTGAAGACATGCCTCGTTCTGGACGACCCTCGACTCTTTCAACTGATGAAAATGTTGCTTCAAAATCGTTAAGCAAATGTTAGAGAGATGGCAAGAGAGCTCGACATCTCATTTGGTAGATATTTTAGGTATGAAACGCATTCTTGCTCGACTCATCTCGATAAAGCTGAATTCTTAAAAAACTAAAATATCAAAAAAAGGGAAACAGAGCTAATTACAAGCAGCGAAACTTAGAAAATTCTATTCAAAACATCAATGGCTATAACACTACCTAGCTACATAGGGCAAGCGGGCACTATTGACTAAAGACAGTTAGTCGGTGCTAATGTACGCGGTGCCCATATGGGGACCAGCAATGACAGTACAGACATACGTCAAGAAAGCAAGATCTCCGCTGTGCCCAAAAAATAAGGTGACATTTGAATTTAAACTGCGCGCGTCGAAGGATTTGAATCATTATTTTTTTTTTTTTAGGTTGGTAGCCATGGTCAGTCACATTTATGTCAAATTTCATGTCAAAATATTAATTTGTGTTTGAGATACGTGTCGTTTTGTGAGCTGCTAAAAGTGAGTTTTTCGTTTTTTGCAATGTCGAAACCTGTTGAGCAAAGAATTTGCATTAAATGATCATTTCGACAAAAACTCAAACCATATCGTTCCGTAACCTCCGTATTCACCAGATCTGGCGCCGTGCGACTTTTGGCTCAAAAGATCGCTTCGGGGACACCGTTTTTATACGATACAGGAGATTCAAGCCGCAGCGAAGGCGGAACCGAAGGCCATCCCGGAAAGTGACTACAACCCGTGTTTCGAAGATTGGAAGATCCACTGGAATAAAGTATTACATCTAGTGGGGAGTACTTTGAACGGGATGAAATTGCTTTGGAAGAATAAATAAAGAGTTTTCAAAATAAATACAATGTCACCTTATTTTTTGGGCGCTGGGACATGGCTGAAAAAGAAAAGTGGACGTACAAACTAATCGCAAAGGTGCAAGTATGTGACCAGACACAGATGCTATCGACAATAACTCTATAAATACGATCACGAAAATGGAACAGCATTTTTTTTACAGCCCGAAATTCGACGTAAAGAGAAACGAAATGGAGACTATTGATGAACGTGTGGAATGAACGTGTGGAACATAAATCTATAAAAATTCACTCCCCGAAACCAAAACCAAAAACAAAAAAGAAAAAAAAAACATATACATATATAATAATAAAATCTATCGTTTATCGTTTTAAAGCATGAATTCTAGTTTCTTTTGAAGCAAATATAACAACATTTTTATTTTCTCTGATATCAGATTTACATATACTATTTCTATGAATATATTCTCCACTCTCTTCAAAAATTTTTGAAGTGGTTTGTTGATTAGTTGCTACCATTTCATTTGTTCCTAAATTTTGTGCCAATTTTATTGTATAATCTAGATATCAATGTGGCTTTCAGCACATTTCCGCAACTTTTATTGAATCAAAAATGCGGCAAAAATAAATTAATTTGAAAATTTATGAGCATTTTCAGCAGTGGAGTCTTCTTTTTTGCCTGCGCTGGCATATTTTTAATGAGTGTGTGCTATAATCATGAATAATTTTACGCATAAGTACCTCAGTATTACCGACGAGCAACTACCCATAGCCACACACACACACACAGCCACATATGTGCATACACAAGCATATGAGAAAGTCGAGTAAAGCGTGAAATCTGCAGCAATCAGAAGCTAACAACTTTTTAAGCGTGCGTACATGTGCAACACAGACTACCAAAAGCAAGCAAAGGGGAGGGGGATAGAAATATGGCGTAAATGAGAAGAAAAGCAAAAACTATTTAAGTAACCGCTGCGCAGAGAATAAGCGAAGAAGCGCTGTATACGAGTTGCTGATGGATACAGCAAATTGCAAGTGTAAATTTTCACATATATATTTATGTGGCAACGCTGTTGTGCGTCGGTTGGCTTTGTTTACAGTTACATGTCGAGTACAAGTTTAAAACCGAAGGGAAGAGCTAAATACCTGACGTAAAAGTTAAAATATGCACACGCACACGCACACACCTTCCCGTGAAAAGAAAGTTAAGGCGCAGTTAAGTAAGTCGTAAGCTGCATGTGTTATTGTTATTGTTGTAATGCGAAATACTTGCGAGCACAAGCAAGCGTTGCTAATAAAATTGCTGGTAATAAAGTGTGAAGAGAGGGAGACCGCTGAGGATGCCAACGATGACATTAACCACCGCCACCGCCACCACTACCAACCTGAATAGCAACAATATAGCAATAATATCAACCGCAAGTGCAACTGCAGCCAGGCAATCACACAGACAGACAGCCAGACAATGGCGATGTCGTAGTTGGCATGTGAAAGCGCCTGAGGGTAAAAGCTGAGCTGCTCCGCCATCGAGCAGCAACTGTTGCATTGGCAAACGTACAAAGAGCCGAAGTAGTCACATGGCATATGCGTGTGAGCGCGTACGTCATGTGTGTTTGGGTGTGTGTGTGAAAAGTGTGAAGCGGAAATGCAGACGGAAGTATGCAAGTGAAGTATGCGCTTAGAGCAAATCTATCTATGTTGAGTATAAATATAAAACGAATGTGTGTGTCTTTGGCGGCGCATTTAAGGAAGGAAACGCTGGAGTGTTTGCACTATTAAGCTCAGCAATTAGAATTGCACGTGGAAATATTTTGTAGTGGTTTCGAATTTCTACATTGAGTGCGCTCGTGAAGAGTTGCCACATACACTCGGCTATATATTGGCAAATATTTTTAATGATTGGATAGGCAAAGTTGCATAGTTAATGAAGCGTAATTAGGCGTGTAAGTAAAAAAGTTGTTAGAGCACAAAATACTCAAAGTTTGGAAATGAATTTAGAAACCAGATAACATTATTACATTAGTAGGAACAAGTAAGTTAATGGAAAACATGTCGCGAGAATATGAAATTTTCTCAGAAAAGCATTGTGGTAATAAAGCCCTGAAATAAAGCACAAGAGAGAGTTTCAGATAAATATTTAGCTCCAGCAAAATATATTGTTGAATTATTTTGCTAGAGCTTCAATATCTTGCATTGTATCAGATTAGACTACGCCATTTGCGTTAAAAAGACAAAATTTCATACTAAGAATGTCTCGGCCAGTGTTGTGATCATTCGTCGTAGCATGGTTTCAGTTCACGTCTAGGATGGAGGTGGAAAAATATGTCATATTTTATAGTTTTTCTTCAAAAAAAAGAAAAAAAAAAAAAAAAAATAAATAAATAAAAAAAAAAAAAACGCAAGCCATATGCCCGCAAATGTGAAAAGTGTTTAAGGTCCTAATACTGTATTAGTCAATCAAACACAATTTTGGTTTCGTTGACTCGCTTCAAATGTTGTAACCAAAGATCAACCACACTTAGGATGACCAATTGCCGAAATTGTGCTAACTAAAAATTACACCATAACCATATGGAACCAATTAAATAGACTGGTAACAATAATAAGTTCTATTTATTTGCGCGATATGAGTCAATGCCCAAAAACTTCATTAATCTATTAAGCAGATGCTAATCGCTGCTGGAAACAAAATATTTATATATAAATCGCTGTATGAAGTGAATGATGAAAAGTGGGTCACTAACGTAACGTCAAGCGAAAAGGATGAACGAAAAGTTACATCGCGGTGCGCCTGCGTACACTGTTGCCAAAACAGGATTGAAGGTCAGAAAGGTTTTGCTTTCTGTTTGGTGGGATTAGTTATTATATACGTTGCTTCTCTATAACTACTGGAAGTTTCACGTTTTTACTGTCAACTATTCAACAGTCCGAAGAAGGCAATCGCTTAGAAGCAGTTTGAGCAATAAGAGAGGAAATGTGTTCCATCATGACAAAGCGAGCTCCACTTTAGATTTGGCACCTGACACCAAATAATTACCATCTGTTCTATCGTTTGAAAGTATTTTGACAGTATTTTTGAAAACAAGTTCCATTTAATTTTTTGTGTGAAACCAAATTTCTTGTATCGAAACGTGCAGAATGTTGAAAAAGGCCTTCGCTGATAATACTTTGTCGCGAGCAAGTATTATTGATTGGTAAAAATTATTCAAAGAGGTCGAGAACACGTCGGCGGCAAATCATGTCTAGGACAGCCATCAACATCAGCCGATGATTAACATGTCAATAAAATGAAGGAATTGGTGCTTGAGAATCGACAAATAACAGTCAGTGTGGAATGTCAGAAGGATCAGTAAAAATAATTTTGAAAGTTCATTTGGGACTAAGAAAAGTGAAAACACCACTGACTACCAAATCATGTATGCGAAGCAATACTTTTCGACTACCAGGATGGCATAAAACGTATTATTTCGGAAAATGAGTTAAAACTAGTTATGATAAACTATAGATCCAGGTTTGCGATCTGGAAACATACGAACAGATCAGTCGGTCGAATATTGTGGAAAAAAATGAAGCAAAACCAGCAAAAATCAAGGTAATGTTGACAATTTTCTTCGATTATCGAGATGTGGTGCTCTCCGAACTTCTTCCCAGCCAGCCAAACTGTAAATTAGAAATACCATTTGTGTGTTATGCGTCGTTTGCGCGAAGATATTCGTAAAAAAAAGGCTGGAATTATGGGCGCCTTGGTTCTTGCACTTCGATAATGCACCGTCGCATGCTGCACTGATGCCGTGTGAGTTCAGTCTATTCAGCAAACTCAAAGGACCACTCAGGGGTAACCGCTTTGAGTCAATTGAGGGCATTCAACGAAAACCACTATGCGCATTGCAGACTATTCCTGAAATAGCCTTTAGCAACTATTTCGAAGATTGGAAACAGTATTGTCATAATAGCATTTAGGAAAGCGCGACTTACTTTGAGAGGGACGACATTGATTTTCAATAATTAGTTAAGAATTTTAAAATTTGAACAAAGTCTTACTATTTTTTGTTCATAATAATAATTCATTGGATTAAATTTATATTAAATTTATGTTTTTATGAATTCCTTTAAAATTATGTTAAAAGTTTCCTACCGTTATTTACTTATATACTTAAAATACAGTTATGTAGAATACGTAGAACATATTTGTTGTGCCATGCTTTTAACATATTTATTGTGTCTTCTTTTTGCGGTCTGTTGCTTTCTGCAATTTTAGTATATTAAAAAGTTATGTTATGGGACTTGTTACTCAAAGTTCACAAGTCATCTCAGCAATTTGTTGTTATATTTTGTCCTTCGGCTGTGCTGCACGAAAACTAATGCATTTTTGTGCTTACAAATTTACGATTTTACTGATGAAAGAAGAAGTGTTGAACTTCTTGGAACTGTCCGTTCGAACAAAGAGCCAACATTAAATTTTATTTTAAAATTGGTAAAACTTTTACCGAAACGTTTCAATTGATGAAACAAGTTTCTGGCGTTGATTGCCTATCCTGTAGCAAAGTGCAGGAGTGGTTTCAACGTTTTCAAAGTGGTCGTGATCATCGGACATTCCATCGAAAATGTACGTGAATTCATCAAAAATCAGCCGAAATCATCATTGAAATCCATGGAAATGGAATTTAACATCCCCAAAACATGGATTTATCGCATTTTGAACGAAACTTTGGGCTTACGAGGTGTGTGCACGGTTTGTTCCGCACACGACGATGCAAAATTGTTCAGAATCCAACATTCGAAGGACGATTATTTGACCACATTTTAACCATTAACCACTCACCGCATTCACCTGATATGGCACCGTGCGACTTCTTCCTTTTCGGATAAGTGCATTTGCCCATGAAAGGAAAGCGTTATGCAGACGTAGGTGCCATTCAAAAGGCTTGCACCAAATGCTGCCTACATTTTGGCGCGGAGTTACAAAATCATCTCTATCCAGCAGATCGGCGCAGAAAAACATTAAATTGAAAGAGAATACACCTAATGATATTTAAATAAGCTAATTTAAAGTGACGAAAAAAATTAATTTGAAAATTTAAACATTTCTTACTGAGTCATCACCGAAAATATAGTTTTTCCGACTCATTCCTTTTCTCGATTGATATTTTAACTTTTCTGTGCAAACAGCAGTGAAAGTAAATTTGTATTTGCGCACGTCTGCCTCCCCACGCGACTCAACTTGAATGACACAAAGTTTTTGTTATAGAAAACTACCGTAAAGCATTACTTGTTCTTGCCGTAGTTCTTACGCTCAGTAAAGCAATATATGTATGTATGTATGCATGTATGGGTTTGTAGATGCACATTGAGCTTGTTGCTTGTGAAAAGTTGAAAATGTGAAGAAGTGTAATAGTATATATGTATATGTAGGTTCTAGGTGCTCAACATATATATACAATAGTATATATGTGATCAATCTACAAGCAGATAGGGATGTATATATACATAAGGGTGCGTATGGACAGAAATGCAATATATTCGTAAAAGCTTACAGACAATCATGTCGCAATAGTTGACGTAATATTTTTCGAGTTTGCTGCTTTCATCACAAGCAAGTACAGAGCATACTCCACCTGTATATGTGTGTAAATATAACGCTTGTAGTTGACAGTTTAATTGGTTGCATATTGCAACTACACAAGCAAACACACATATACCATTTATATATATATACATTATCTATATACTAGTGTGCAAATTATTTCATTACAATTTCTGTTTTTTTTTTGCTGTGACGAAAAAGTTGTTGCTGCTAATATGACTTTAATACAGAAAGTTTTGCATATAGCTTGGCGTCTCATGTTAATTACGGTTCTTTTATTTTAACTTGTACTTTGATTTTTCTGAAGAGTTGTCAGGTTTTTGACATCGCTTTTGTTCCTTCCGATAATAGCTTTTTAATCCATGGCTAATTATTTGGTAGTTTCGAAATTAGTTTCTACCGTAAAGTTAACTATTAAATGTTACTAAACAAAAGTTGAGCTTGATTAATTCTAGGGACATAATAACAAGCATGCAAAAACTTGGAGTCTGTTGAGTAGCGAAAAAATTATATTTAGTTATGCTGATTGTAGTTAGAAAATGTTAGAAAATAACTATTAACCTGAAATTGAATTTAGCATTTTTTTTAAGCGAATAATAGAAAGAACAACAAACTATTTCACATTGAAGTTGTTTTATATATGTATAGCATATACAGTTTTTATATATCAAAGCATTGGGTAGTCGAAAAAGTCTTTTCGTATTTGGTCAATAGAAGTGGTTGCAGTCGTGTATCTCCAGTGTTACCAATCACATTCTGTCATACCATATATTGTTGGAAAGGTAAGACTTTAAACTTAATTTTACCAAAATTGAACTTAAATTCGGGGAAGCTGAAAAAAAAGCTGTTACAGCTGTTAAAAATGTGTGAAAATAATGAAATTTATTTAGAAATTTCTGTGTAAAAGAGCGAAAAATGCCACACAAACCACCAATGAAATTTGTGAAGTTTACGGAGACGATGCTGTATCAGTTCGAGTAGCACAACAATGGTTCGCTTGCTGCCATTCAGGAAATTCCGATGTGAAAGTTGCACCTCACTCTGGTGGACCTTTCGTTGAAAAAGTCAGTGCAATTATGAAAAAGATTGACCAGGATCGCTACATAAGCAGCCACGACATCGGTGAGGAATTTAAAATTCAACATAAAACGGTTTTTAACCATTTGAAAAAGTCTGGCTACAAAAAGAAGCGCGATGTTTGGGTACCACATTAATTGTCTGAGAAAAATTTAGTGAACCGAATTAATATCTGCGATTCCTTGCTCAAACGAAATGAAATCGAATCATTTCTGAAGCGAATGATTACAGGAGACGATCAACCGCGACTATAATCTGCGAAAACGATAATGGTTCAAGCGTGGTGAAGCTCAACAAATGATTGCAAAGCCAGGATTGATGCCTAAAAAGGCTATGTTGAGTGTTTGGTGCGAGTGGAAAGAAATCATTCACTATGAGCTGCTTCAGCTTACTCGAACAATTGATTTTACATTTTACTGTCAACAATTGAAGAAATTGAAGCAAAAAATTGAATTAAAACGGCAAGAACTGATTAAGAGAAAAGGCTACGTTTTCCATCAAGACAACTCTAGACCACACACATCCATGATGACTCGACAAAAACTGGTAGAGTTTATCTGGGAAGTTTTGATGCCTCCACTATACAACCCTGACCTTGCACCATTGGACCACTATTTGTTTCGATCAATGGAGAGCTCCCTTAATGGAGTAATGTTGGTTTCAAGAGAAGCCTGTGAAAATTACTTGATGCAGTTTTTCGCCGAGTAGCCAGAAAAGTTTTACACTGATGGAACAATGTCTCTAGCGGAAAAAAGGTAGAAAGTGGTCGACCAAAATGATATATATTTGGTTCATTGAAGTTTTTTATAAAAATTAAAATACGAAAAGACTTTTTCGACTGTCCAATATATTATAATATAGAAATAACTTCCAAAATGTTGCTTTGACACAATTAAAACATAATATAAAAAGACACCTTTTACCAAATATTATCAAAGTGCGACCACGCATAGCTCACTCACACCCTCACTCACATTAAAGCAAAAGTAAATAACTAATATTTACTTAAAAGTTTATTGCAACAAAAGCGCAACAGTTGATTCATTTGAAATTTGAAATCCGATTTGGAAAAACGTAGCGGAAAGTTTTAACGAATCAAACGTGACCAGAAGTGGAGTGTAATATTTGTACATTAGAAGTTTTAATTGAATTTCGAGACTGACTTCATGGCGGTGAGGTGTCCGACTGCAGTCGGCAGTGCAACATTTGTTGCTGCATTAAAGTGCCAACACAAGCTGGAAGTGAGTTCCGCATGTGTGCGTCGCAAAGCCGAAAGTGTTAAGCAAATACAAAGTATGACTGTAACTCAAACTGTTGTGTGTGTGTGTGTTGCCGGTGAAAGTTAAGGTAAATTGTTTATTTGAAATTGAGATATTCGTATTTCTACGCACAAGGTTTTGTGTAAGTTCGCAGTGCCTCGGATTTAAAAATATTAATTATGAATAAAGCGGATTTATCGAGGTAGTGTTGAAAGCTTTTGTACTGATAAATGTGTTTTGAAATTTATTAAAAGAATTGGTTAAATTAAAAATGCATTTAAATTCAATCAATTTAATATAATGCAAATTATTGACATATTGATGATTCGAAATAACACATATCCTGCTATTTTTTTTCGAAATATTTTCCAGAAAAAGGCTTTGTAAAGTCCAGCAGAGCCTTGTTATTCCAGCAATTTACTTAAAACCAAGCATTTTTATCTCACCTGCAAGCATTTTTCAGAGACTGGTTGTAAGATGAAAAAAAAAAAAAATTGTTCACTCTGAACGAACAATAAGACATTTCGAATTCATGTAACTGAATTGGAAGACATCTGTCTGCAACCGGCGGATACAGTTAAATATCTAGTTCTCATCTTGGATACGAAGCTTTCATGGAAGCCGAATATTAAAGAGAGAGTGAGGCACTGATTGCCTTATACAGCTATAGAGGAGCCATTGGCAAAAGTGGCGTCTCTCACCGAAGGTGATCGTCTGGCTCTATGACAATCCCATTAGGTTATACTTCTCTAAAACTTGCAAACAAACTCGAGAGTGTTCAAGGGGCGGCGCTCATCAGAATGTGAGGTGCAGTAAGATCCACTCCAATCATGACACTAAATCCCATTTTACACAAAGGAGCACATATCTGAACACTCGGATATCCTCACATACTTTGACTTCATATCGGTTCACTTCGATCATGGAGTCCCCAAACTGAACTCTGGTGGCTCCTTCTCTGCTCATATAACGATGAGGGAGTTGTGGGTGGGAAGAATTCGTTGGAGTAAAGACGTATTGAGCTTTTTTATGGATGTGTCAAACCTTTGGAGAAAGGTTGGCGGAGGGTTTACTGTCCTAAGGCCTCTATCAATTCCAGCTTCAGACTTCCAGACTATTGCAGTGTCTTCGAAACCGAGGTTGAAGCCATTAAGGTAGTAGTAGATTTACAGCTCAGGCCTTCTAGCGGAGGGGTGACAATTCACACAGATAGCAGGCGGAAGTACTAGCCTTAAACTCATTAACAGTTCGTTTAGAATTAATCAAAAAGTGCCTAACCTCGCTATCAATAGCATCGAGTGGCTTTGTTATAAAACTGGTATGGATGCTAGGTCATAGCGGAAAACTGAGTTAGCAAGAAAAGACACTCTAGAACCGCTATCGGTAGAGTAGGAGTGGGTCGGTGTCGATCGCAAGAAATCTAAAGATCTTTTCGTCCCCAGTATAGTTTACCTCTCCCTAGTTGTGAGGCTTTCAACATGCCCCATTGGCACCCATGCTGTAAGGTTGGAAATCTTACCAGATGTCATTTGCAGAAACTGTATGGAAGAAGTTGAGGTGGAAGCAACTCAACACTTCCTTCTTGACAGTAATGAGTTTGGGAGGTCAAGACTTAAACACTTGAGAGCGCATACTTACAGACATCCGGTCGATCTGGCGGCAGTGTAAATTAAACGCTGGTGCGAATTTGTATCGGCTACTAAGCGTTTTGCTAAATTATAAGTTTCTAAGTCTTCTTTTCTATGGATTCACAAAGGACTACTTAAAGCAGCCATCTAACCAGAACCTAAATCTAGATAACTGAAAATATAGATATTTTCTAAATATTATAGATGTCACAGTGAGTTTTGGATAACCAAAAAATTAGTAAATGGTCTGAAAACCCGGATCGACAGCGATCTCTGAAAGGTTCCACTTGCAAATCATAGAAAATGCACTTTTGAGTGAATTTATCTATAATTCGCTGAATATTCTCTCACAAGATGTGAATCTCGTCTCGAGCTTATCTGCACAGACAGATCTCATAAGAAATAGTTTACGGTGTTAACTAGAACAATCTTGTACGCCAGAGTCCTAGAAATATTGACTAATGTTTCTCTCAGCTCATAGATCACACCAAAAGGCGTTAAAATGATGGATTGTGGATTATCATTATTCAAATGCGACTATTTTATTTCCTAACATAACAAGAGTGAGCTTCATAGTTGGTTCGTGGGTCGCTTGAATCATTGTTCTACATATCTTCAAAAATTATGCTTTCGAAACCATAACCGTCAATGGCGACCGTTATTCAACCATGATAACCGGCTATTTGATGTCGGAAATTGAAGCTCATAATCTCGGTGATGTTTGGTTTCAACAAGACCGCGTCACTTCCCACACATCGCATCAATCAATGAATTAATTGAGATAACACTTCGGTGCGCTGATAATTTCACGTTTTTGGCCGGTCGATTGGCCACCATGAGAGTGCAATATTACACAATTAGACTTTTTTCTGTGGAGATATGAAAAGTCTAAAGTCTATGTGGACAATACCGCTTGAATTCAGACCCTGGAACAAAACATCACGAGTGTCATTCGTCGGTTACCAGTCGAAATGCTAACGTGTCATCGGAAATTGATCGCAACGAATGCTTAATCTGAGACGTAGCCACGGCCAACAGTTGAAAGAAATAATCTTCTAAAAATAAATGCCAAAGAGAGTTCTTTCAAATGATATAATTGTTTCTCCATTAAATTTGAAATTCATAAAAAAATTTAATTTTTTTTCGCCGAGTATTCAGAGCGCCTCTGTGCTAGTCCACATCCATGGCACGCAGAACTGTATTTAAGACTAATGTAAAAATCATACTTTAAGTGTGCAACAAACATTTCCAGCAATAGTACAATTGAATTGTGTGCAAGGATAAATTGCAGTTGCAAGAATGCCAGCACAATAACAGTTGGCAATGCTGAAATGGCCAACAATCGCTCTCTGCGTATTATCTGAGATGCACAAGCTGACACTCCACATCATACACATTAAATTTCTAACCACAATAAAAATACAGTCACACAATCAATGCTTGGTTGTTGTTGTTGCTTCTGTTGCCTTTGTATGACAATTTGCTACTTTTCTTGCAACTAAATAAATGCATTGTTCGGCAGCGTTGCTGCAGTTGCTTTCAATGGCAACATCGCCCCTTTCACAACCGCTGCTCTTTTGTCTGGTAGCTTAGCATTTTAGCTGTTGCTCTTGTTGCTGTTACCATTTTGATTGTGTTACTCGTATATGCTGCTTGTGCTTGCCGCTTGTTCTTATTTTGTATTYTTCTTCTTCTTCTTTTACTGTAATTACTCTTACAGTGCCGAGTTTTATTTGTTCGCTGGCACGCTTGTCATTCCATGTCCATTTCCACTTCAAAGCATCATCAAGCAAACAACAACGTTAACAACAACAAAAATAACTATAGCAATGACAACAGCAGCAACAGCAACTGCATTAACTACAGTTTCTATTGCTTTATTTAGTTGAGCTGGTTAATGTTGTCCTTGGCTTTTGCTAACTAACAAAGCACTAGCGCCACTCATCGCTTGCTCCTTCGAACCACTCCAGCGCTGAAGCACGCTTCCCCCCTGCAGAGCTTCCCTAGCATGTCATGTCTTTTAGTTGCTTACATTTACTGTCTCTTCTCCGTGAATCTTCACAGCGCAGCTCGCTATTTGCTTCAATATTTAACTTCATGCTGTTGCTTGTCTTTGGACAGGGTGGTTCAAGTGGTGGTATATTAACAATTCAATTCCACTTTGCTTATATATTTTGAAAACAAGGTGTTGAGAATATAGTTTTACTCATTTGTATGGAAGAAGATGAGGTAGAAACAGCTCAACACTTTCGCCTTGAATGTCACGACTTTACGAATTAAGGTTTAAACCACTGCGGGCTCACACTTCAGCTATCCCGCTTCACTGGAGGAAATAGAAATACCTCAAACGTCTAAAAAGAATTGTATTGACCTCAAGACCTTTGTGGCCTCATCTGTTTTGAGTACAAAAGTTTAAATTTTGTATTCATAGAGAACAATGTTAAGTATAGTATAGTAGAACCAGTAGAACGGGCCACCCTTCAAAATTAAAAATTTCTGAATTCCCCCCACCTCTTCTTTGCGCTCCCTTTTGGTTGCCATTAACTATTAAGTTTGTAGCTGCTTTAAGCTGCAAATTATATTCTACACTCGTTCAGATGAAGTGATTTCTTGTCCGCACTTGAGTGTGAGTATCCTTTGTCGGAAGTCCTGTGTGCTCATTTAACACACCCGCCCTTCGTCTCGCGTTTCTCTTTCGCTTTGTTCTGGTTGTAAATGTTGTTATTATTCATGTTTCGGTAGTTGTTTATTTTGTTTTGTTATAAATGCTGTTGCTGCGGCAAGGCGTGCGGCGGGCTAGATTACTCCATCATTTCATCACTACAGCGGTTCACACCACCCGTTGCCAGCAACTATTCTTGGAATAATTTCGTATTCAGCTATTTAGTTGTTGCTGTTGTTTCATGCTTGTGTTTTTAAATTTTGTTGGTTGCGCGTGTTTTTTGGTTTCTTGTAGTCTTGTGTTGTGTCTAATGGCAAGTCTTCTTCGGCAGGTTGTCAATGTTGGCCGCTTTGTCAGCTCTTCTTTGGTGACTTAACATAATGATTTTCAATTGACTTTTAAATTAGTTCACTTAGAATGCTGATGACCGTCATTACTCTTCTTTGCACTAGCCTTTGTGTGTGTGTGTGTGTGGCTAGGTGAAGGCGAAAAAAAAATATATTTTTCTAAATTGGTATTATATTCATGATTTTTGTGAAGAATATTTAGACTATATTGAAACTATCTTGATAATGTACTATTGATGAGTTCAAGTACCTATCCTAACCCAGTATACAACGGCAATAATTTTCAGATTCGACCATATTAATAAAACTTATTTTTTGCGTTCCGAAATTGTTCAGTTTACGATGAATAAAACAGGATTACCGAGTTTAGTTGCAGAGGTGCTGAAATCCAAGTAGAAAACATTATGAAGACTCAAGAAATCTCGTTTTTCACAGCAAAAAAAAAAAAAAAAAAAAAAATTAGTTAGGGTGTAATATACGTTTGTACGTTTTTTTTACCAGCAAAACCATTCGCTATAGACATTAACTAGTAGTATGCTCATGGTACCAGGTGATAACTGTAAGGTGGACCCATAACATTAATCCCACTCAGCTTGCGAAGATTCTGGTGAGCCTCTATTTATGTACTTATGTAGTCTGAAGTTATCCCGGTCGATTACAATTCTTTTTCTTTCGAAAGCCCTTCTCAATGGCTCACTGCCATTCTTCCCCGACCAGTTTGGCTTGACGTCTTAAATTACCCATTTATCGTCAGCTGTAGCTATCCGCTTTAGAAATGGATCGATTTTGTTGTGGTTCGCAGATGAAAGTTCGGTACATCAAGCTTCTTTTCGTATTCAAACTTGTTTAAATGGGTCATCGTCATCGAAAATTGGATTTAACGGATGGACTATCTCTTGGCATAGCCACGTCCAACATTTGAAAGATATAATTTTCAAAAAATAAATTTGAAATTTCTGTGTTTTTTCTTTAAAAAGCTAGCTAGTTAAGCCAATCTAGAGTTCTAAAAAATTCTAATTTTATGCTAAAGTCAAATAAAAGGAATCGAGCTTCTATCTTCTCAGTTTTATTAAACTTTATATAAACAACTTCTACTAATTTTCGCGATTATCTTTTTGAAGAGAGCCGTCACTGGTATAGGTGTTTCTTGAAACTCTTGTCATGTTGGGCAAAATAATAAATTAAAGTATGCATCGACCGACTATACTCCTAGCAGAGAGTGCAGCTGCTAAAATTAAGTAATCAGAGAGTGGAGTTGGAAGGAATGTGAATATAACGCCATCTTAAATCAGCTAAATATAACCAATTCAAACTATATCCTCTGAAAGTTAGATTTCATTGCTCACTTTCAAGTGAGAATTCCCTCTAGATGTGAAATGAGAAGAGGTATAGTAGGAGAGGATGATATTATCTATTGTGGAGTAGAGATGGGGTTTTCCGACTCAAACTCGGCCAGCATTTTCCAAGCGGAAGTACTTGGTATATAGAAAGCCTGTGAAGAACTGTTGAATAACTACGGAATGAAATAAAAATCAATATTATGCAAGGATAGTCAGGCGGCATTACTTACTCTATCGACACTATGCCCGAAAGGAGTGACCAAAAGAGAAATTTACATTACATATATCAATTCAATTTTGAACAAATCGCTCACAGTAAATAAAATACAACAACAGGCTGCTAGATAACAAAGCAGATATGAGCTAAATATGACCGGAAAGAACAAAGGACTTACTATTTGGGTACAGAAATAGCATTTACAGACTTACTCCCCACCCAACAATACGATGCTACTAATGATTTTTGGATTCTAAAGTTCCATTATTTTTGAACAATTTCTCTAAATTTCAAAATTTATTAATTTTTACATGATTGTAAGTACTATTCTTTTAAAGAAAATAAATACTTGTAATGAATCAAAGCCAGGGAAATACTTTTAGCTCTAAAAGGTCAACCACAGTGTCGGAATCTAAATAATTATATAAGGGAAGTATTCAGAGCACTTAACCCATTTTGGACACACAAACATATCCTTGTTCTGAAAAGGTTATACCTGAATTTTAATTATATATCGTCACATATTCGGAAAAGTCAGATCAATTTGAAATTGTGCTATATGGGAAGTAGGTGTGGCTGTAGCCTGGTTTAAGCCATTGCCCCACTGTCGTAATCAGTTTGCCGAGTAACAAGATATGTGATTAAACCAAAAATATAGAGTTGCCACGCACATCGTCCAATTTTCACAATGACTCCAATAAAGCTTTCTCATACCATCCCGAAGGTACAATTTAATGCTCTGGTGCACTTGGTTATTGATTTATTGCTCTTTAAGTAGTTTTCAACAAAATCGTTAATGGAAAATACTGCAGCTACAGTCAGGTTATCATAAATTACAACAACAACAATGATGTAGTTCATTTTAAATAAACTGCAAAAATGGCAGCTAACTTTTAAGTTTGACACATTTTTAATTAGGTATGTGAAAGTGAATAATAAGAGTTGATTCCGAAAAGTTAATCCACATATGAACAGATGTATATGCATGTATCTAACCTGCTAATTCATATACTAATGCATAATTGCATTTATTTAAAGCGGCGAGCAAATTTCACTTTGAATTTGGCCATAAATAATGCGTGTCTGCAGCTAATAATATAAGTACTGCAACAACAAATCATATAGGTAGATTAAATAATACTTAAAATAGTGGAACAATTAAATTTACAAGTTAAGGTGGCAGACAGCCAATTACTAACGCAAATGCCAGCGTTTATGGCTGCCACATAAATGTAAATAATGGAATTATTGCGCCAAACCCACAATTACCCATGCACACACACGCAGGTAGATGCAGTAATCCACTTGCAGTAGTGCATTTCGCCAATTGCAATTAATTAAAATTTATGTGTGACATTTATGCGCATTTTTGTGTTTATCATACGCCCTGTACGCCCGCCACTGTAATTATGTGAGCGCCAGTACCTATAATTACGTGCACACTCATGCAATATAGAGTGTATGCACGCTGGCGGGTATAAATATTTATGAACGTGAAAAGTTGCAAGTGCAAAGTGTGTTTGTTTGTTTGTTTGCAACTTTTTGGATTTCTAAAACTTAATAACTCACGTCGCACGGTGGCTAATGCCGCGGGCTGAGCGTGCGTTGGGTTCAACAATATTATGCGCTGTAATCGAAAACAATTGAAATTATTAATGCTTTCATATTAAATTCATTACACTTGGACACATAGAAAAAAGTCCCTTTGGGCATTTGGCAGTGGCACTCGACCTCCACCCCAGCTACTCCGGGCTTTTGTTCCATATTTAATGGCATTTATTAAATTAGTTATTTAAAATAACTGAATTGCTGAGAGCATTAAATTTGCTCATGGAATTTGCACAAAGGTCAGCTGAGTTTATTTGTCACATAGTAAGGTTATTGATAAAAGTGCTGTAATTTAATTAGCATACATTTGTCGGTCACGTGGTTTATGTGTGAGAAGAAATTAAAAGCTAATTAAATTTAATATCTAAACAATTTCTTCAGGTATTGTGACGATACATTGAGTAACAATCAATAATTCAAGCAAGGAAAGAGTTTTTCTTACAAAGTCTTCAGTTTGATCGGTCAGTTGTATGGCAGCTGTTATGTATATGCTACAGTTGTCCGATATCAATTCCCACTGATGAATAGCTTCATGTTGGAAAAAGGACAGGTGTATCTTACAAAGAATCTGATGCATGCACCTTGTCAGCTTTTCGTCACCGTATTTGAACAGATTAATCGGTAATCCACTGGCTCCGGTTGTTATTCAGACTGTTTGATTCTCATCATAGTCATTACACTTTCACTGCTGTGCGGCAGGCCGATGTTCGCTCGCAACCGCAGCTTGATGAACATACCTTAGCGAGTTCTTAAACCGAATATGTCGGAGTGGCTCCGCTAAAGACCGTCCGCGTTCACTGTTAATTTGGACAGGAAGCTGTCATGAACACCAAATTTGGCAGCCAGAGGGAAGAAGATAGCTACAGCCCTTTGCACGTAGGAAAGAAATGGTATGACCAAATGGTGATTAACGCCTAGGGTATTTAATTAGCTCTACATAGGAGTTGTAAGACCGATTATGCCTTAGAAAGAAATACTTCGTAAGATGTATGGAAGGCATACAAGTAGCAACCAGTATTTGTATTATTGAAGATTTCAAAACAACGTCGTTGCCTGGTACCTCACATAGTTTAGACACTTACTGTCAACAGACTTGTGCAGTAAGCAAATGACAGCTAAGTCAGCTCTTAGACTAAGGGAATCCTCCCTTGTCGAATACCAAGTGGCTATGCTATTTAGAAAGTTCGTATTTCTTCACATTACTATGATGATGAATCTAAATTCGATCCTCAATATTGCCTATTCTAGTGATAAGCAACTACACGGATGGTTGCATACTAGATTGTGGGAGGTGGTGTCTTTCTGCATAATTGGATACCAAAATCGCCGCACATTTCGACTATTAAAATTCAAAACAAACGACATAGGAACTCTAGTAGAAGTACTATCAGGCCACTGTCTAATAAGCAGACATGCCAGCTGACTAACAACGTCTTATAACGACTTTTCTGTCCGCAGATAGAAGAGGAGAAACCAATCTTCTACTTGATTGTAAAATTCTCTATAGGAAAAGAATCGCAACATCGCATATCGGTCGATGGTTCCTTCACAACGTGTTGGGGGTTGCTCAGATAATATTTTTTTTACTGATGAACATTATCAGAAGCACGGTGTGGTTCAAAAATTAGTCAGTAGAGTGAGGAGACTATACATCCAGTGATATCAAAAGCAAGCCCAAATGCCAAATGTGTCGTGAGGTGGCCACTTTACCTGCCTACCTATTTAAATTGTAATATGACCTGGAATATGCATGTCAAAGAGAATGGTCTTGAAGGTATTTCTTCAGCTATTACTGCTACAATAAAAAGTCAAAGTAAACAAATACATTGATTCCATAAAATATTAATGAAAGAAACAATGTATATAGAGGACCAAAGGTTGGTGACTGGGAAAAAGGTAAACAAAAAGGTAATTAAAGAAAGAGTAAAGGTTGTTGACTTGGCTAAATGTAAAACAAAATAATTGGCTTAAAGTAAACAAAATGTAATTAACTTCATAAATGCAAACAAAGGATCATTAATCCTATAAAATCTTAAGAAATGGTGTGATGAGAGTTCTTAATGTAAACAAAGGTTTAGTAAGGAGGTGTGGTCGCAGTAGTATACGCAGACGACATACTGCTGCTGGTATCACGATCTTTCCGTCCCCAATTAGTGAAATTATGGAAAGAGCAGCGAACACGGGACTGGATGCAAGCTGTAGTAAAAGGGATTTGATGCTTTTCACGAGTAAAACCAAAATACTTTAAT
The DNA here is from genome assembly GCF_001853355.1 of Bactrocera latifrons. Lineage (NCBI taxonomy): Eukaryota > Metazoa > Arthropoda > Insecta > Diptera > Tephritidae > Bactrocera > Bactrocera latifrons. Next base: position 906,043 of record NW_017534963.1, read on the forward strand.
TTAATTTTTCCTCTCTCAGTGGTACAACAATTTATCTCTCTTTCACGACCAAACACTTATGGATTGAAATTGTTGCCAAACTGTAAAATACGATAAAAGTAACATTTAAAAATACCTACACCTTGCATCAAATACCTAAAGTCGTCTACCGGAATAAGGGAATTATCCGTCTACTAAACTGATTTAGTATTCTCCAAGCGAAAGTGGGTATAGAGTAGGTCTGTACAACTCTGAAATTCTCTCCTACGACTGTGTTTTCAGGAAAATGTGGCTGCTTTTAAGGCAACAGTGGGCTTACTGCTGCGAAGATTATTTCAAGGAATTTTTAGCTTTCCGCAATGCTATTGATGGAGTCCTCAAGGGACATTTTCTAATAGCCATTTAAGCCGTATGGCTAAAAATTCAGTTTGGCGCATCCTGCATTAAAGAAAGTGAGGTGGAAACTGCTAGGCACTTTCTCACTTTCTCCTCTATTGTTCAGCTCGGAAAAATCTAAGATAGAAACATACTTGCACTAACACTTTCGGCAAAACAGGAGGCATAGCCGTAATTAATGTTAGCCGAACTCAGTTTAATTATGATACAATGACAGTTCGAATTTCGAATAAGCAATTTTGTTTTATGCTAAACGCAAACTACTCCAAGAGATATTCATAATCTCACTTTAATGTCAGGAAATATAATTTTGGAAAAATGCACAACGCTCAGGAGCAATTTGTTAGCTGTTTGGACGTCAGTGGTCTTCGTAATTACATATTGTATTTTTCTGGAGGTAAATTGAAAAATTCTGAAAGCAGACACACTTTTAGCCCCAAACCGGTAAATATGTTTTCGTTATTTGAAGTTATCTCAAATTGTTGTGCTTATAAACTAACCGAGCGGAAAATGCATTTCGCAATAATTCCCAGCCGTATCGCAAAAATATGACCTACATTCCATACAAAAATTCGAACATATGCTCATAATTTTTGGAAATCCTCAACCCTTCCTCGCCGACTTCAAATACACTCACAATTACCTGGCAGTCACACCTCAATGCCATAAAATTAGGCGAATGAAAAGCACCTACACCAACACAAGCACAACAATTTACAATAAATGAGTTTGTGTATTGTAGTTTCATGCATGTATGCTTAAGTGTGTGTGTGTGTGTGTGTGTGAGTTGCTTCGCTTTGACTGTAAGGCAGAAGCAGTTAAAAGCAGACAGAAGGTTCGTGCCAAACAATGCATTTCAATTCAATTCAGACAATGCCGTGAGCCGAATGTCAGCCACAAATAGAAGCAAATTTCCCAAAGGCATCTAATAATACAGCGCATATACACACACATACATGTATATATATATATATACGTATATATATATACGTGGAAGTATGCGCACTTTTATTTACTTCGAGCTCTGGTCGTATAATAGTTTATTAGTAAGTATAATAGAGTATGCTTTGATAAACAATAATAACAATAACAACAACAATACAATACTTATGTACAAAGGAAGAAGAGCATTTTTTGGCATATACTATGTATTTGTGTGTGTRTGCTTGCTTGCTGCCACGTATTGGCTATTTTAGACGAGGGGCGACGTTGTAAGGCCCACACGCCCTGAAATATGCATTGTATTTTAATTTAGTTCTTAATGCAGCGGCTGCACATTGCATTGTGGCTATGAAAAGGTGAACTAAATTTCACCATTCACCTTTTTTTTTGTGCGGCAGCGTTGTGTACGTGTAGTGCAGAGTAGGCTCAACGTAATCGCCAGTGGCTAGAAATAATATCAAATCATTGTGAGTGTGTACGTATAGTGGGTAGGTATAGTTGATGTTCTACTGAAGCAAAGAGTATATATTTGAGCAGTAATATAGGTATACAGGGGCTGTGGCAAAGTTTGTTTTTTTTCGTAAATTTTTTGAATTTCCATCGAAAATAAAATAATTCAAACAAATTTCCTTAGCTTGATTTAAATTAAGTTATAATACTTACACCACTTATTTGCTGCAACTATTTTTTTGGATGCGCGCTTTGCAGTATGATTTGATTATTTATGCCAAACTAAGTCCAAAGTAGTAGTAATTGGTACACCCATTATAATCGTAGATGTACCACTACTCATTTACGATGCAAGCATATTAATTTGTTACCTAAGTTACATTGACGGAAAACACTTTTCAATTAAGGTGTGCTGATGATGTGAAGTTGCCTCAGGGTCGGTTAACTGATTTCATCGAAATCCTTCAGATGTCAAATAATTAGATATTAGTGATGTCGTTTGCGGGTCAGATATGAAATAAATTAGATGTTGAGCTGCCAATTCATATACATATGATATGTTAATGTAGGTAAAAAAAAGGAATGTCTTTTTTGCGCTTGGTACTTTGAAAAATTTGCTGATGGACACATTTAAGAAAGGCTCTTCAACTATGAGCTTTTAATTCTAACGAGAAGGTCCCTGCTTAAAGTTTTTTTATTTTTCTTTACTATCAGCTAGACAAATTTATATCTCACTTCCAAAAACTTCAAGAAATATTTCATTTCGTGAATTTTATAGGAAACTGAATTCTGTTCAAAAAAGTTTAACACGACTTTTCCGTAAATTAGCTGTTTAAAAGATCTTTACGTTTAAAATTTTTTTTCCTTATGAATTTCGTAGAATCAATTGAAAAGTACACGGCCATTGCAAGCCTTCTTCCTCCAAACGGTGCAAAAACGCTATGTAATAGTCGCTGTTGATGGTCTCTCCCTTTTCGAGGTAGTCAATTAAAATTATTTCATGCACATTTCAAAAAACAGATGCCATAACTTGTCTTTCCATTCCACTTGTATGACCGTCGAATGGATTTCGGAATGAAATAATGAGGCCATGCTTCATCTATCGTCCCATACGCAAAAACTCGGGTTTATTACGCTTGAACATCTCTAAACACTACTCGTAAACATTAACTCCTTCTTGTTTTTAGTCAAAGATGAGCTTGCGTGGCACCAACTTTGCACAGATTCGAGAACTTAACTTCACTTTACGGTCATGCCAAATTGTTTTGTAGATTTTTTTGATGTTTCCTTCGGTAACAACCTATTTTGGGCCTCAATTGCGTTCGCGGTCTTCGCTTCCCATTTAACCACGTCTAGCCTTAGCTAACCAATCCTTGATGATTGATTTTCCTCATCATCAAGCTAAGCATTTGCTTCAAATGTATTTTTATACCCTGAACAGGGTATAATAAGTTTGTCACGAAGTTTGTAACACCCAGAAGGAAGGTGCGGAGATCCTATAAAGTATATATATGGTTTTCAAAAAGACTTGCGGCATTTTTGCTGTATTTTTGCGGTATTTTTACTGAATTTTCAATTGTTTATAAAATTTTTTTTGATGACTCATGCCCAGCTCTTGACCGATGCTACGGCTGCTACTATGCCGCTCTCTTTCGACAGATTCAGCGATTTTATCGCGAATTTCGACGACAGGCCTTCCGGACCACCACCGCCTTCGACCACCTCTACACCAGAACGAAAACGTTGAAACCATCGTTGTGCGGTGGAAATGGAAACTGTATCGGGTCCATAAACTGCACAAATTTTATTGGCGGCTTGAAATGCATTTTTGCCTTTATCTTAGTAGTACTGTAAAATATGCCGTATTTTCTCTTTTTTTTGCTCCATGTTTGCGACGCTATAACTCACGAACGACTTACGACAATCAATCAAATACGTGTTAGCGCATGAAATGAGACTTACAAAAAGGTATAGCATGACCCGATGCGAAAAATAAAACTAGAACTACACGGTCTCAGCGCCAACTAGTGAAAATGCCGCAAGACTTTTTTGACAACCTAATATAAATGATCAGTATGTCGAGCTGAGTCGATTTAGCCATGCCCGTCTGTCTGTGCATTTTGCAAACGTCATTTTCTCTTCAAGAAGCTGCTCATTTGCCGGAACTGCCGATATCGGACCACTATGACATCTAGCTGCCACACAAACTGAACGATCGGAAAATCCAATTGTCAGATATGGAAAACTTTCACATTTGACAAGATATATTCACGAAATTTGGTATAGATAACTTCCTGAGCCAACAATGTAATCTCCGAAGAAATTGCTTAGATCGGTTAACAATAGCATATAGCTTCCATACAAACTGAACACATAATTACTAACAGAAATGCACCTGTGAAGGGTATTTAGCTTCGGTGCAACTGAAGTTAACGTTTTTTCTTGTTTGCCATCAAAAATGAATATTTTACTTTTTAATTATTATATTTCACAATCAATCTGTCATCAAAAACTGGATTTTTTTTTATTATCTCATTAAATTCTAATGTACCTCTAGAATATTTTCCTAAATTTTCAAGATGATTCGAGTATTAGTTACGGAGATACAGGCTTGATTACTTGTACGCTCGAGGCGAAGTTCACCGTCTTTAAACTCGTTTTTCTCGAAACTATGGGTTTGAACTCGACTTTTTCCATTTACAGCTACGATTTTTCGATTACAACTACTTGAAAAAAGAATGTCGAAAAATTAAATTTTTTTTTTTAATGTCTTTCAAAAATCCATTGCCAGATTTTTTCCTTCGTCCAAGTTCTAATTAAGGTTTTAACCAAAAACCAAATTTTTTCACTTTAGATAATCCTGAAAGAAGTTATCCTGCCAACGTAGCGCATCTTTTTTCGGAGGAGTCACCGTCGCTATGGCAGAGTTCAAAATATTTTTTCCAAAACTTTCAGATTTTCTTTGTTAATAGTGTATTTTTTTAGCAATAAAAATTTGTATAAAAAAATCAATTTTTATGTGACAAAATTTTTTTTTAAAAAAGGCTCTTTTTTACCAGAGGAAATCCATATAAAGGGATATAATTTACTTACAAGCTAATGATCAGCGGTTAAATTTATACATGCGACCTTTAAGGAAAAGGCTACCTAAAAAACCACTACTAATACTATATTCCTCGAAATTCCTCCAATAAGCAGTGTTCACTGTGTGTGACGAATGAAATATTTATTAAATAAAAAAGATTGATTAACCAAATATAGTACAAGATTTGCCGAAACGTATCGCATTAGAAAAATGTTCTGTGGTGGAGCCGTGGTGGACACCGTAGAAGGCGGAGTTGCCACATGTTTAATTTTAATTGCATTATCTATGTGTAAGGCCGATGCCTTTTCAATTGCTCTGTTATATACATTTTGTTTAAACATTTCAAATACTTTTTTAGGACACCGATTTCTGATTGATTTTAATACATTTTTATAGTGGCGGAAAAATTAATATAATATATTTAAATATTGAAAATATGGTTTTGTAACAAATATATTTATGTACACACCAAACTTTTACCAAAATTTTTTTTGAAATAATCGTTACTGCAGATCAAAACTAAACTCACCATTTTGTATACTTTCTGGAGTCGCAATTTTTCTAGCTAAAACACTAGTCACTGGGTTGTTCGTATGTTTCAATCGTTAATTATTTAAACCAGCTTTGATCAGTTATTAGGGGTATCTATGGTGGAGTCCAAGTATTGCATTGTCTTCACTTGTTGAGTTGGAGGCTCTAACAGCCTAATAAGCTAGCTTTGTTGCTTCACCCACTTCAAATCTTAAATGCGTAACTGTTAGCGGTCGGTAGGATGGAAATAAAATCTCTCAGCTGGCAGCCAGATATGGAAAGTCAAGAGGTAGCCAAAGTGTCTCTCAAACGCAGTGCAACTTCAATTGCAAATTGGAATTTCTAACTAACCAAAGTAATATAAACATTTTTTTTTTCTGTTCAAAAACGAGCTGCATACACGTGGATACTCAATAATGAAGAGTATTTTTCTATAAAAGGAATTGATGAATGAACGCCTTTTACATCGAAGTCTATTTGCATACTAAATATGACCATATGAAGAAGACATAAAATGATGCTTTTGTAGGTATACACAACCCCGAAAGCTTAAAAACCACAAAATAGAAGCAAATTCATAATACAACTTCGGTATTCATGATATTCATTCATTCCGAAAAGCACTTAGATTTCACATGTGCACCCAATACTCCTACTTTTCATTGCACAGCCGCCCGAATGTAGGCAATGAGTTTTTAATCAACTTGTTTATATGCGGTAATATGAGTATAAATTCACTATAGCGGTAACTGGGTCAAATAAGTGAAGCCGAAAATGCAACGCCAGCAACTTGCAACATTTAACTGAAATGCAGGCAGTGCAAATTTTTTTCGGTGGCAGTTTTACCCAACAGGTTTTTATTTATTATCAACCACAAGTATTCTCATATGTGTGTCTGTGTTGTGCCACTTTACTAGCGGAGAGTACTACACGTGTATTTGTGATGGTTTGATTTTGAAAAAAAATTTATTTTCGGTATATTGGCAATTTGTACAGATATGTGTGTAGGTGGTAGCGGAGCTCCTTTAGACCACGTCTTTTTGCAATCTATTCAGTGGAAACAATACTCAGAAACAGAAAAATTAAAATACATTTGAATATTCGCTAGTTTAAGGCTCATCAAAAGCGAGGGAATAACCAGATTGGACATTTTTCTTCTCGGTATCTCTTTTATGGTAAAATTTTCCGGAACTACAAGTATATGGAATTATGATTTTATTACTAGAAGCCTGGTCTCGATCAATTTTTGTTGCTTCTTTTTACTGAAGGCAAATAAAGTGAACATTTACTAAACGAGTAACTAGAAGTGCTTAGCTTTGAATTTCTCTTTGAAATTGAAAAAGTCGAATTTGAAAATTTTTGGAGGTCAGCTTCGGAATTTTCAAGAGAAAAGTTCTGCGCATGAAGTAAGCACCTCCAATGAGGTAAGTAAGTAAAGTTAGGTTAAATGGTCTGTCCTAGTAATAAGCTTGTCTTTTTTAAGAAAGAAGTGAGAAAAGTTCAGTGGATATCCTTCGTTCTACACTATACCAGAAGGATTTGACCAACTACAACTAAGCGCACGCAAGGTCGATAGGTCCGTGCTAGAGCGCAGGAAGACAACGGTTACCAAACTGTTTCCCACTCATTTGCAAAAAGGGATGAAACAAAATCTGTGCCTTTATGAGTTACCTATAAAACAAAACAGTATATAGCTTAGTAAAAATAAATCACGTATTCTTCCAGGAAATGAATGTTGCGTAAGTGCAATCGGGTAGCGTCATATGTGGTTAAAAATATAAGATATTTTGAGACTGCTAGGGTTAGCATTGGTTAATCAAGCGTTAAAGATGGACATCAGCAGAGATTGAATTACGCATATTCTACAAGTTTTCTTCTATAAAGGTGAGAAATGAAGTCAGGCGTCTGAAAATGTGAATAATATGTGATAATAAAAACGTCGAGTCCGACCATTAAGTAAGCCCTGCCAATTCTCTTTGTGCTAAAAATTGCACAAAAAAAAAAAAAAAAAAAACGTTTGGAATAATTCCAATAAAGTATGAATAACATTGTGTAAACTCGAGAATTGAAGTCGATCTTTGCCGATTGGGCATTGTCAATGATGGAAGCCAGCGACGATTTGCACAAAAAAAAAAAACATATTTTCAGGTGAAGACCAAAAAATGCCTTTGTTCACATACAAAACTCGTTATTGTGTTGAATGAAATCTTTTTGTGGTTCAGGAAACTCAATTATATACCCAAAAATTTACCACGTGGTAGTATGGCGGCTTCACCGGCCTTTATTTCTTTCGAAATAAGGCAAGAAGAGCCGTTACAATCAATAGCAAGAGTTATAACAAGATTTTTATAACAAGGCTAAACACGTACTATTTATGTTCGAGAAAGCTGGTTTTTATAGAATTATGTTTAATATGGTTTTATTCCATACATTTTTTGTGAACACAGCGCCGCATTTGAAAAAAATGCATACTTTCACTTTTCGAATCTGCTCCTGCCAGAACTTTTAACAAACCAATTAAAATTGTTTTATACCAGTGATTTTTTTTAAATAAAAATACGCAATATCTGCATTTGACAAAATGAAATAATACCACTGAACAGTCGTCTGTGTTTGGCTGTAAAAAATATCAGTGAAAAAGGGTTGCGTAATCGATTTTGTTAGGCCAAGCTATCATTTCATTATTGGCTTGCACTTTCACTGCAACTGAAATCGGAAAAAAGAGTAGAAATTTTTTTCACAGAAATATTAGATTGACAGTTATGCAATATTTACCATTAGGTATTATTTCAGTTATAGGTGTGTTGTGCAAATTCAGCGTATATTCCTAGGCTTTAAAGCTGTCTGTAAAGTTATATAATGCATTTAAATGAACACTTTGAAAACGTGTATGTAATAAATTATCTAAGTATAAAAAAAAAAAAAATGGTTTTCCAATTTAAAAGATATGGGCAACAGAAAATTCAAATATATTTTTATTGAATTGAAATACAAGTATTTATAAAAATTTTAAATATTTTCTTCCTTAAAGTAGCTGGGAAATACTAAAAGATAGAGGATCCAACAGATTTTAATTTTTTAAAGCTTTGGCGATGCTTAGAACTATAACCAGTGGCCAAAGAATAAATTTTTTATAAATTTTTGAATCTAACCACTAAATCTACACTTAAAACTAATTTCTGATTAAAAATTCATCACATTAGCCAAGCTAATTTTTGCAATTACGAAAAATTTTCAAGGACATCCTCTGACTGCACTGGGTACAATAAAAATATTCTCGTTAGCTATTTACTAAGTTTGAACAAATTCTAGTAAATTTTCAAATGAAAAAAGAAATTTAGTGGATTTATAGTAGCATCTCTCAAAATTAATATGATAACATTAACCGCATTTTTGTGGGTAATTCCAGAGTCACTACGCAGGAACATGTGCTTTATGACTAGATATTTATTAGCAGGTTTGGTAGTTTTAATGAATTTCAAAATTTTATTCTATACGACAAAAAAGACAAGGGGTTTCTATACAAGCTTCTTTGTCACCTTAATACCTAATTACCAACAGAAGTCCAAAAAACGTTGACAATATTGGGAATGTAGTTTGAAGTATTTTGCTCACGGAAGAGACATTTATTAATTAAAAAACCTGATCAGAAAGTTTCGTATTGGAGAAAAGTGTTCTTAAAACTCACGGTTCCACTTTCAAAGACATTCTAGACTTTGCAGGCCAATAATGATTTTGTGACAAACGAAGCGAGAGTTACACAGAGTTACAGAGTAGAATTGGTGTCGTAGGACATATGCTGTTGCGACCCGTCCTTTCATACGAGCATCAATATTGAAAACACCTTGAGCTATCACGAACAGTATTTTTCTAAAACGTCTTTATCTAAATTTATATTAACTTGAAAGTGTAAATTTGGATATATTAAAAAAAAAAAAAAAAAAAAAAAAAAAAAAAAAAAAAAAAAAAAAAAATCCCAAAATGTGACAAAATTATTTAGAGCTGTAAGCAATTTTTAATATCTTATTAAAATTTCGCTACTAAAATTATTATAGATCATTACTTAAAATTTTGTAAATATGTGACAACCCTTATGAAAAATATCTAAAACAGAAATATCTCTAGAGCAAGCTTATTTTGATGCCAATATTATAAAATTTTATGAACATAGATATAAAAATTAAGTTTAAAACATGGACAGGAGGCAAAAAGACCATTGCCTTACAAAAAGTAAAGATAAAGTTCAGTGATTCCAATAAAGGTTCTTATCTTTGCTAAAAGTAAACAATGGTTATTGTTTTTGCTAAAATTAAAAATTTTCCAATTTAAGCAAAAGGTTCAGAAAACCCAAAGATAAGCAATGGTTTTTGTCTTGGCTAAATGTAAAAAATGTAATTGATGTCATAATGTAAGTAAAGGGGATATTGACCCACATGATGTAAACAAAAGGCTTTGACTTTACAGAATGTAAACAAAGGGTCAGTATAAGTCAGAAATTCCAAATGTACACAAAGGTTTCAGAATTGACTAAATTTAAATAAAGGTTGTGGACTTGGCTAAATGTAAACAGAAGTATTGTCCTACAAAACGTAAACAAACAGGTCATTGACCCTACCAAACAAAACTTTCAGGGAACCTAAATATTTAAGAAATTAACAGGCGATAACTCTTATAAATATATTGCCATTTAAGCAGCCTAAACTTAGATTCCTATGTTTATTAATTAAGAAAATTGATATGATGAAACCATTTCAAACACCTTAAGAGGTTTGTCTTCAAAAGCTCGAGTCCACTGATATTTAGTTCTGAAATTATGAAATAATCTTCAATAAGCTGCGCATTTACCGGTTCCGTCGTTATCGAGCCACTATAACATATAACTGCTATACAATCCGGAAAATCAAAACCTAAAAAAGATTTTTATTTACCCTTTCATCCTATAGGAAATGCAGCTGTGAAAGATATTGTAATTGCGGTGCAGCCGAGTTTAATGTTTTTTCTTGTTTTGAGTCTTTTTGAGCCAAACTGTGTGTGCCAAACTTCATAGCGTCTGAAAATAAGTTGCTTTCTAAGACATTCGCACGAAACCTGTGAGATTTTTAGGCGCTGGTACCAAAGTCAGCGCCCATCTCAATCTCAACACACTTGTATTGGAAATAATTTTTATTCCAAAAGAGACGCTCATATACGGTTGCGGCCCATTATAGGCTTGAAATTTTAAAATAAAAAACTTTTAAGTATCGGCCTGTATATCTATACATAAATCCCCATACCACAATGGATTATTTCTGAAACATAAGTAAGCGTGGAAAAGCCCCCGAAATACATGCTATCCGTCACGTTCGGCCATACGATGCAATAAATATGAGGCGAACGCCTGAGCCTTTCTTAAACGCAACGCGCTAAGGCCATAAAATAGCATTCTTAACACATTTCGCCTATCTCGCCTCCTTTCATTGCGACTGACAGAAATTAAAATGTCAAAGACACGCGAGGTGCACCGCATGACATGGCGAGTGTGCTACGGTAGCGCGCACAATACGCGCTCCTCTCGCTACCCGCACATTTCTCAGGTTTTCGACGAAAGCCTGCATTGCCACAGTCAAATCCTCTTGCTGCGCCCATCTATTTCCGTCGAACTTTTCTTTCCGCCCATATGTGTGTGTGCTACGCTGCCTGTGYGTGTGTGTGTGGGGCATGCATTCATCCTTGTGCTTGCCACCCAGCTGCCGATAGTGGTCGTGTGTCGTATATCAGCCGCAACAAACGTAAGTCCTTGAAAATTGTGTGTGACACCAGATGAGGCACGAAAAGGAAAGGGGACCGGGCATCGCCGCTGCTATTACCTTTATCGCAATTTTGGCGAATTTTGTTGTTGTTGCTGGCTTTTCGGTGCCCATTATACGTTTTAATTTTGTTTGTTTGTCGCTTTTGTGTTGCTCGTTTGCATCTCACTTGCCTTTTGTGGCACTTTCTATAGCTGCGCTGCGACGCGCTTGAACTGCGAATGAATGCATTTGTAGAAACGCGGCGGTGGGGGCAACAGAAGCACCAGTGGCAGCGGCTTCGGCTATTGTCAGCTTTACGAAAATTTGTTGCAAAAGAGCAGGATGCATGTGCTTTTATATGGATATGTGTGTGTTTATGTGCGTATATGGGGCTATGTGTGCCTGTCGGTCTATAGCTGTTATACAATGCGGTCGCTATTTTAATATTTGCCATTACAGTCTGCTTACCTTGACGGTGGGCAGCTGCACGTTGCAGCTGGTGGCATACTTTTAGGCGCACAAAGGCGCTCACTGCCACTACATCACATCTTTGGCATTAACTGACAATTTGCCTTCATGACAAATTGTTTTTCAAACAAAATTTAATTGCAATTTGTCTACTTCGCCTTGTGCAGCGCGACCGCAGTTCGTATATATGCTACAAACGCACACACTGACACACATAGACAAGCACACAAAGTTTTTACTTAAATTCAAGCAGTGAAGCGGTGCAGCGCTTTCAGTGCGCGCTTTCATGTTAAATGCGTTGAAAATTCCACTTGCTTTCGCTGCTGCCGAGCTCCGTCCCCCTCTGGTTCACTACTTCCCTTGTTCACCTCTTCCTTTGCCCACTTTCCTTTTGCTGCATTTTATTATTTGCTTAAATTTTTCTTTGCAACAATTGAAAAGTTTGCGCTTCTTCGTGTTTCCATCGTCATTGATGGGCCAGTTGCGCGCGGTAACCTCTTCCATTGCGTCGCTACTGTAGTTTCTTTTCCTTCGCCTTCCAGCAGTCGCATTGCACTTTGTCTGCTTTTAGGCGCTTGCCTGCATTCGCTGCTGGCGCAGTGATATCATGTATAGCTGTGTGCGCGTTTGCGCTAGCAATCAGTAAATTTCGCTTCAATTGAATTGTTTGAAACGACAGCGACAACGCTGACGCCAACAGCCGACAAACTATTTGCATAGTTGTACATAAATTCTTGCGCCAAGAAAGTTTTCGCTGGCAAAGAAAACCACAAAAAAAAAAAAAAAAAAAAAAAAAAAACGGCAACGTCTTTATATTTTGACTGAATGTGCAAATAAAATTTAGCCAGCGGAAAAGTGTATTGTTCAACGCTCTGATGCTGTCTTTTGGATTTCGTGAAGACATTTGGATTTTTGGACGCGAATTTGGCTTTTAAGGGAATGACAAGTGTTTCGTTTTAGCGTTTTTTTTGGAATAAAATTTTCTGATGGGCTCGTCAAGATATCTGAAGTTCTTACCAGCACTTTGTTTGAAATATGGCCGAAATTTCCTATGTACCGTCTTATACATTAAGACTTAATAACCACTTTCGGGTGAGGATACCGTCTAAACATGAATGGAGCCATAAGTTCAACGTGCCATGCGTAGCAGCGGCAGGTATATATTTCAATAGGCGTGACATTTCTCTCTCAATCTCTATCCGTTTACTAAAATCAGCGCGCATCTTCCCCGCAGAAATACTAAATATAGCGAAGGTCCATGGTGTTCTATTGAATTACTATAGAGTGTAGAAGGATATAGAAAGCAACCAAACGGTATTGCTGGCCTTGTTGACACCACATTCAGCAGTTGCTGTATGCTCACTCTCACTCTCATTCTCATGTCTCATTCCATTTGTACATAACTTGAGTTTCTGGTTGCAGAAACACCATCGGTGGAGACTTCTCTCACTTTTGTCTTCTGTCGACCAGAAAAATGGAAACCGTGACAAGATGGGAACATCCGTTTTTCCTTCCTCGAATTTAGCGTTTCGTAACTTTGCGAAATTTATTAATACATTATTTTTGTAACTTTCGAAATATTATCAAATAAATGAAAGTCAAACTGCCAATATCTCAGTACTTTACTTTTTATTGAACGTCAAAAATGTCAGAAATTCAGGTCTCTTGCCTAGAATACTCTGTAAAACTATAAAGTGACTGTATCTGAGAAAAAAGGATTACGATGTATGAACAAAATTTTATTTAAGTCAAGAAGCTCTTCTGTTAGGAGCCCTTCCTATTCGTGGCACAATAATCTTTCTACTTCTCATCTGATATTGTATGGAGTCGGACCTTTCCAGTCCGTTTATCGAAAATACAAAAAGCGTTATACATCTTTTGAGAAATAGACTACGGTTTAAGTCTCTTTAAGAACTGTGTGTCCGCATCCTGTCTGGAGTAATGTCTGCATTTTTGAACTATTTTTGTTATTTAAAGAACTCATAACACACCTGTAAGGTGTAAGGTGTAAGGAGAAATTTGAGGAATTTTTAGCCAAAAATTTGTAATAAAGCCATAGTTCAATAGTGAAACGAGCAAAACTGAATTATAACCACACCTTTTTCCTTTAAAATATGTACAAATTGCACATGTGGAAAAAAACAACAGAAGTAGTAAAGCATATAATTAAAAAGTAATACGCGAGTAGTCTGACTGAAAAATAAGACAACCAATTACATAGTCATAAAAATAAGTCATCAATTTTCAAAAATTTTTTCAATATCTGATCCGATTGTAATACAAAACGGAAGTATGGATTTAAAAATAAACAAGAGCAAATCTTCAAAAAAGAAAAAACCATTGATATTTTCATCAATTATTACTATAAATATATATTAAAAATCGATCTTCTATAACGGGCAGCAAAATCACAATTGAGTCGTGTATTTCAGATTTCTTAATAAAACTAAGCAGGATTGCGATTTATGGCACGAGTTTATTCAAGCAGAAGTCAAATGAAATCGATTTGCAATTTTCAATATATGTCTAGCCATTTGCACCCTTAGGAGCAGAGCATCAAAGAAGAACCGATTTAACATACTGCTGTGAAGCAGAGTACCGATGAAGACCCGAATGAGTTCATTCGCCATCGCGCGTAAAAATTGAAGCTGTGCCCATCCACTTCATGGAAGATTTTGTAGAAGTTTCTCAGTTTTTGTGCTTACAAAATTTAACTCGTTCAAAAATTTAAGCCGAAGGACTATTAAACGCGTCGCACGTTTTAATCGAGCAAACGAGATAGCCGCTGAACCCGACTTTCACAAGAATATTTTGTTCAGCGATGATGCTCACTTTTCGTTGAATGAGTACGGTAGTATCCGTCGCATTTAGAGTCCATTGTTGTGACGCCTTTATATCCTCGATATTTTTTCTATAGCTTTTCTCATTTACGAGATAAATATAATACAAAATAATGCGATTTTCTTAAAAAAACAGGTTTCGACTTTGTCACACTCAGCCCTTTTGTAGACTGATCAATTCTAAGGAATAGAGAGCTGTGAGCTCTAGAAATTTAAAGATAAGAAATTACGATTGTCGTGTATTTTCAACGGAAAATCTTTACATGATTCTTGTGGCTCACTGAAAATAATGTATAACTTTTAACTTTTGTTGGCGGCAACTCTCTCGCATTTCTAACTCCTATCCCCCCAGTGGATCTGCCCTTGATTTTAGGAAATTTTTTGAGAACCGTGGAACTATTCTTTGTTGAGTTCTATGAGGTCGCTTGTCTATGTAGATAAGCGCGAGGCAATTGTCGGCTTGAAGAAGAATATTCGACGAGCTATTGGTAAAAATAATATTCCGAAGGTACCAAGTGTAGATAGTATAAGGGAAGTGTGGTAGCACTTTCTTTTAAGATGCTAAAGCTTTTCGCAATTAAACATTGTCGGAACGAAATTTTGGAAAACAATTTCGGCATTGGCGTTCTCTCCGTACACATCACACAGTTTTCGAAACGTCTGATCTGAATTTTTACCTTTTAAGTAGTAAAATAGTACAATTTGACAAAAATGCAGCTTTAGATCTTTCATTTTCGAAAGGGAATCAAACAGAAGCTATTGCAATAAATTTTAGAAAATTTTTTATAAACAAGCCTCATTACTATATTAACTGTTTAAATATATAATGGTAAAGTGCGTAAGTGTGAAGTTAACAATGAACAAATGAAACAATTTTACATTTTACTTATTCGACGACCCAATAGTATTCAAAACGGGTACATGAATTTCAACATTAAGTTTCTTCATTAAAATTGGCACAATATTTCGAAAAAGATGTTTTTTTTTATGTTAAGCTAGGTCAAAAAAGCAAAAAACTATTTTATTAAGTCGAAATTGCGATTATGACTACTCTTAGTATTGGAAGGATCAAAAATCGGAAGTTGCTTTGCTTTAAGGTCAGATGCAGTAGACTTTCGGAGTCATTAAAAATTGTTTTTGATTAGAAAAGCTGTTTACATTGCGTTTGTTGCGTTTGTGATTTTTTTCATACACAGTCAGCTCCCATTCAATCGAGTCACATTAAAAAATCAAAAAGGAAAACACGTATTTTTAAAACATATGTGATTAAGGGCGAAGTAGATAAAAAGATTGCTGTGCGACAAAAAGGGTCAACCATTTATAATTAAGTTCGCATTACGCATTTCACATGTCAAAAACTCAAATAAAAACAATACAAAAAACTTGTTGCATAGTCATTTAGTGAAAATAGAGTTAAACAGTTTCAAAAGCTTTTTGCAAGCCTTGGAATAACATAAGTAAATAACTCACTGTTAAAGGTCCCCAGCAGCGACAGTAACACACTCGCCTTAGTAAAAAACACTTGTCAATATGCTTCTAAAAACAGTTGTAAATTGCTCATTAGAGTTATTTTTGCAATTGGGAAAAAATGCTTGTGTACGCACTGACACACACATATAAATCGATAAATGTATATAAATAAATTTTTTATTGCATTAGCCAATTGTGGTGAGCTGCAATTTAATTAATTTATGATAGTGCATTTGGCAAAAGAGCTAATTAAATGTTTGCATAAAATGCAGTGCGCTTTTAGGCGCTCTAGCAGTTATTTAATTCAAATTAATGAGCACTACACACTGGAATTCACTTAACTCGCTTGTGTTCAACACTTTGCATGCATTTGCACTGTGAATTTGTTTTATTGCTTAACTTCTGGTCTTTTTTCGCAGTTTGGCTTGTGATTTTTTCCAATTAAATTCTGTCGATAATTAGCCACGCTTTGGCAGTTGGTTTATTACAAAATAATTCAGTTACACATGTCAAGTATTTTAATATATTTTCACGGTTAGCTGTAAATTGGCTTAATTAAGATAAATGAGACATGTGACAAATCCGATTTCCGCACATTCATTTCAATTTGCTTTTATCCGCATTTAATGAATTTGCAAAGGAAAATATTTAGATTGCACAAAAACTCTGTTATTTAACAAAGTATTTGAGTTTATAGTTTTTGTGTTAATTTTCAGGGTTTTTCTTTATAAAATGTATATTATACATACAATTTATTAAAGGAGCTGTCAAACTATATTAATTTGGGTTCTAATTGGAAGCTTGCCATTATTTTTGATATGCGAAAATTCGTAAAGTCCATAAAAGTAATACAGTTTACCCTCAAGCATAGAAATTGCCCTCAAGTGGCCTTGAATGGTCAGTTGTTACCAACAAACATATACGCAAAATATTTGGGGATTACAATTGATAAGAGGCGCACTTGGAAATATCATAAAAAATAAAAAGAACTCAGCTAAAATAAAAGTTGGCGCAGCTCTATTGGCTCCTTATGTTAAGACCACGTCTCCTCACCTGATTAAGCTGAATTTTATAGGAGATAAATATAAAACGTAATATTGCAATTTTCTCTCTTAAATCAACCTAACTTATAAGGAAGGAAATGCACCAATTACTAAAGAAACCGACAGAGCTGTGCAAAATCCAGCTGGAGAGTAATATCACAGTACAACAGCTAATCTGGGGGGTGAGAAATTCCAAGTCAGGGTGATAGTACTAGGTCAGTATAGTAAAACCCTCAAAGGGTTTGGCGTTTGTATGTGTCATTTTTTTTTATGACCCCTTTTTTCCTTATCCCCCAGACAATAATCCCAAAAGTATTCCAAAGTGTATTTAGATAAGGACTCGCTCTGATAAAACTTTAAATTTACACGCTTTTTACAGTAAATTTGGGAGTGTAGCCTATATACCAAAGGTTGTAAAGACTTAAGGAGTAAAAAAACCTGGATCAAGGTATCATACGACCCGTGATGAGGATCAAACTGGATGGTGGCCCTTAAATAGCCTTACTAGCGTGGCGGGGAGTGTGCGTAAACGGACATACTCTTCTCTTCACTTAGTGTGGAGGAAACCTAATTAAGTTGTTAGAATCCTTTAAAGCTAAGCATAGCTCCCGAAAGGTAACAACACCAGTAGCAGCCGGAATCAAACCCGCTAGCTAAGGTATCGCTGATAAGCAGGAAGGTAATGGTGAGGCCAAAAGTGTCACTGCAGGTAATGTGTTTATCAGGGAGGTTTGCAGTTCAAAGATTGATAACCCAACTAAAGCAAGGTATGCGAATGTGAAGCCTTATACAGAAAAATAATTTCTACACTCGTTCGAGGGTTTCTGGATGATCTTTCAGCAGTTGCGCATATACAGCTTTTTGTGCTTATAAATTTCATTAGAATCACGTGATACAGAGACAATAGAGTATGAGAATATTAGTCCCGGTGGTATCACAATTGGCCTCCAAAAGGCATGAGGGCGTCATTAGGCAGCTACTCTACCTGCCTACCTATACCATAAATGAGTAGGTACAAAATTATCTTTAACTTGTTAAAGATCGGTCAGTTTGCATAACTATATATACGCTAGTGATCCAATCTGAATAATATCCTCGGAGATCATACCGTTGCCTCGAAAAAAAAATCTATGACAAATTTTCTGAAGATACATGCCAAATAGAAACGTCTTCAAAACAAGAGTTTGACTTTGATCGATCAGTTTGAATGTCATGATATGTGATGGTGAACCGATTTCAACAATTTGTTTGGAGATTATAGCCATGTTTTGTTTACTGATCTGCGCCAATATTGTTAAGATACAATGTCAAATCGAAAAGTTTTTTATTCAAAGACTTGTGTTTGTTCCGTCAGTTTGTATGACAGCTACATATTATACTGGACCGATATTAGCGAACTACGAGATGTAGATTTGAGAAATTTTTACTTTCATTGAATTTACGCGGATACACGAACAAATTTATGATTATTTACCCCTTCCTCTGAAACAATAATTTCAATAAAAGCAAAAAAGCTCAAGTAATCTAATAAAAATACCACAGCATTTGATTCTAAAAAAAGTTAAAAACTGAAATGAAACAAATAATTATTATTGCCAAATAAATGGCGCTCCTTCATCTATTTCTCAGCAACTGTACTTTGGTGCAAAACACTAAATGTCCTTTTGAAAATTCGTTAATTTGCATAAAAAAGCCATTTGTGCGCCCGTCGGCGAAGCAAAGTTTGTGGCCATAGTAAGGAAGTGGAAAGAAAGCGAMAGAGGTTGTTGTTGTTGATGTGATGTTTCGTCAACTTGTCTGCGCGCTGAAAGCAACAATTGGTGGCAGCTAAACATGTGACACTTGCCACTTGTCACTTAACACCACATGAAGTTGAAAATTAATGGCGAAACTAACGAAAAATAAAAATTGAAAGGGATTCAGAAGAGGTCATTCACATTACATATATATTATATTGGTGGCCTAATTTTTATTGTGAGTGAGTGGAGCTCACTGGTATATACTTATGTGCTGATATTTGATAGAATTGAAGTATTCAAAATTGCGTGAAAAGTATGAATATCCCTTAGCAGGAAAGTGAAGATGTGACGAAATTAAAATTGCATGACTTTTGCTTTGATATCAGTACATAAAAACAAAAAAAATCTATCAATACTTTTAAGGAATTTGGGCAATCGTAGCAGGACATTAATATTGGCATACAAATTACTTTTGCTGCTTGTCATTCCCATGAGTCTGGCGTTCAAAAAGTGCCGATTGCTTTCTTGTGTTCGCAAAATAGCTTTCCACTTCGAAGTAGAGGCGGTGAGACTCATAGATTCGACGCTTAAAAATACACACGAATATGTTAAAGAGGCAATAGCTTTGTTTTAGGACCTGTTCTTTGAGTAAACAGAGTGTTTTGAGTACACAGAGAGAAATMTTTATATACAATTATGGGAATAGAAAAAATTATAGCAAAAGTAGTGAGAAGAAAATTTTAATAATAATATTTTTGTATTAAAAGTTAGAAATATAGTCTAAAAACATATTATTTTTACTTTAAGCATAAATATAAAAATCAGGTATTAAACAAAAATATTACTATAAGGCCGGTGAAGTAGGAATAACCAATCGGTGATTCGAGATTTCAGTGAATATCAATATCAGTATCGCAATGTTGGCCTTTCCAACATTCCAAAAATTGTTGTTGTTGTATTTTTATTGAACAATTCATCATTGATATCAGTTACAATTTCTCTCAGTGTACCAGTAGCTACTCGTATGCGTCTAGTACGTACCAATAAAGCGGCTTATTTGTTGAAATTTGCCACTTGGGAGCTATTTTCGCTTATGAAAGAGCTGCCAAAGAATATAGTTATTCACACGACCAGGTTTTTGGTACCTGTATGCACACACATGTGCTATTTGTAGGTGATTCAGTAAATTATTTGATCGTATTTAACGTTAATGTTGAGTGTAAATTTCTTGCAAGTGCTAAAATTAGGAACAAAGAAACATGAAATTTTGGATTTTATTAAGTCCAAAAACAAAGCTGAGTTTGGTGCTGCTGCTGCTCTACTCCGAGTGCTACTACCCCGATTGTTAATTTCCACATATCGCCGACGAAAATGCCAAATGATAATGATATTCAAAAAAAAAAAAAAAAAAAAAAAAAAAAAAAAAAAAAAAAAAAAAAAAAAAAAAAAAAACCCAATTGAGGCTTTATTGCTGACGATTCACTACATCGTGTTATATAAATGCCGCCGCTCTCAGATATAATCAGTACATAACTAATATATAACCAATGCATAACCTTTTATAACCAAAACTCAAATTTTTTTGTTAGGAATAACTCCTCCAATATAATAAGAATTTCCATATTTTGGGTATGAACAATCTTTAAGTGACTCTTCAGATCCCCAGGCATCCACAATGCTTGGCGAAGTCATTATGATGTCACAATGTTTTTTTAAACTGAACAATAAGTCAGCGTTTCCGTTAATATGAAATATATATAAAATATGTCCAGAAGACAGTTATCTTTATTAAGGCAATATGAAGGTATTTATTTGTAGAACAATCACAGCTAGTCAATCAAAATTCAGAACTTGAGTTTGAGCTTCTGTTTGGAAGTTTTGGATGAAATAGCGTCGTTAGCTCCAGCGTTTATTGTTAATTTATATAGTATATATTTTACTGATCTACTAACTTTAATAAATGGCATAAGTTTTACTAATGAAACAAAAATATCGCTTTTCACTCACCGTATCAACTGCCTTTGCTGCTTGGGTGCCCATTCTTTCACACTTCACCACACATATTTTTAATAACACTACTTTTTAACACTTTCACTACTTATTATTACTACTGCTAAAAACATTTTTGCACTTTTTTTTACACTATAAAAAACCACTTTCAAACTAACTTTTCAACTTTTTTAAACACTTTCGAATTTTGGGAAAAAAAACTTTTAAACTTTTTTTATACACTTTCATTATTATATTTTATTTAAAAAAAAGAAACACATTTTACACAGATGACCTAAAACTAACACTTTTTACTTTTTCACCATTAATTACACTCACTTTCACACACATTTTCACGGAGTGACTTTTATGTTGAGATCGATGGGTGGGATTTCGGGCCTTTACTTTTCAATTTAAATTTAACCGACTTAGCGGTGATAAATTGATATAGGGTGTCGAGTTTTGTTTTAGCAGTGCTATGTAAATTGTGGATGTTGCTTCAGGGTTGAGCTAGAATAGAAAAAAGAAAAAAATTAAATTTTTGATATTTTTTTTTTTTACTTAGTACAAAGGTATATTTTATGGTATAAAAATAACGTATATTTTATTATAAAAAGGCAGAAGACAGCTACTCTATTTATAGTTGCATAAGTTTATACTTGATTCTAACAAAACATAAGTTATTTTTTAACTTAACAAGTAAACCAAATTTCCAAACTTCAATTGAAAAATTTGCAAACATGTTATTATATTATGTAACAAATTTATTCTACTTCTAATATTTCTTAAATGTACGATGTAGAATTACGAATCGTAAGCCCGAATTTGTTGTCTAGCCGTTTCGCATTTAAAAGTGTCCACTTTTATTTCAAGCTTTTTTGTATAAATAAGCGCTCTGGAGTGCATTAAAAATATCAAATAGCAGACTCCTCAGAAATGGCTGGTTGACGATAGTTTCCATTTCAGCTTTTCTTTTACACAACCTTCAGCATTTTTTGCGAGTGGTGTGATTATTAGCTCATATCTATGATACCTTCGAGCTGTTGAGGGCATAAAAAAGCTGACCGTGAAGTTTTAGCGATATTGATAATTTTTGACCGAAAAAAATTATAAACTGGCACCATCTTCACTGCATAATAGATCATGGCTATTCAGCTCATCAAAATTGTGCAATAGTTGTAAAAGTATTGATTTCCCTTTAACTGATCTGAACGAATGTTGCTGTTCATTGCCTGTCTATCGGAACAATCAGTATTAACTACTACACTTTTACCTTAATATGATACATTTTTATGGGCGGAAGGCTTTCTGTGAATATGCTTTTATTATTATTATTATTAATTAATAATGATGACTTTCCCTACTCATAAGTAAATACTCGATTATTTTGATTTTTTACTTAATATTTCAATCACTTTAATTTTAAAGATAACGTTTTAATTCGAAATTTCCTTTGAAGAAGTGACACAGAAATACAGAAAACGTATCAATACTTCTATTTCAACATCTCAAAAGTATGCTTTAAAATTTTGGGAAGCATATTTCGGTAGACTTAAAAAGTTTGAAGAGTAGTAAGAGATTCGGAATTATATTCAAACTGTCCTCAGGGTACTATTTATTTGTTCGAAATATTCCATTTCTTTAAATGTCGGTTTCATCGTTCTTAATGTTTAAGTTTGCATAGAAAAAGAAAGGATAGAAAATCAAGGAATAAAAATAAAATTATTTCTTAAACTTTAATTAAATGGGTATAATAGCGAAAAATGTTTAACCCTTTGAACAAATCGATTGTGTCGTTCAGGTTAGTCAGCTCAGAAGGTAAAATTTAAAATTTTTTTTTTTTTTTTTGAAACCGCGTTTTTCGAATCAAACGACGATGATATATGGAGGTATAAAGTATGCCACAAAGTTTGTAACACCCAGAAGGAAACGTGGGGGAACCAGTTAAGTATATAGGAATGGTGACCTGATGGCGTGAAGAGGTTAGTCGATTTACTCATAACTATCTATCTTCCTATACCACCAAAAATCTTCTAATTTGTCGAAATCCCCGCCACGGACAACTATAGCTATATATAGCAATATGCTATCATACAAACTACACGATCCAACTCAAGCCCTTTTATGGAAATCTTGTTTAGGTGACGAGCTATATTCACAAAACTTGGCAAGGATTATTATCTAGAAGTAAGCATCAATCTTTGAAGAAATCTTTAGGATCGAATGACTATAGCATATAGCTGCCATACAATCTGGATAGCCAAAATTGAATTCTTTCAAAGAAACTTTTTGATTTGACAAGATATCCTCTCTGCCAAACTAACGGTACAAGCTTCGAAAATATTGCTTAGATCAGATTACAAACTCATCGATGTTTATTATTTTTATGCTAAAAGTAATGCAGCTGTCGAGTTGACAGTGCTTGATACAGGTTCGTTTCGGTTACGTAGACCTGACTGTCAAGGGAACGGAGGTATTAGAACTTCAGTGCAGCAGCAGTCAACGTATTCTTGTTCTACCAACAATTTAACTCTTGTACTCTTGGCTCGATATTTGATATGTTTTTATAATTCATTTAGCTTGCAAGCAAATTATATAAAGCTTGAAGCATATATACTACATAAGGAAGTCTTAAGTAGATTAAGATGTAAAATGTTTATTTTGCTTCGAAAAGCGCAGATTCCTAGATTCAGTGTTGCCCGATGATATTCATGAGGACTGTAATTTCAAAGACTGGCTTAGTAACCGCTATTTTGTATCTTTTCTGGTTTTTTTTTTTATTTAGACGTTTTCTTTAATTTTTTTTATATTGTTGGAAATTAAAAACAAGCTTTTTACCGCTACTTAGAATTCGCTGTGACTAAGTACTTAAAGCGCTTCTAATAAGAATACAAGTATTATTATCTGTTGGCTCTTAAATTATTTCTCCGTTGAAAAATAATATTTATAAATTATTACTCGAAATTAAAAAAAAAACAAAAATAGAAGACACTTCTTTACATTTATTTTATTTTAAATTTAATTACAAATTTTTTTTTAATTATGAAATTTCTTAGACATTCAGACAAGTGTTTAAGAAAGCCGGAAGGAAAGAATTTCAACCCATTTTTATTTACTGCCAAAAAAAGCAGTCAAATTAAAGTCTAAGGGTGTTAGTTCTAACTCCTTACATTTAAGCTTTAATATAATACGATCTATTGAATGCATATATACGCCTAGAAACATTTCCCTTGCTATTCTTTGAATGAAGTTCTACTCGCTCTAAAATATACTTTTGTTGGGAAATATTTTATTTTATTGCTTAAATATGAGCCAATTATAAATACAAAAAAGAAAATGAGCTTTTGTAATTTGAAATTTCCACTACAATCCGCACAAAATGATAAAAAGGAAATATAAACCTAAACCTTGTTGAGAAAAGCAATTTCCTCGTAAAAAGAGAACTATACTTTCAAGGCCAATATCTTATGCGCATATTAAAAAAGTGAAGACACAGCACTGCAACTGCCTCAACTCCAATGCAAACATTCCGCACTCACAGAGTCTGAAGGCCAATTTAACTTGTTGCATGGTCACCATAGAAGCAGCACAAGTACAAGTCCTTGCCATACATACGCACACATTTCTCAACATAACACATAAATATTGCATTATTTGTTTCGCATACTTTTAGCAAGTGTTTTTCCATAGACAAAATTTGAATTTGTATAAATGACGGTGCTCTGTATTAAATTATATTTCGTATGCAGCTGTAAAGTGCATCTCCAAGCATAATTGCCAAAATGTTACTCATACGTCACGCCGACCAGGTATGCTAACTAACAAATTAACCAACCGAAACTAGGTGAACTATGCACAACAAAAACAAAAATAAGTGTATAAAGTAGTCGTAATGAAATGAAATAAATAGATGAAAATTTGATGAGCGTAAAATGCAAATTGTGAACTTTTCATGCAACCTTGCGTAAAACTGCAGTTGTTGTTATTGTTGTTAGTTGCAGGAGCGGAGCATATTTAATTGAAAAAGTTTGACGTCCAACTATTTGCTTTTGACAAAATTGCTCAAAGAGCGCAAAAAGTTGGCGAAAAGGTGAAAAGCAATTGAATAGCGTTTTTGGTGTGGAAAAATTTTGTTTAATTTCTTTTTGAGCAGGAAATTATAGCGAAAATTTATTAATCTGTTAAAATATGCGACTAAGTGTTTTATATTGTTTGATGAATTATTTAGTTTTAGCGGCCAGTTTTTGAAGAAAAATAATGATTGCCTATCCAGTAGTAAGGTGGACGAGTGGTTTCGACGTTTTCAAAGTGGTCGTGAACACATAAATGACGATCAACATGTGGGCCAATCAAAATCTAAGGTACAATCGTTACAATTAAGTTCTGAATATAACATCATTGGCCTTCACGGTTTCTTTTGCAGGAACGAATTCGGTGAATTAAATTTTCGAGTATTTTTCCACTAAACTAAGTCATATATTATGAAAAGCCCGTTTCATGTTGACTTCTTATGCTTAAGCTTAAGGAGAGAGTCTTGTTTATTGCTAGAAACCAATGACTTCAAATAACCCCACTAGAAGTACTTTAATGGAGTTAAATCACAACTTCTTGAAGGTCCCCCAATGACACAATTTCTTAGAATAAACGATTCTCAAAACATTCCTCGCTATAATTCGGTTGTTGCACATGCTATAGAGCACGTAGCTCTGTGTTGTTGTAACCAAATGTTTGGCAAGATCAACTTCTTCCAATAGCAGCTATGAAAAGTTGGATATCATTGCTCGTCATTGACCGTAACAGGATCACCAGATCGTTTCAAAAGAAGTACCGACCGAAAATCCCACCAAACCAAAAACAACACACAACTGTCAACAAGTGAATGTGAGGGTTGTTCATGAATAACTTGTGGTTTTTTTTTTGCACCAGAATCGACAGTTTTGTTTATTTACCTAATCATCCAGAGGAAAGGAGGTGAGGAGGTTCTGCATAGCCATATGCTGAAGTTGACGCAGTAACAAGTGGCCAGACACAATTATTTTACATATGGTTCAAGTAGCTCACAACTTCCGGTCTTAGACCAAGTATCCTCTGGGTAGTCAAAAAACGAGCTAAAGTGAGAAGCTGAACGTCTAGCTACACTCCGCATCAAAACGAAATTCTTCAACATATCGATGATTTGCGCCCACGCCGCGATGGCAGAAAAAACGATATGATTAAAAAAGTCTTCTGTGAGCACTTAAAGCACACCTATGAGAGCTATTCTCGCCACGGGCCAGGGTGTTCAAGGATGGTATCTTTGGCGCAACGGTCGGTAAAGTCAGCGTCCATGATGAAATATTCCCAACTTGGTTGAGGCTGTTCAACTTCATTGGGGCTAGAAATATGGTTACCGTGCTACTGGATTTCAGCATAGGAAAATTACTCAATCTACCTGTTTGTCTGCGGAAAGAAAAGCCGCCAACCAAATCGATTATGTTGTGACAGATTATGAAATATTAAAAATAGGCGAAACTTATAAATCATATCCTTATTAGAAAACCCTCTACCGCTTCCCTGGCTGGGAGAAGGTCGCTGATGAAGGCCGTGCTGGAAGTCCTGCGACTTCGACAACTCGTGTGCGCAAAGTTTTAAACTCAGACCATCGTACTCATTTAATTGTCCAGATGTTAAATTTGTGAAATACTGTGGTTCGACGAGACATCGCAGCCGATTGGAAGTTGCACCACTTGCCTGAAAAGGCCAATGAAAGGCAAACATTTTGAGACGAGAGAGGAGATTCAAGCGGCATGCACTTCGGCTCTAAAGGCTTTTCCGGAAAATACCTTCCGTGATGCCTGCAATGCTTGGAAATCACGCTGGCAGCGCTGCATCGACGAAGAAGGAGCCTATTTTGAAAGCTTTTAAAGAATTGTAAGGACTGCTTCAATAAATTTTTTTTAGATCGACTCAGTTCTTTTACTTTCAGGACAACTACAACATGAATGTAGAATTCTTTTGTAACAATTTTAAATCAAAGTTTTGTCCACACCAGGAGGTATTTCTCCGACGTTGACCTGTGGAAGTTGCAAAAGTATGAAAAGTTTGTTTACAGCCAAACATAGCTCTTCCCTGATTGCTTTATTTGAGAAGTTATCTTCTTAGCCAAGGAATTGCGATGATTTCCAAAGAAATTGCTGAGTTTAGACAAAATCAAGATAAATATACACTAGATAGAAAAAGTCGTCTTTTCTTTTGTTGAAAAATAACTTGTATGTAACATACTTCGTTGAAAATAATGAAAATCTGTCTACGACAATAACAAACGATAAAAGAGTAAGCAAATGTAAAAGTATCGGAAAGTTATAATTTTATTTTTTTGTAAGAGAAACAGCTACAATCTTGTTTTATTCGGCTTGAAATTAAATTCAAAATATATCACATCTCCTACAAGCAAAGAAATAAGCCCCTCTGAAAGGGAAACAATATTTAAACTCCATAAAGAAAGAAACACATGCCGCAAAATCTGTCAAATTTTCGGAATAACACATTTTTCTATACAAAAGGTGATTAAAGACAACAATGATACCGGCATGTTTGTATTTAGTCACCGTTCCAGGCGGACAAAAATACTTGCCGAGCGAGAAACACGTAATGCTTTGCAGAGTGTGAAGCAAACCCTCCGACTTCTGCATCCACAATTGCTGAAGATGTTAAAGAAAATTTTAGAAAGGTCCTCTGCATTGACACAATTCCCAAGATTTTAAAGATAGCAGAGTATTATTGTCTCATCGCACGCAAGAAGGCGTGCATATCGCTAGAGAATATGCGAAGGCATCTCGCTTTCGCAAAAGAGTATTTAACTGCAGCTTAACTCTTCCAGTTGCTATTTTAATAATTTTACTTATAAATATTTTATTTATATATATATATATATATTCTTAATGTTATTATGCTTAAGAAACTGATACTCTTGCTACCAAAAATACACTTATTTATAAACAAATTGAAATTAACTACCTTAAAAGCGCCAGAAGCAAGCAAATCCCAAATTTTTAAAAAAGGGAAATAATGATGGGTACCAGGGAGTAAAAACAGTTTCGAGCATAAAAATTTTTTTTTTTTGTTTTTCTTTTTTGTTTAATGTGCTTAAACGCTTGTGTCACATGTCCTTTCGCATCGAATAAATTTGATGACAGTTAAGGTGATTATAAGGATATAGCGAGTAAAGCGACAATGACGAGACAGCAGCAGCACGAAGAGGCGGCGAGCTACAAGTCCGCTTAGCACAAACAAGCAAATGTGTGTATGAATGTGTATGTGTGTGTATTGTCAAATGAGCTGAAAATTTGATAAGAAAAAGAAGTAACTGGAAAAAGAACAGCAGCAACAACAACATCAACTTAAGCACATATATAATAATTTATTTAATAGTCATGTCAGCAGAAAAAAGCAGGAAATCGTGCAAGGAAAAAGTGAAACTGCTCATAAAGTGTTTTGCTGGCACATATGTAATTATGCTCATGTACATATATGTAAATTTATGTGATATGTATGTCTATATATGTGTGTGTGTGCGCACTATTTGATGTACTTTGCTGACATTAACTTTTTTGCTCTTTGTGCAACTTTTTGCTGCTCGTTTTGTTGCGTGCCATGCAAATTGTGAATATTTTTTTATTTATTTTATTATTTTTTTTTTTTTTTGATTTTTGCTGACAAAAAATAATACGCCTTTATGTGCTCAGATTTTGCTTTCACAAAAATTTACTTTGTTGCAAATTTAAGAGTTGTTGACATGTC
Organism: Bactrocera latifrons; assembly: GCF_001853355.1. NCBI lineage: Eukaryota > Metazoa > Arthropoda > Insecta > Diptera > Tephritidae > Bactrocera > Bactrocera latifrons. The sequence continues at coordinate 934,522 of NW_017534963.1, forward strand.
CCCGGCATAAGGAAATGCGTCATTTATTGGCTCTTGCCATTCGAAGTAGCAAAGTGGAAATTATGGTAAGTTTTCTTTCACATGTTTATACTCGTAAGTATGAGTAATTTGTAGCAAAAACGAGAAAGTTTCGGTCAGAGCAAAAATTTTGCAATTCCTTATGGTAAAAGGAAAAGTATTATAGTTTTCGGAGCTCTTTTTGAAAGATTATTACTTTATATTAGTGGACCTCCTATAACCACAAATGTAGTTGGTAGTGAGTGCTGTCAGAAACTGCCATAAACTGTAGACCTATAATTTAAATCTTATTTTAAAGAATTTTGGATCTGAAAGAGATCATTGACGCCAAACGTTTCCCGCTGCTGGAATTTGTTCCAGTATCTTTCAGGCATAAGTGTGCTCTTTCGTTGAAGCAATAAACAATATTAATGGGGAAATAAGAATGATTGATTCAATATATTATACAATATTATTATTTATATTTCATCGATTAATAGAAAAATTAACAAAAATATATTCCTCAGTTTTTAAGTAATATTCCGATGTCACAAAGGGAGTAGTTAGTTCTCTTTCAGAACCTGAGAATGAGACTTTTTAGGCTTTATTATCAAAACGACATTTTTGGAGCCTTAAATATTAGCAGTTATTTTCTTCAAACTATAAAAAATCTATACAAAAAAGTTCAAAACGTTAAAAAGCACTTGTACTTTTCCACATAACAGGTTAAATTGTAAGGCGAGTTTATAAATTTGATGGCACGGATCATTAGCCTGTGAAATAATATATCATTTTGTGTGAAGTAACTTTTGTACTGTAAAAAAAAAAAAACAATGRCACTATATTGATGACGACACTGCCCACGGAAAATCAACCAACAAGGATTGGTATGCTATGTATGTGAAATAAGCACCGAAGGCGATGAAAGAAATGAACGCCGAAAAGAGGTTGTTACAGAAGAATACATCTAAAAAGCTCCCTAAAATATATCTGTACAGTGAGATAACAGGCATACTCAAGATATGCTTAAACTGTACGTGTAATCATGTCATATAATAATATTTGGGTATGAGAAAGCTCTTTGCCACGCGAGCTCACTTTTGACTAAAATTAGAGCCCAATGATCAGTGTTTGGAGATGTTGAAGCATAATAAACCCGATAGTCAGTCTGGGCGACTGTACACGATTGCCCGCCATAGGGGATGAAAAAAAGTAACAGTCGGTTGCCAAGGTTATGGCGCCTGTATTATGGGATGCGCATGGAATAGTTTTTATTGATTACCTTGCAAAAGGAAGGACCATCAAGAGCGACTATTGCATAGTGCTATTGAACTGCTTGAATCGCCGAAAAACGGCCGCAATTGAAGAAAAATAAAGTGCAGTTTCACCAAGACAATGCATGAATCGGGCTTCGACTATTTCCTGTTCTCAGACCCCCAGAAATGTTCTCGAGAAGAAATTTCGTCCAATAAAGAAGGGTTCGCCGAAACTGAGGCCTATTTCGAAGCAAAGAAGTAATCATACTACAAAAATGATATCGAAAAATTGAAGTGTCGCTATAATCAGTGTATCACACTTGAAGAGAACTAGGTTATATAAAAAAAAAGAGTCTTGACAAAAAATGGTGTTTTGCTATGGTAGCCTGGGGACTTTTCAATTSACTTACTATTACTATTTATATCGAGAAATCATATATATTTACATAGGAAAAGCAGAATGAACAAAGTATAGACTTTTCCCAAAGCTTATCCAACCAAAAATTCAATAGCAGGGAAAAGAGTTACCGTAAACTGTATTTAGGCACAACTGATGAACCTGTCGAAATTGCTTTTTTTCAGTGATCACCATCCGAATTTCGTTCGCAATTTCTGACTTTTCTATGTCCAACTTTTGGACCATCGTTTAAACCTCCGACCACAAGGTCGATAGTAACGCACTGACTGACATAGATAAAGTAACTGCTATTGTAGTGCTGTGTGTACTTACAATCAAGTGAACTTGTATTATTAACAGTAGTAAACTCATGTAAGTAATAATTGGGCCTCTGCTTTCCTATTAACTTTCTCACCAAAATAATTATTTGTCCTTAAGCAACTGAAAGCAAAGTGTATTTAATATTTGCGCAATGAAAGCATTCTTCAATGTGGGTTATTGTGTAATTTTTATACTTTGCATCTTAGAAAGAAATAAAGACAGTTAGAAAGCAAAAAATTCATAAATTTTTTTGACAGATAATTGCCATTATAGAAAGCCAAGAGTAGGTGGACTGTGAGACAAGTAAATTGAAGGAATTTATGTACGTATATAGAATGTATGAAAACGAAACTACTTCATAATTTTTATTGATTTGATTATGAAGAAAAAAAAAAAACGAAATCATAATATAATTGAATTAATTGAATATAAAATAATACTAAGCTTGTTAAACCATTTTTAAATACAAAATTTCCTTTTACACAGAAAATTAAAATGGAAAAGTATAATCGCGAAATAATTTGAAATTCAAAAATATACAAAATATATATCTATTTAGTTTTGAAATATAAACCTGTGATTAACATTTATTATCTATTTAGTTTTGAAATATAAACCTGTGATTAACATTTTTTCGGATGAAAAAATTAGTTTCTAATTTTAATATTTCATTTGGGATAGAAACTTGAAAGTAGTTTTAGCTACTGCATGCAAAAATCTATTGCGATGTAATGAAATTTGAAGTGAATAAATTAGTGTTTAATAATTGTTATGTGTCCACGTCAGTAAAGAAGAATTGCTATGTGTCAGTAAATTACAATATTGCCCTGTGATAGATGTATATATCTCACTATATTCTCAAATTTTGTTGTCTTTGCCAAATTATAATATAAATAGCAAAGACACTCAGAATAATTTAACTGAAATTCATACACGTACACTTACGTACAGATATGGAAATCACACTAAGTGCAGAGCATTTGTGAAATGGCAAACTTAATGAAATTAAGTGATGTTTACAAAACAAGAAACCGCACACATGTACATATATAAGTATATAACATACGTATGTATATAACTAAAGCTAGAAATCATATGCATATTTCGGTTAAAGTCGAACTGTGTGAGTGGCAATTTTCGGCAAGTGTTTACAACAAATAAGTGCCATGTTTGCTGAAAGCGTACAAAAATATTGACAACTGCAAAGCGGACTAATACTCGTGTTATGTCCTTGTACAAAATTATAAATGTCAGTCCATAGTTGTTTATAAAAATATGTGACTCGAGACATATTCATGCATTAGAGCGCCTGTTGTTTTCATAGTCGAGATTTTAGATATTATATATAAATATGTTAAAATAAGCAGTTGAATGCACCAACTATCTCACAGATACACGAATATTTAAAAGATGTTTTTGTATATTTGAAGACTGCATAAAGAAGCACTTGAGTGCTATGTAAACAATATGTGTGCTTAGTTCTTAATGTATTAAAGAACTAATCACAAACGTCCTGCTCAACTAAGCTGCACGCAAATATGCTCAAGTTTACATTCTAACAACTTACAGATACATATAACTGCATATATGTATGTATAAAACAAATAACGTTAAGGTGAGCAACAACTATGGTTTATTTCGAAATATGCCATATATGGTCTGTACCAGCACTTTGATGTACGTTTTGATCCTATTTGTACTTTCGGTTAGTAAACTGGATAATTGCACATAAAACTAACTGTACTAATGTCTGTTATGTGATCTCAGTGTTTTGAATAGCTTGTTGCAGGTAATTTTATTTTCGAGCTTTCAATCAGAGGTCACTTGTATGATAGGTTAAGTTAAGAGCTCAATCATAACAGGGATCTTACTTAGACAGCTTGGAACGTCGATCCGTTATGGTGCCTAAAAACCTCCTATATATATCCTTTAAGATTCTTAGTACTCGACAAAGCACTTGCAGCCTTTAGCAAATCTGTTAAGATGACTTCTGTCGCTATGGGCTATGCCTTGCAGTTCGCTGAAGGTAAGACTGCCGAGTTTTAACCTTGCCTGGTTGCTTCTACCTTACTCCTCTTTATTCAACACTAACGTCCAATAAACAATTGCGGCAAAATTAACTTTGTCAAGCACAAGTACTTCAGTAGCTTTCCCGCTTTCAACTTTAGGCCAAAGGAATCAGCAGTCGTACGGAAGCTAATCGTTGACCAGCGCTTACTAAACGCAGGCAGCATCCATTTGTTCAGTACTAGGACGCAAAATGCCAATGGAGATGATTCTGATGTGAGCGGGATAACAGTACCTCCAGTGGTTAGCTGATCGTATCAGTAGTTACATGTTATTCCAAGTAAGGACAGGCACTTCTTAACTAGCTTTGAGAGCATAGTTAGCGAGATCAACACTAGTATTGTTGTACTGGTGGCGAAGTGAATGCACCTCCTTGAAAGAAGCTACACATCGTAGCCGTACGTCTTCTTTATCTTAAAACTATTCGCTTCTGCCTACAGAAAACTAAGAACCGCCCTTTTCTATCAAGGATAAGCCCCAGATATTTAATTTTGAAGGTTTGAGCCTCTTGCATCGATCCTCGACTTTTTTTGTGTGTAAGTCGCTAAGATTCAATGCAGTGAGGAAAGTACAGAACCCTGCGGGGTGCCCGTAATAGTCTTCCTATGGCATTTTTCGATGTTATCTTGAGAAGGCAAATGCCTCTAAGCCAGAGGAGCCATCGAACGGTACAAATATTATATTAATCGGACAATTCTCTATCTGGGAAATATGGCGTGTAGGGTAAGAGGTACCATTTAAGCGTTTCCAGTCAGATTTTAACGGATTCGGTAACGTGAAAGCGAGCGTTGTCATACAGCAGTATTATTTTTTCATACATCTGCCGATATTGAGGTCATAAGGAACACTAACTCCTTATTTTTGAATCATTTCCAACGCAAAGAGTCACCTTAAATTGCTTTAGCGGGTGACTCCCAATGGAACCACCCTAATATCCACGAGCCAAAGATCAAATCACAAACTTACAAATTACGTCCTTTGGTCAAAAATCGTTTGGTCAACAATAAATTACCACAGTTTTGTAAACAGAAAATTTTACTTTGCCTAAGCATGTTTAATGCCAGTAAGCCACCCTGTAAGCTCTACATTTGCATTAGCACTGAGTAGCAAGTATGTAAGCCATTGTTTGATAAGCGCTTGACAAAGCGGAAATACTATTGAGTATGTATGTGAATTGGCATGTGTTCACTAAATTGTTTACATAAATTACTTTCAATAAAGTTCGATTTGCAGTTTGTATTGACTGTTGTTGTTGTATTAAAATGTTAAATATTTACTTGAAATGATAATTGTCTATAAATTGGCAGTTTTAGTAATTAAATAGCATTTAATTATTTTCTTAACAATTAGGATTCAATGCAGTTCTTAAGTAAATAGTTTAATTTTACAATTTAACCAATAATTACATCAAAATTATTAATTAATCGCATTTAGTATGCGGCTTGTAGAGATTGATGCTTAAATATGTATATAATTAGTTATTACTACCACCTTATTTTTATTATTTTACTTGTACATTTAAACATTGGATTGGTGATTTTTAAGTTAAGTGTAGGTGGACACCTTGGGAAAGTTCACAAAGCGAAAACGAAACTCAGTTGTTTCACTAAATTTATCATTAAAATACTTAAATCTTCCCCAGACGAAGAAAATATTTAAGATTATGTTAACTAGTTATAAATTTTACCAATGCCACAAAAGGGAGACATCCGTTCGGCGCATAAAGTGAAATGGGATACTTTCATGGAAGCCAAATATCGAAGAGAGGGCAAAAAAGGCATCGATTGCCTTATAACTGTCGTAGAGGAACCATTCTCAAAAGGTGGATTCTCTCACCGAATGTTGTCCTCCTCAAGCCCATTATATTGTATGGAGAACAGACCACAATTGCAAAAGAAATCGAGAGTGTTCAACCGGTGGTGATGATCAGCATTTGTGTTGCACTAAGGTTCACTCCAACCACGGCACATAACACCATTCTGCTGTTGGAAGAGAGGGGCGGTGAGCTTCTTTACGGTTGGGTCAAAGTTTTTGGGGAAGGTTCGCTTAGAGGTCTACTGTCAGGAGATCAAATCTATCAAACTCCAGATTCAGTCTTCCTGACTACTGCAGTGTCTTCCAAGCCGAGGTAGCAGCCTTTAAGGTGGCAGTAGATTTACTGTTCCGGAGTATAGGCTATTTCAGATAAGTGACTCTTCAACTTATTAACAGTGCATTCAGTGTTGGTCAAGTAATGCCTAACCGAGTCTCTTTGTGATAAGACGTGGTGACAGGCCACGGCGAAATCGCACGATTTTGTAAATCGGATGATCCAGCAAGAAGATGTAGCCTAGAAACGCTATCAACTTTTTTTCCTTCAGCAAGATAATTTCTCCATATTTGTGTGAGGTTTAACCGACCATTGCCTTTTTCGTGTCCATGCTGTAAGGTTGGGAATCTTACCAAAACTGTATGGAAAAAGACGAGGTAGAAACAATTCAATACTTTCTTCCTGACTGTTGCGCGTGTGGGAGGTCAAGGCTTAAACACTTGGAAGCTCATACCTTCAGACATCCCACCGAACTGGGGCATATACATTTGTATTGCCTATTAAGCGTTTTGCTAATTTATAAGCAAACCAGAATCAAGAGCTTCTGTAACTAATCACAGCTATTCGCTTATATTCGCGCTGACATCAAATCGATTGAACAAAAGCTGATTATTATTGCTTGGTCAAAAGGTATAATATTTTGCACCAAATATGGTCTTAACTGCAATTAGTTTGGTTATTTTACAGATTTAATGATGTAACGATAAAATGTGACATACTGAATGCTGAATGCCAAATACTGCAGCATTTCAAGGTCGCCGTTACACGCGTGACATTGAGCGCCACCGTTTGGGTGCAAGTAAACTGCAATTCTCTTTGCTGCTTTTGTTGTTTGTGTCATTAGTGGCATTACTATTTACTAAATGACATGCACCGCGCATACTAAATGGTATTAAGTTGCTAATTACGCGGTTGCAAGAGATTTGATTGACTGCCACAGCAGTCGCTGTCAATGAGATTTCCTCTTACCGCTGCTATCTACAATCAGATTCAAAGTTAACAGCTACCACATTGTGGCAGTGTTGAATCTGAAAATATCTTGTGTGATGTGCTTTGAACGATAAGATCTATGTGGGTTTGTATTAATGCTCTTATATTAGTTAGTTCTAATGACGTCTTATTGATTGTCAGTTCTTTTTATACTCTTGCACGTGTTGGTAGAGAGCATAATAGTTTTGTTCACATAACGGTTGTTTCGCATCACCTAAATCGACAATAATTTATATCGACTGAGCCAAGAGAAAACTTAACATTCCTCATAAAAAGTTCACCCATTGCCTTTTTCCTATTTTCTCCGTCTGAGATCTTTTGGCATCTCAACGCTTTCGTAACCGCCCTACAGCCCAGATGTGACCCCCGGACTTTTTTTTAGTTTCCTTGCAGGAAGAGACCGATGAAAGAACAGACGACAGAGGGAGTCATCAATGTTTGGCACCCTAACGCCATTTTTACCAGATTTGCAACAAATACGGTACGCCGCTACCCTTTTTCCCTCTAACGTTGGAAATATGGATTTCGGGTATAAGTAACTGGAATGGATCCGGATATTTATCTGGCCAAGGGCTGTCACCTCGGTACCATGCCTCGAAATAACTCAGGAATGTTTTCTGACGCTACAAAAACAACAATAAACATTAATGGGGCAGCGAGCTCTACCTAAAGGTGAAGTAGGATCCATTTACTCTTATTTAGGTTCATAATGGCGCCATGGTTGGCGTTCTGATTGAATACACTGCAGAGGTTTCGATGTGATTACAAATATTGGAGGACGCTAATTGTCAAATCAGTATCGAAAATTGGCAGATGAAATCGTTTAGATACTCTTCTATCAACTGTCAAGATTTTTGGAGGTATTCAGCTCGCGCAGTTGTTGAGATTGATTAGCCGTCTTGTTGTAGGCTCATAGCCTGATCAATAAGGAATTAGTTATCCGTATCTAGGAGTTTAGGAATCAAAAAGAACTGCTGTCCGAGTGGGAGCTCGAGTTTAGTTTTGGTTCGAAGATTGTCCTTTCCAACAAAGCTAATCCCAGTTCGGCTTAAAGGTTGTTTATACCAAAGATCTGGGCAGAACTAGCTAAACGCTTTCCAATTGGAAGTTAGATGAAGTCAAATCAAAAGATTTGGATGGCAAACTAAACTCATCTGCTTCGTACACTCACATCAGTCGGTTAAAAAATTAAATTGACGTAAATGCTGCTCCTAGCAGGTTCACAATTTATTACGGAATATTAAAATATAAATATTTATTTTAAAGCATGCCTTCAATTGCGCCTGTTTTCTCCTCTAGAGAAAAAAAAAAAAACAAAAAATGATAGCATTCACTAATGAGTACAATTACCAAAATACTAAATAAAGCGTTGCTGCCGCAGCGCAATCATGAACACGTGGACTAAAAAAAGAGCAGTGTAACCTTAGACTTTTGTGCCAACAAATAGACTATATGAAGTAAGCCCTCAAATGATTTCCGTGACCTTTTCGAGACATTAACGAACGGCTGCATTTGTGACATAATCAACAGCAGCACTGATTTCCACACAGACACATACATACATACATATGCACGTCTAGCATAATCTTTTGTGCTTAGTGTTTATGGCAGCAGCAGCTGCTGTCACCTACTAATACGCACTGCATTTGTGAAATTCTGCGTGTTAATAAGCGTAATTACAGCAACTAGTCGCTAATGCGCGGTAGTTGTGGATGAAGTGCGCTCAGCTATATACGTGTGTGGGTATGTTAATTGTCAACAGCGAGTTGTAACACACGAATGCGGATGTGTGGAAATGCACTTGTGTGAACAAATATTTATGAGTCGGTTTGTGAGTATGGTTGCTTCATTGTTATTGCTTTGTGTGAATGTGCATATTCCTCAATGCATGTGTGTGTATTGGGGTGGAAGAAAATATCGTGCGAAAGAGGAAAAAAAGTTAACTTTCTTAACCTACATATAAATAAAATTTTAAAGGAACCAGATTTTGATCATTCTGTTTGTATGCCAGCTATATGCTACGGTAGCTCGATGAAGAGAAATTTTCAGAAGTAATAGCTGTGCTGCCTAAAAAGTTTCATGCCAAGTTTTGTTAAGTTATCTTGTCAAATAAAAAAGTGTTTTCTAAGAAGGACTTAATATTGATTATTCAGTTTGTATGCCAGCTATATGTTATAGTAGTCCGATCTGGAAAATTTCTTCCGGTATTTTAGCGTTCCTTTCCATAAAAATTTATGCGACATTTTGTGAAGATTTCTTCTACAATAAAAAAGTTTTTCATACAAGGATTTGTGTTGGATCGGTCAGTTTGTATGGCAGCTATATGTTTCAGTAGTCCGATCTGGAAAATTTCTTACGATATTTTAGAGTTTCCTTGAAAAATAATTTATGTGAAATTATGTGAAGATATCTTGTCAAATAAGAAAGTTTTCATACAATAACTTACTTTGGAACGTGCGTTTGTATGGCAGTTACTTGATATAGTAGCCCGATCTAGGAAAAATCTTAGCATATTATAGCGTTGCTTGAGATAATAATCCATGCCAAATATAGTAAACTATCTCGTAAAAAACAAAGTTTTTCATACAAGGATTTGATTGAGAACGGTTAGTTTGTATGGCAGCTATATGCTATACTGGTCTGATAACGGTGGCTTCAACAAATGAGCAGTTTTTTGGTGAGAAAAAAATTTATGCAAATTTTCAGAGCCATATCTCAAATAATGTGGCATTAGTACGCAAGAAAAAGTTAAAAACCTATTTTTGGTCCCCCCTAATGTGTATGCATGTAAGTATGTACGAATGTATATGTGTATGTTTGATTCTGTAATTGCAATCACCTTGTGCTGTTTACTGCTCATGCAAATCCGTATCCAAATATCTATGCTCGTTGTTCTCGTTGCTGTTGTAACTGCTATGCATGAAATTGTCATTGTGATTTAGTTTATTTTAATTAAAAGCTCTAAGCACAATTTCATTGCATTTGCAGCACACGCGTGAGGTGTTTATGCCCTTCCTACGCCATTAACTCACACATACACGCACACGCTTTAATTATCATCTCATATGATTGACATTACGTATACGCCATGGCGTATAATGTAAATAATTCTATTTTGAAAACAGATTTTTCACCACACACATTTACATACAACTGCATATTAGTAGAGACACATTTGACCTTTAGCATTCCGTTTATTCCCTCTGTTTATTTGCATTCGTGTGTGTTTGCTGCGTCGCTGCCTCCGTTTGTCTAATGGCGCATGCAGCGCAATTACGCGCATTTTACGCATCACAACAAATGATAAATGTCAGAAGTGAAATTCGCAAATAAATGACAGCCACGCGGAATTTTAATGGTTTGCCGTTAATTTCATCTGCATTGCAGCGTTCACAATTAGTATCGCAACGCAGGGAAAATATTAATTTGTCGAAGAAGGTTAGTCGGAACATCTCGTGTGCATAGGTGTGAGAACTGCATTCTTTTTTGGTAACTCACTTTGGATATGGAATTTTCAATTTATGGCCTTAACTTACGGTTCTTGGAATTTTTTAGTCCTTGAAAAGCATATCTATGGATTAACTAAAATAAAATGCAGTAGCGCAATGAAATTATGTCACGATCGCAATTTAAAAAGCCACAAAAAAGTCACGTGAAATGTGAACCAATATGAATATGGATTTCGTTCTTCAATGGAATGAAACGAGAAGTTAGAGTGTTGCCAACTGTTTGTTAACTTTTACTGAACCGAAGCTATAATACACCAGTGCATTTCTTATAGCCTAAATGGATATACAATTATCTTTATCATGATTTTAATCGTTGTATGACACATACATATACGTATGATGAACTGAACGGATAAGAAAAATTTCTTCGGAGTTTGTTCTTTTATCTAAGACAATAACAAGTTTCGACATAGCTTCTCAAATAAAAAAAATACCATATAGGAACTTAAATTTGATCCGTCAGTTTGTAGCGTAGCATACTATAGTGTTCAATAATGGCGGTTCAGTTAGCAGCTTTTTGAGGAATGATGATGAAGAAATGAGAGTGAAATGATATGTTGGGCATTTCAAATATTATATATATCTATCTAATAAAGCGAGACACAAGTTCACATATATACAGACAAATTGTAGAGTGATTAGTTGAAATCCATTAGCTTTTGCATATTTTTAGAGAGGACGGCAACCTAAGCATAGGTCAATGCTCTTTAGAGAAGTTACTCAGCTTTTTGTTTATCTTTAGAGAAGTCCATAACCTTATCTTTTTTCCGCTGAACGAAGTTAATATCTTCAGGAGCGAAAGCAGCAACCTTTCCCCAATCAATGGCTTATAGTGAGGTGTATCTTTAGCGAGGACAATAGCTTTTCAACAGATCAATGATCTTTGTTGAGTTCAATGACCTTGCTTACACTTAGCGAGTACACCCACCCTGCCGGAGTCAATTATGTTTTGTGGGGCTAATGTTTTAATCCCTTTGTTTATTTTTAGGAAGAAAAAACCTGTTTGTGGTCAGTGAACTAGTGGTTGTTGTCTGTGTTAAGGGTCATTGAGTCTCTAACTTTTCCATACGTTTGGATATTTTCGACGGTTATTCGTATATTAGTTTTAAAAATATCTTTTCATTAAGTGAATTTCTTCAATTTTGTGTAAAACTGGGTTTGTGAATTAAAATCTCATCAATAATTTCGACCAGAAGCTGCGTTCGTAGTCCATTAAATATGATACTTAGATAGACGCCTTTAATGGTCGAACTAGAAATTCTATCGAAAATGTAGGGGCTGTGGTGATAAATAAGAAAACTGCAGGTCCTCTTTTGAAGGCAACTTAAATTAATTTAGTAAGAGTAATGATCATAGACCTGAATTTTCAGCGGCATCCATTGTAACGCTAGCAGCAAGGTTTCACTAAATTCAAATTTAATATTTCCGTGAATATGGTGAGTATTGTATTCATAATTAAAATTAATGTTTTAAAAATGCATATTCAAAACATGCTGATGCTATTTTAGTTGACATTAACCAAAACGGTAGCCAAAACAATTTTAATAACATAAAGGGTGTTTTTCTAGGGATACATTTTTTTTGATTCTATTTTATAAAAGAATTTATAAAATGGTTGAAATTATGGCTTACAAATTTCAAACTTAATGATGTTTAGTATTGTAATAGATTTTTTGTCATAAAATTAAAAGGAAGGTTTCTTAGTGAGACCATCCTGTTGGTCTAATATTGTACCATAAAAGGTCTAGTTTTACCACTAAAATATCAGTTGATGGTTTCCAGTTCAAAAATTTTAAAAGCCACGATCTCGAAAGGGTAGTCAAGTGATTCATTCTAAGAGATCAGTTTCGCTACGATTTTGCAAATAAATGCGACTATTTCAACAAGCTGTTTCGAAGGAAAACACAGTCGATGAAGCGTTTGTCAAAGTACGCGAAAGGCTTAACTTCAAGTCCAACTGGAAAAAGGAGGAAGAGAAAGTGCTGACATAGACTACGGATAAAATGTAAGCTGAGTATACCAGTTCACATCTACGGCAGCAGCAGTAGTTCTACTATACTATATTCGTCATGACAGCCGGTGAGTATAACCAAATCTAACTTAAAAGCTGTTTTTCGCTTAACTTTGCAAATATCTAAGCCTCTAAAAAGCACCCTTTATAAAGCATTGCGCACACGTTAACGCATTTAGACAATTACAACGGTTTTCCAGCAATTTCGCTTATACAAATATTTCAACCGCGAATTAGGCTTAATTACAATGTATGATTTAATGACTTTGGTGTAATTCAACGAGCAGACAGCACACTGCAGCCAAGGCGGCTCCTCTGCGTGGTGGTATATTGTTCAACGAGGCATTTTTATAGCACGAATAGCTCGAATTGCTCATCAAAATGCAAATTTCTTCAATGCCTGGGCAAAATTTAAATTGAAATTAAAATTTTTGTGAGAAATAAATAAACGATGATGAGGTTTTCGGTGTTGAGTGCTGCTGCACCGCCAACGACACACTAATGAATTAAAAATTACTGCAAAGGGGAGAGAAGCTAAAGCGCTGACAGCTGGACGCAATAAAAGCGGTGCTCATGTAAGAGCAGGCAGAGTTGCTACGCACATATTTTTACTTGCCTAAGCAAATAGTCAGCATAAATATGTAGTTAAGTGGTTGTGAGTAACCATTCGAGGTGGGAGTAATAATGAATACTCGAAGAACTAATGAAGATTGCAAACGCCACACTTGCGTAGGCTAGAAATTTGAAAGCTAAGCAACCAATATATTTGTGCTTAGTTGGCTAGCTGTGGTTGGCTCTTGCTGGCTTTGCTGTTTTCAAGCTGAAATTTAGATGCTCATTATTAACAGTCTAATCGCAATTTACGCTTCTGCTCAATTTAGCGGCAACACCAGCAGCTCTGCCAAAAACCAACAGCGACAAAACAAATCACAAAAGCAAATAAGCTAAGAAACTGAGAAAGCAGCAGCAAGTGCGGATGCTAATAAAAATTAATAAAACGACCGGAGTGTAAACTGAGAGTGAGAGAGGCAAGTAGCAGATAAGTTTCATCATGAAGTGGCCAGACATATTGCGGTATTTAATTATTTGTGAATATAAATGTGCCTTGATGTGGCTAAGCTTTAATTGTTGGTGTTAATGTGTGTTGGGCACAGCGTATACGCAACGTCGTCAAACAATTATAGTGAGTTTAATTCATTTTTTTGTTCGCATATTGGAAATTTCTTTAAGTTATAATATACAACTTACTAAGATGAGATTATGCTGAGCAGTGCAATAGTTTTCTATCGATCAAATCTGTCGTAGCTGAATGAGAGGTTCAGTTAACAAGCCACAACATTTTTGTGAGCTTAGTGTTATTATAATGGAAGAAAGGAGTCAATTGAGACAACTTCATAGATATTTCAATTTAAAAGCTAAACAAACAGCTTAGAAGAGCGGTACTTAATTACCTATTTAATGGATATTTCATCCACAATAAAGTCTAAAATGACACCACGAAGATTTTGTATGATTACATAAATTTTAAATAAACTTTCCGTAGAATCAAGCTCTGTTCCTAAATAAGCTTTTTTGTGAAAAGTAGATTTTCTTTTACTGACAAATGTGGTTTGAGTTATTTTAAAGCTATGTAAAGCCTGGAATTAATTTTATACCTCTGATCAAATTTAACACGGACTGAAAAAAACCCAGAATAATTTATTGTATTTTAATTTAATATTTATTATCGACTTAAAAAAAGCTCTGGAGCCAATACAGGCATGACAGCGCTTAGTCGAGTATTTCACACCACCGTTATAAACCTCGGTTGAAACTGCTTTCAGTACCTAGGAATACTTATCAAAACTGATGAATGTTACTGTGACGACATTACCGTTTCGCCCCTCGACCAAGATTTGGTGAAAACAGCTCTAAGGCGGCTTAAGAATAAAGTTCCGAAGGCCGAAAGCTTACCGGCTGAGTTGTTTAAATGCGACGTTGAAGCATTGGAAGGAAGTATAATATAATAACAGAGCCCGGACTGCAGTCTTTTCAAGCCTAGCAAAAGGAAAGCGAAAAATGTTGGTCTTGTGGTGAGCGAGATAAACGCCTCGAGGCCGCGCACAAATATTGTTTTACTCTCGTCTTGGGAACTACGATAATTAATTAATTTGAAAAACGGAAGAACTTTGTATACTGCTGTGATCAAATTGAAAGATGAATTTTGTCCATTTCATCTCCTTCAAAATAATGTCCTCCCGCTGCAATACACTTATTCCAACGAATTTTCCATTTATCAGAGGACTTGGAAAAATCCTTCGTCGTGATGGCCATCCTCGATACAGCTTTTATATTATATTTAGATATTAATTGAAAATGTGGCGAAATGATCGAATAATCAATGCAGTATGAAATGCTGCATTATCGAACTTCTTTGTTCAAAAAATTCAGAAAAAGTACAGTACTACCAACTTCAACAAAAAAAAAAAAAAAAAAAAANAATAAATAAAATTAACCGATTCGAAAAACACACGAAATATAAATTAAAAATTAACCTTTCAATTTGATCACAGTAGTATCTCGGAATTAGCACCAATATATCTAACCGTCTAAGTCTCGAATAACTTTTGCCAACTAGAGCTACTTTGGAATCGAAAGCCAATTGTGAAGCAGAACCCTCTCGAACCACACGAATTGCGCTCAGAATCCACTCAACGTTCCCGTTCTATGTATTATATGTCACATGCATCCAATAAAAGGAAACAACCTGCAACTAGGTTTAACACCAAACTAAAATTTTAAAGCTGATATATCATGACGGTTTTAAAAGCATTTACCAATACTTTTATAAAACCTGATATAACAATCCATATATTTGGTAGGTAGGTAATGTGGCTATGTGATGACACATCTAGACTTTATATGGTGTTCGTTGTCTGCTGGGATATCTGCCAATACCCAGTGGCTTGTTAACACTGCTACCAAAGTTGTAAACTCGGCTCGTTCGCCTACTTGTTGAGCAAGATAGGGATTAACTCTACTAAAGCTTAGCAATATTTATAACATGTTTGCTGTTTAAATATCTACAAGTAGTCAGAAGCATATAAATATCCTCATTTCAGGAGCTAATTGGTAGAGTAGTACCTACCATGGCCAGTTCATCTACAATAATCTGAAGCAGAGTATCAGTGTCTTAATACTTTAATATTACCCGGTTACCTCTAATTTGATCTATCGAGCTTTTTTGCGGCACACACTAAGTGTATCTACGTGACCAGCGGCCTTCATAAGCCTCTTGAATCCATCTGATCTAACACCATATCCTTAAACCGAGCATCGTTAACTGCAACTGATTAACAGTTTCCCCGATCACTCTGTAGCTCCGGTGAATCGTCAATGCTTAAGCAGTGATTGACATTTCTCAGCATCGGGTTTAGTGATGATTGAAGCTGATGATTGGTGTTGGTCGTGCTTCGCAGAAAATTTTTAATTAAATTGACAACAAAATCAAACAAACAAGGCAAAGAGAAATGACGCTCATAAATACACACAGACACAGACACACATACACAATAAACAAGACCTTGAGACGGCTGCGAGCTCTGGATTTTGTCTCTGTTGAGTCAGCGTCTGTCGGTGGCAATGCGGGCGCGATTGTGTGTATTTCACACAGCGCTGCCAAGCCAAGCGATAACACTTTCCGTTCACGCCACCACAAATTGTAAATATAATTTTGTCGCCTCTAATCCTTTTTGAAGGATTAAAGTGTTGAACGAATCAGAAATGAAGTACAAAGAGATGAGAAATTGAATGAAAGATTAAAATTTACCCAACGCTGTGTATGTAGACACAACAAACTGCGTTGGATTGGAGCAATACAACAATCAGGAGCGATTGTTGATGAAGAATCAGAACCGCAAGAGATTGTAAACAAAACTGTTAGCAGAAAATGCCATAAGCCAATTGCGTCGGCGACGAAATCCAAGTAAATGAATTTCCGGGATAAAAAGTAAGCAAGCGGTAAGAATAGGTAAGAAGATGTAATGAATTCTGCGAAAAAGGTAGAAAATCAAAGTAAAAGAATTATAATAAGAAAAGTGCTAGCAAAGAATAAACAAGGCGCATGCGGTAGGGCAACCCTTGTTCTTGATTTTTGATTATGTACATTTAATAAAAAGGTCTTAATACTAGGTAGAATTATATACAAGTACAAAAATAGAACTTAGAAACTGCTTTGTCAATAGAAAGCTGTGTTAATAACATAGGGTATAAGGGCAAGAAACGCTTTTTGAAGTTGTATAAAAGCTTTGGTGTTTCGAATGCTAGCTTAAAGTTGCTTCGTCGTTTCAAATGTTGTGAGTTTTTATATAAAGAAAATATATTTTCTAATTTATTACGTAGAATAATAGGTTACTGTTTATATTCGGTGAGAGATTGAAGATAGTCTACGATTGGAACTGTCTCCTATAGACAACATTACCTACAGAATTTACTTTGAAAAGATTTTAAAATTCTCACTGGACAAATAAAATCAATTGCAGGACTCCAACCTCGAGATGTAGTTTCGTAGCAGCACAATGCATGAGTATAGAGACGGCTTGAAAATGAAGGATGGAATTGGGGCTGGTATATTGGCACCACATATACAATTGTTAGTACTCATGGGCAAGTTTCGAAACATTTTTCAACTTGTGGTCTATGCCATTGGCAAGAATTCTCAGCAATAGTCAAGCCTCGCTCCAGACAATCTTGTCTATTGAAATCAAATCTACAAAGATACTAAAGTGCAGGATTGCAACGGAATCTCTTACTAGCATGGTGCCCTGTACATAGAAGTATCAAAGGAAATAAGTTACCCAATCTATTGTGGAAAAAAGGCGCGTAACCAGTCCGATATGACCGCAATCGTTTTTTGCTGTTGGTCCTCAAATCTTCCTATGGAAAGATGATGATGCCATAAGAAAGCGCTACTAACCAAAAGTGACTGGGCTTTGACTGGTTAGGATGTTTCAGTGAGAGTTCGATCCATAACGGTTGAAGGAACTAATCGCTTTACTCAGGAACAAATTAAATTTACTTAAGGGATAGTCATCTGCGAAGGTTAAGGTGTAAGTAGAAGTAATATCGGAGCACATACTTTGGATTCGTAAGAAGGGATTAAGTTATCGAACAAATCAGTGCAGTGAGGTAATACATGTATAACCATTTCCACAGAGCCTTTACTAAGCGTCTTTGATTTTTCGGGTTTAAACGAAGTGTTATTATAACACCAGCGGTCACAAAAGACTATAGGTCCTAGTGCACTCCACATATTTTAATTTAGCTATACCCGACAATCTCCGGGCCTAAAGTTCGTTATCTTGTCTAAATTAATCCATATAAATCACATTCATGTTGAATTAAGGTTGCATAATAAGGAAAATAATTTAGACTGTATAGGCAATTGAAAATTAAAATCTTCTCTCGACGAACAAATACAAAACTTTACAATTCTCTCATCATTTTCGTTTTACTATGGAGGAGGCATGGTTATTGACATCATTTGACAAGTCGGCCTTAGCAGTATTCTAAAGAAAGATTTTGCGGAAGATTTATGGTCTTTTGCGCATTAGAAAAGGCGAGAGTGGATGATAACTGAAGCCACTCTAGCTTTGAAAGTGTTCGAATCAGTACTTGCGAAGGTGGAAACAAATGAAGAGGAAGACTTTCACTCCAATTGAGTGATTAACTGAAGAAGTATCTGGTCGCACTTGGTATCCCCAATTAACACTAAGCTGCGAAATAAAAGTACGAATGCCGCGCTGTTGTTAACTCGGCTATAATCGTATAAGCGGCGTCAACATCAGTGAAGACGAAGAAGAAGGAAAAATGATATTTCAGTCACTTTGAGTGGCAGCCATATGCTATAGTGGTATGAGACAGGTTGCCTTAAATAACAATCCAAGCCAAATTTCGAAAATATTTCTTATCAAAAAAGTAGTCTAACAAAACGTTCAGTTTGTACAGCAGCTATAACCGATAGTAGTCCTATATCAACGATTTTGACAAATGAGCTGCTTCTTGGAGAGAAGAGTACAAATACTAACTTTCAGATCGAATTTTTTCAAAAACTTATGGAGTAATTCGATATTTTATATTAATATATTAAAGACTGAGTGACTGGTTCGCGTCGATACAGACAAATTTTGCTAAATCGACTCAACTCGCCAAGTTGATCACTCATTCCATATGGGGTACTCTCCTGTTTTCCTGTTGCTTCAAGTTTAAATTACCGAGTTTGTTGGTGGAACATGGAAATTATTAAGCGCATATTAAGGCCAGCTCCGAAAATTTCATATTCCGTATTTATTAACTTATAAAACATTGGAACAATTAGTATTTCTATCCCTAAACGCAGCTTTAAAGCCGATATTCGCGGCCATATCTCATCTTTCGCAAAACCATTTCCATCACCCCCAGTAATGTCAGATAATCAAATTGTAATAAAACAACACAAGTAAGCTAATACAAAACAACAGAAATAAAAGCTTGAAAAATAATAAGAACAAAGAAAATACTTCTTTAAATGAAATCAAGGAATAGTGAAACAAACACATGCACCCGAGCAATCGAAAAAAAAAAACTAAGGTGGAAGAAAGGCAAAGCAAATAAAAGCGATGAAAGAAAAAAGGTTGAAAGCAATAAAACAAGAATTATTACATCAACAACAGATACGTGTAGAGAGTATAGGTGTAGTGGTGGCAGAAGCAAATAATCAAAAATGTTCTCTTCAACTACGTGAATGCACTAACTAAAGTGTGAGTTAAATTTTCTACAYTTCTTACATTAAGGCTTAAGAAGAAGAAGAGATTAGGAAATATAAAGGTTCTTGACATTTTATTGATTTCATTAGAAGGAGTTTACAGTTGTCATATTCTTCAAATAGGGTTAACTTTGTATCATATTTGAGGTATTCATATCTCTTTTTATATGAAAAAAGTTTTATTAAGAACATGCGATATTCAGGCTAAGGTTATTATTTATTTCAGCACTTGCTAGCGAAAAAGAAGAAAACTTATGACATTTTCTAAATGACATATTTCATATATTTGTTTAATGAATTCTGAACAAGAAACAATATCAGAAGCACTGCGAAGAAAACGAAGTTTCTGATGTTAAAAAAGTTCCTTCAAAAATATCACTTATGAGAAAGCGGCGGAAGTTCAGGTTAATTAAGTGGGTCAAAATCAATATCGACAAGAAAATCAAGGACAAGAAAACCTACGTAACAAAGAGCTATTAACCAAACAGTTACGCTGCTCTTGTTTTAGCTTCTTTGAGGAGTTTTGTCTATTTGCCAGTCCGAAAAACGCGTTTGTTTGTATGAATATTTTCAGAAGAGGCATTTTTTTGAAAGAAAAAATTAAAAAAAAAAAATATTTAAAACCGTTAATCTTGTAGCTGATTTTCGGGAAAATCTTAAAAAAAAAGGGATTTTTTCTGCTTAATTTTTTTCAAAAACAAAAACCAAAGAATACGTAATACAATACAGATGTAACTTAGGTTGCACCGAATCTAACAAATAAAATGATTCCTTGAACTTGATTCCAATCGATTAGGGTAGGATTTGTATGACAGTATATTTGTATCATAGTATATACTATTATAGTCTGTTCAGTCAGTTCCAGGAATTAAGCAGCACTTTAGTGAAAAAAGAACGTGTGCAAACTTCCATAAAGGAAATCGACGGTCAATTTAAATCGAAGCAGCCCGTCTTGCTGACCTTTTATATTTCGGAATAAGAGAACAAAAACAAACATTAATCATCGAAAACCGTTTCATTGATTTTCAAAATATTCCCCATTAAGATCTAAACACTCTTGAATGAGTTTGAACCAATTGTCGAAGCACTTTGCCACGCTGATAGAGCTGTATCCAAAACAGAACGTATCAAAAGTCCCTCAGTTTTCTCAAAACGTCGATTTTTCAGTTTATTTTTTACGTAAGGTCACTTGACGAATTGGCAATACCACTTTGCGCACAACATCAATAGTTATCGGAGCAAGAACTGATTTTGAACGACCTTCACGAAATTCGTCTTGAAGACATCTACGAACTCGATTAAATTCCCCATACCATTGATAAACAGTGTTCCCACATGGAGCTTCGTCGACAAAAAATGAATTAAGTACATCGATGAGCTCTTAATGATTTAATTCAAACCGAAAGTTGTAAAAACTGTAGAACGAAAATGTTCGTGATTGTATTCAAATTTTTTGTCCGAGATGAATATTTTAAGCTTCTGTAAACAACACAAATAGCATTCGTATGTCAAAATTTTCTCTGTATTAATTATTTTCAAAAATTATGGAGCGTAAATGATTTTCATGTTTAGCCACACATATCCGACACCTAATCAGAAAATTTTTAATTTTATCCTGAAAGATTGAAGATAGGATTGCCTCAATTATCGATTTAATGGACTGCTTCAATGTTGTCAGATTTTAGCGTTTTGTTTTGTACACGTTCTTGCTTTAAATAAACCCATAAGTTCTCCATATGTTTTGGTGCATGCAGTTTAGGTGACTTTAGGGGTGGAAAGCGGAGTTTATTGATAGTAATTTTTTTTTTTTTAATTTTTATTGGAGCTCATCCACTTTTTTAAGGATGTTTGAACCGACAATACATCTTGATGAAACTTCGCTCTCGTAGATTATATATGGATTTCATTTACTTTTTGATTTAGTTCAAAACGGGCCTCATCAAACATAAACAACTAATTTATCAAGTGATTTTCTTTTTTGGACATTTAGGTAATTTTGGGAAAATACCATGCGAATGGGTGTAACCAACTTGTTATAAAAAATTTTACGCAAACTAGTTCAAGTCATCATGAATTATCACTTGTAATGACCGACTTCTAGCTCTAAGTGTCGAGACGAAACTCTTGTATTTGGTAGCAAATTGTATTTTTGGAAGATTTCATCACATTCGAAGTAAAAGAAAACATGCTTATCATTAGAAAAGAGAACATGTGAAACAATCTCAAAATTTAGTCTGATTGATCAACGGCGTAGAAATGGCCCTACTTATGTCTATACAACGGGTAATCTAATCAATTAGACCCTCCTGTCAATAATCATTGCGATAGAAACATTAATACGGAACCAAGATAAATGAATGGATTTAAAATCTGAAAATTTCTTACTCACAAACGTGTGTGAAAAGGAGCATTCAACCCAGACAACAAGCGAAAAGCCAACATTTCAACGAAAAAGAAAATGAGTGAACGCGTTGAAAAGTAAATATTCGAGCAACAACCCTATTACCGCTAATACTTGTGTAGCAGTCTTAAATCAAACAGCATTTGCCTGAAAGTCAAAAATCAGTAGAAAAAGCAAGAATAATAAACATGTACATATGTATGTATGCACAAACAGCAATAAAAGGGAAATTTCCGCTTGGCACTCATTGAGCCCATTGAAAGTCAAACTTAAAATGGTGCGCTTAAGTTGAAAACCACATCGCATGGCGAAAAGCCGAGTGGCGTTAAGCAAACACTGTCACAACTCAGCATTTGCCCTGCATGCGTATCATAAATACTAAGATTAATCAATTATCCGTAAAAGTGGCGCCCCATAAAATGCCGCCGAATACGTGGCGCGGCTGCTGAGCGCACCAGCCCGAGCAAATAATCAAGCACCAACCCACACACACACACACTCACGCGGAGACACGCACGCTCGCACGCACGGCACTTAAGTATGCCGCTGAGTATGTTTACATGCGTGAGTACCAAGCTATGCGCGCTAAATAAAATAATACATAAAATGCAATACCATACGCCTGAAAGTATGCCAAAGTATTTTTATGTGTATTTATGCGCGTTTATATCGGCCTAAGCGTTGGCTTTGCCGACACTTGAGACAAATACATGAAGGCCACCACATGCACACACATGCACATGGAAGCAAATATACATGCAAGGACCTAAGAACGAACGTATGTATAGAAAGGCAGTACAACGTTATGTGTTTTGGCTGAATTCGATGGACTTTGTTGTTGCCCGCACAAAGTGGAATTCTTAATCCAATATTGAAAGGCTAATCGCTTGTAGATTATGCAATAAAACTGACTAGAAACAGCGTATAAGGAAACGTAGAAGTAAAACGTACACATAAAAATTGTGAAATGGAGAATAGCAAAATTCGGAGAAACGGCGGCAACTTCGCGTTTGCTGGCATTGCAAGACAACATTAATTTACACCGTTATTAGCCTATATTCTTTGGCATCATTGCATTGGTATTAGTGGAAGGGAGTGCTGATTAATGGAGAAGTTTTGTTGTGGTTTATGAGAGGTTAAGTGCTTGCCATCTTGCCATTTCTGTTGAGGAATTCGGTAGTAAAATACACCTTTTTTATTTTTTTTATGTTTATTTCTGTTGTCACTTGGATAGGATGAGCATTAGAATGAGTTGCGTGTGTATGGGGTGAGTTATAATATAATTTAATTTGTATTATAAATCATTTGAAATTTCCTTTATACAAATGTATGCATTATTTTATAATGGGTAGTCCAAGTAGAATTACTTCTTCCCAATAGCCTTCTTTGACCGACCATGTCGAGTCGTGTCAAGCTGTCAAGTTATTTTTGTTCAGTATTGTTTTCATGGAAAGACTTATGCCTGAACAACGTTTACAAATCGTTCAACTTTAATATGAAAATTCACGTTCTGTAAAAAATTTATTTCGTGTGCTTCGCTAAATTTATAGTCAACATAATCGGCCTATTCGAAATATCATTACCCATGTGGAGACCCAGCATTCATTGTTGGATAATATTCGACCGAATAAACCACGCCCATCACATGATGAGGGAAATATAGCAGCTGTAGCTGAGAGTGTACACGAAGGGCTTGGAAAGTCAATTAAGCAATCAAATTACATACATAGTTATGTACAAGAATTTAAGCCGGTCCACTCCCAAGCGACATCGCTTTACTCTATAGGCTCTTGAAAAGCTCCAAGAAAATCAGACGTTTCGAACCAAGTTTTTTTTTCAGTGACGAGGACCATTTCTGGTTCAATGGGTATATAAGCAAGCGAAATTGCCGCAATTGTAACAAAGAGCAACTTGATGAGATTCAATGCTGCCATTTCATATAGAAAAAAAAACAACGGATTGGTGTAATTTGAAGGCCGGTGGAATCATCCGTCTATATTTTTATATCAAACTGGTTGGAAACCTCATGAAGTTCGTGAGAGACAAACCTAACCATTCAGAGACACCTTGATAGTATTTCAAGCTAACGAACGAACGATTTGTCAGATATATTTATCTAAAGTGACGAAAACGTTGATAACAAGTCAGGAAAGGACTAATTCCGTTTGTAACCGCAAACCGTAAACTATAAGAAGTTTCAAAATTTGTAGAGATTAAAAATGCCCTTCAGAATTTCAGATGTTTCTTCGATGTCCGATGTCTTCATTTATGCTTGACGTGTCCCCTGAAAACTAAAATAATCAAATGGAATTGTTTCAAATGGAAAGTAGTAAAGGTTTTATTCAAATTTATCTGGGGAGAAGGTTTGAAGTCATGCTAAAGGAGGGGGGTTCGCATAAGGGCACGAGAGCGACTAGCGAAACTTTCAATATCAACAAGGATATACTTAACGCAGAAACCGCATAAGAAACAACGGCGATAATAATAATATATATAATAATTGTTCAGACACCCGGTTTAGGCTCAGAAGGAGGCCCTTAAGTGCAAGCAAGTTTGCCAAAATCATTTATAAGATCTCAGATATCGTGGAACTTTGCATGATATAGTTTAATTAGATATCAAGTCCTTACTAAGCTGCACCAAAAGTGTTGACATCTTGTATGAAGTAAAATTCATATTAAACTGAAATCTTCGTATGGCTTGGAAGCTAGACAGTATAAGCTCAACTAATCTACTTCTTCTATTTTCACAATGCAACAAAAATGTCAGACTTAAAAATGTCGGAATAATGTTATGTACAGAAACTAGGCAATGAATATCAAGTGTATGGAAATTTTTTTATTTGCGAAGGCTATTACAGCTTTCGTGTAACCGAAGTTATTGTTGTTTGATTGGAAATGTTCACGTATTTAGGCACATATATATTTACCATACATATTAATATTAAGTGTATACTATATACTAATATTATTTCAACCCAAAAATCTGCATAAATTTAACTAATTAAATCAACATGCAGAGCTTTCGGAGATGAAATGCGCACAAATTATGTATGTATGTATTTTTCACCAATAAACAATTGATTTGCCATTTATACATATGTACGCATTTGTGCGTGTGACCGGTGCATTTGAATGGAAATTGAAATCACTCATACGCCCCAGCAACCCTAACCCCAACAAGAAGCAAATGGCCGCACTCGCTCGATCGCACGCCGTTGTTGACGAAGTGGAAAGATGTGTGCAATGACGTAGAAAAATGCAAAACAACCCGAATAATATAGACTAACGGGAATTTACGAATTTCAGGCAAACAAACGGCACTTTATTATATACTTACTATGCAAAAATGTGGGCTTTTTTGTCGCCATTCACAATTTCAGCAATTTGCTCACTTTTGCTTTATGCCAACAAAAGTGAAAATCAGCAAATAAATGCCATGTTATAATGCCGACAATGCCGCCAATGACCGAGTGACTAAGTGACTAACTAACTGTGTGGGCAAATATTCGTGCACTTTTACAGTCAGTTAGTCAGCTTTGTATTGAATTTGAGTTTTTTGAATAAATTTTGCTGCCATTATGTGGTTGTTGTGTTTGTTGGTTTATTTTTTGTTATTATTTGTTGTTGTTTTTTATTAGAGCGTGATGTTTACGTGATAAAATGGAGCGATGAAGTGATATAGTAAGCTAATATTTGTGTCTTGCTTGGATTTGGGGAATAAAAAAAAGGTGCTAATGAGGTCGAATGCCGTCTTGTATTGATGCATTATATAAAATAAAAATTAATAAAAATTTTTAAAAGAAAATGTCTTTCTCAACAAGATAAACATACAAGTAAAGTAAGATTATGTTCCACG
Organism: Bactrocera latifrons; assembly: GCF_001853355.1. Lineage (NCBI taxonomy): Eukaryota > Metazoa > Arthropoda > Insecta > Diptera > Tephritidae > Bactrocera > Bactrocera latifrons. The sequence goes on from NW_017534963.1 coordinate 960,199, forward strand.
AATCATTCTGTACAACTTTACCTAAGAGACTATGGCTTTTTCAAGCCCGCGATTTTTAACTCGAAGTTTAAAAAATCTAAATGACCGAGTGTATGAGTGTTATAGTAATTCGATCTAACCGATTCCGACAAATGATAAACATAATATCAAAATACACATATTAAATTGCAAATACACATATACATTAATTATTTGTTCAATAATTTCATATTAAAGAAGAGAAAAGATAAAGAGAGGGATTGCGAAGTTTCTAGTTATATACTTTAATGAATTGACATAAGATAGAGTTAGAATTAATGTTAAACTTTGTCAAGATTCTGTTTGATGATCTGAAATTTGGATATCATAGTGCCTTCGTTCAGCTTCAATATAATTATTTCATTTTGGCACTATTCCATAAGTTCACATGATACTAAAAGGCACTTTTCAATATTTTTCTTTGAACTTAATTCATTTTCTCTTTGACCACAATATTCATCATCTTCGAAGTTAGTTGGGAGATTTAACAGCAAGAGTTATTAATATAGAACTTTGTGTCTTCTTTCCTTTGGTAAACAGTTTAAGATTTGAAGAGGAGCCTGGGTGAATTTTTGAGGGTAAAAAATGGCTCAATTCGATTTCTGGCAAAATTGCAAGTCTTATAAAAATATGTTACATGGTACAGTTGTAAGGAATGCAAAGATGTACAACTTCAGGATAAACACCTTTTTTACTTTTTCACTTAACCTCAAAATTTTTGTTGAAAACTGAAATAATCAAGTGTATGCTCTTGCAACATGTTGCGGTATAGAATAGATTTGTTCACCTAAAGGTTGTATGTATCACCTAAAATTATTCGAGTTAGATATAGGGTAATATATATATAAATGACAGGAAAAATTGAAAGCAGGGTGACTGTCTGTCTGTCCATCCGTCCGCCCATGCGTGCAAGCTGTAGCTTGAGTAAAAATTCAGAAATCTTGATGAAACGCACGTTCTTTGGAAGAAAATTACGAGTTCGTGGATAGGGGTAATCGGAATACTACCATGTGCAGAAAACGCCATTAGCCGAAAACCTATAAAGTGCCATAACTAAGCATTAATTATGATATACTCGTATGTGTATATATAATATATGAAATTTTTTTTTTGGAAAAAGTGGGGGTTGCTCCGTCCTCTAAAACGTTTAGTGTACATATCTCGAAAACCACTTAAGCTACAACAAGCAAATTAGCGGAGTACAAATCTTATAAGATAAGATAGTGTTAAAATGGATAAAATCGAAAGTTAACCCGCTCACTCCCCATATAACGGTATTGTTAAAAACTACTAAAAGCGCGATAAATCAATATCTAAATAGGCCAGACACGTTAAACTTTACCCACGAGATGGTATTACAGGGCCTTAATGGAGCCGAGCTCAAAATTTTACAATGGGCGTGGCCCGGCCACTCGAGACCCGCCGGACGGATTCCAACCAAATTTGGTACATGGTATTCCTACGGTATTTTGATACTCTCCTACGTGAGGAAATGACCCAGACCGGTTAACAGCCATGCCTATTTCCTTTATAACCCAATTTTGGGACCTCAGTACCTATTGTTGACTTTCTACCGAAAATATTGGTCAATGTAGATTTATGGTTGAATTTGAGAGCAAATCCTTTCCTGATGACACTATGTCTGTGTGCTATAAATGGTTATCCTGGTGACTTTACGCAGCATACTGTATATCGGCCAATCTGTGAGTTATTTTAATAAAACTGAGAGAAAGTGTTTTTGTTATAACGTGGGCCGACATTCGCACTTAGAGTGAAAAGGATCATGTGAAAACTCTCTCAGACCCCATATAACTAACAAACCTTATGTATCTGAAGGTATTTTATTTGTTGATGGTGAGTTGCAACAGTGTAAAATGTTTGGTTATACCTGAACTTAGCTTTTGCTTACTTGTTTATTTCAACCTAGTGCCAAAATAACTTTTTCTTTGAGAAAATTTGTTGTAAGCTTAATCCCTTAAGGTATTCTACTCTAGAATTTTGAAAAATTCGATTTTTTTTTCATATATTAGGTTGTCAAAAAAGTCTTGCGGTATTTTCGCTAGTTGGCGCTGAGAGCGCGAAGTTCTAGTTTTATTCGTCGCATCGGGTCATGCTATACCTTTTTGGAAAGCTCATTTCACACGCTTGTTATTGACTGTCGTTCCTTTTAAGTCGTTCGTGAGTTATAGCGTCGCACATATGGAGCAAAATAAAGAGAAAATACGGCATATTTTACAGTACTACTAGGATATAGGGAAAAATGTATCTCAAGCTGCCGATAAAATTTGTGCAGTTTATGGACACGATACAGTTTCCATTTCCATCGCACAAGGATGGTTTCAACGTTTTCGTTCTGGTKTAGAGGTGGTCGAAAATGCGCCACGCTCCGGAAGGCCAGTCGTCGAAAATTGCGATAAAATCGCTGAATTGGTCGAAAGAGACGGGGATAGTAGCATCGGTCAAGAGCTGGGCATGAGTCATCAAAAAAAATTTTATGAACAATTGAAAATTCAATAAAAATACCGTAAGAAATACCGCAAGACTTTTTTGACAACCTCTTATTTAAAGTTTAGACGCTTAAGAATAGATTTTAAAAGGATTTTTAAAAATTAAAATCATTTAAAGAGATACAGTTACTTTAGTGACGCAGTACCTAGCCCGGTAGGTAGGTAGACTCACTTTTTTAACGCTTTTTTCTCGAAACTACTTTTTTCCACACGGTACCGGCATTATCTCAAGTTCTATGCAACTGATTTACTTGAAATTTTGTGTGAATCTTCTTTATATGATCCTTAGTTCTTTGTTTTTAATAATTAATATTTTTAAAAAATTCAGGAATTTCAAAAAAAAAAAAAAAAACAAAAAGCGAAAAAATGATTTTTATTTTCAGGCAAATTCAGGCCCATTTTCCAAAAAAATTTTATTTTTCGTGTTCCCTGAAATAGGGACTATAACAGCATTCTTTCTGATTAAGAATTTCTTTTGATTTTTTTTCAGACCACCAGGAGAGTCAGGCTCAATGTCACCAGGATGCGCCATTTTTTTTACACCTGTCTCTCCCCCCTTCTCATTATTTTAATTTTAAAATTTATTCCTGTATTCTTAAGATATCAATAAAAACACAATTAAAAATTGATAGTAAAAATATTTTTGTTTTTTTTTTTCAAATAAAATTCAAGAAACTGCCCAAAATTTGATTTCTAGATTAGAATACCCTCTTAAGTCTCACATCCATCGCTTTTTCAATAACAAAAAATATATATACATTAGTAAGGTGCATTTTCTCTGAAATTACAAAAGAAGGCACCACTAAACAGCTGCTATTGCGAATAATATGTTGATGAAATAAACAAGTTCGGCTTTGAACCGTTTTTCAGTCGTTTGGTGGGGTATTTTTTAATATTTTCACAGACAATCTTGGATAATAAAATATTTTATACTATCAGAAAGTAGAAGCTTCATCAAATATGAAGGCTAAGGAACTAAAAAAAAATTATAATTTGACATTAGATATTTTATTGAAAATTACACTTTTTCGATTTTCAGTTGCATGATGTCCCTAATATTTTAAAAATACAACACTATTTCAAAATATACATATGCACGCATACATACATATTAAAAAAAAATTGTTATCGATTATAAAACGTTCTCTTCATTTATTCAATTAAATACACATTTCATTAAATAAAAATAAATTTAGTTTTGCTTAATTAGGAAAATAGTAAATTCCACCAATGGTGTCGTTGGTGGCAAATGTGTCTGTTATGGATTTTACAAATTCAATTAAAATAATAAACACAAATTAATTTTCTATAATTATTCCGATTATAAAAAATTACTTTCGCTCAACACAGTTTATTTTGGTGGTTAAATATCCAATTTGTGGCACAACCGCTCTCTGCAACAGCTATAGATTGGCGCGACACGCCTCTGCCACGTACAAGCTGACACATACACAGATGTATTTAAACAACCGTATAAACGAGCACAGATGCGAACGCCAAACGCTGCAGCAGTAGTCGTAGTTAGACTAAATCATTTCGTATGCAAATTAGTCCTTCCGCGCTAATGAACCAAACTACACGCAAAGGATTAATTTTATAGGTGAAACCACGGCGAGGGTGCGTTTGCATGGAACTCACATACATACATATATTTGGCACATATATACAATAATTTATATACATATATATGCAAATATATGTACAAATATATAACTAAAAAGTGGAGCCGTTCTGGCAGTTGAAGTTAGAGAGCCAGAAATGTACTACTAATACAGTGGGAAATGCGCAAGAGTCGAGCTTTAGTATATCTATTTGCTTCTCTATTTGATTCACATACAGGTATATACATATGTATATGTGTTTGCATTTGTGGCAAATGCAAATCTAATTTGTTATTTAACACAAATAAGCGCAAAGCTTTGGAATATAAGTAGATCTATAAATATATGTATATATGAAGGTATAAATTTACATAATTGAAATATTTTTGAAAGCATATATTGAAACTGGGTTCCATCTCATTCATTATGTTTTTATTTTTATTTGACACCCAGTCGTGTCCACAGTTACATATCTATTTAGCTGCAATTCAATAACTGCCTGAACGTATGCCATCTTTGTGATGCTTCTGGCGAAGGAACTACTACATCAGAAAGTAACTAAAATTCATCTTATCATACTCAATCTGAAGATTTTCTAAGCATACTTATATCATTTATAGTATAAAATGCATTATACTGTTACGCAATCCAATCCAAGCTTAGAGGGATAAGGAACTAACATAAAAGTATATGGGTCCTACCTTGAAGAATGTTCTAAATAAAGAATTAAGGTTGAAGATTGGGAGGGGCATTGAACACATTCGTTTTCGAATCTGCAGGATTTCAAGTAACTTTACACTTGCGAATAGTCTTAATAAAGCGTATAACAGCGCATGAAGCGTGGTTCAAAGGTGATTGGTGGAACAGAGAGCTCGTGGAACTCTTCAAACAGGCTAAGATAGTCAATGAAGAGCATTGCTGGAGCAAAGGAGAATTACAAAGATGTAGTAAAGGAGTATAAAAAGAGATTCATAAATCCAAAAGGGAGTCGTGGAAGAGCTTGTGCTGTAAGTTAGTAAAGACAAACGAAGTAGTTAGACTTAGGAAACTACTACCCAAGCACCCGACTACTCCTTGCCTAGTATCTAAAAAAATGTGGAAAGTGAACTGGTGGCGGTGAGGAATCTAGTCAACAAGCACTTTCCAGAATGTTTGGACGCGTAGAATGTATCCCCTCAGATATGATAACAAAGAAATCCTTTGCCTTTATTCGAAAGAATATAGACTAACAACTCTAACAAAATTCCTTCTGAAGAATTCCGAAAAGATTTTAGATGCCTATATTTGGGACAAGATTCCACAAACATTGGTAAACTCATCGTAACATAAAGCTTTATATCTACATGCACACTGCAAAAAAATATCTCCTTTTGCTAAATCAGCGCATATAACCACGTTAAAATCACATATTGTCACAGCATGAAAAAACGATAATATGTCAAGATGATGTCTTTTAAATAGAATTAAACATGCCAACATCAAATTTATTTACGATTATTACCAGTAATTATTATTATTTTCTCAGTTGTAAGGATATTTTTGAAAAATTTCATAATTTGATGTGACATAACATCATGTGATACTAAATCAAATTCAAGATGTTCGTTGTAAGATGTTGAAAATTGTTTACGAATATAGACTTTATATGCTTTAGACAATATTATTTTATTAAGTTATGTGATGTGATCTCACAACATGTAATATAAAAAATATATAAAGTACTATATGTACTTCGATCTGAAATGTTTTTTGTTATTTTAAGTATATATTTCCGTAAGTTTCATAATAAGACGTGATGTCGCATCTTGTAATATAAACTAAATTACAGTAATTCGTCGTGAGTTGCTTGAAAAGGATCTATGCTTCATATTCTTTGAATGATGTTTTCAGAATCTTTTAATTTCTAATATACGTTTCGTTTATAATGTGATGTATCATATGATATGAAAAAAAAAGTAAATCTTATTGGAGATAAAAAAAAGCTTTCTTTGAATTCTGTTGACCTTGATTTTACATCTTTGACAATTCAAAAGCAATATTTTTATTGGTTTCCATAGTGTGATGTGATCATATGATATAAAAGCATGAGATGTAAAATATTTTGCATTTGCAAAAATTTTATAAATAATTAAGCACTATCTTTCTAATGGACGGGACATGTATTCTCATTATTTTTTATTTACTTATTGCATTGTATATTTTAGTAGATGTGATGCTGTGCTAAATGTGATGTCATGACCAGTGAGGTGATGTACTATAAAACAATAGAGTTTATATCAGAAATTTATATTTATTTCTCAATGAATTAATATGTATGACTTCATTAAATTTGATGCGATTTTATATTATATGATATTAACTTGGATCCGATAAATTTTATTTTTATTGTATAAGAAAACGTAAAAGTAAGTTTTGTATACTCAATTTTGTCATTTTAGGTATGCTGCAATTATTTTGCAGTGAAATATGGTAAGGTTGTTGGGATAAGATGCGATGTAATTGTTATTATTTTTATATCATGTGATAAGTCAATTAATCATATTTTGTGTTTTTTATTTTATTAGTTTATTATTATTTTTTAGTTTATTTATTATTTATTTATTGGTTTTATTTCTATAGTCAGTTGACAAGTCATGTGATATAACATCATGTGATATGATTAAAATGATGTGATGTGACATTTTTTCAGTAGATAACAATATATTTTTTATAAAAAATATTTTACATAATTAAAATGCACGTGTGTATTCATATTTTCTTAACAAAAATATTATATTTTCAGATTTCAAATTTTTAATTCGCATTTTTTCCTTTAAAGGTCTCACTTAAACAATAAAGTCATACATATGCCTCAAATCTATATATGACTCCGGCTATCATTCGAAATTTTATTGTCAGTTTCGTTATTTTCTTACACTTTTCACACAGTGCAAAGAAAAATAAAGACGACAAATAATTCCAATAGCACCGTTAGACTCACTCAGTCGGTCGCTATATCCTCGGGAAATTAAGTTTTACGAGCAACAAAAATATTTTAATGATATGGCAAATGTGCCGTGAGACCCAAAAGAACAAAAAAAAAAAAAATAAATAAATAAATAAAAAATAATAATAATAACGAAGAAAATCCAAATGAAGACACACACTTGTGCATAGTGATGGTATGTAGGCTCCGAATAGAAGCTTTTTATCATGTGGCAAAGCTGGTGCAACACCTCCCATACAACGGTGAGCTGGGAAAATGGCCGTGCAAGAAATATGTGTACGCCCGAACACATTAACATGCTTAGACGCGGCACACAATGTATTCGAACGGCTAGAAAGTGACTTGAAAGACATGCCAGGCAATGTTTTTACGCGCAACCGTTAGCGCAAGAAAGTATGCTATGAAAAATAGACGGCCCAATACTTTCGACTGCGGCTCCTGCTGTGAAGGGTTTTTTATGCACCTCTCTCAGGGTGAGTAGGCGACCAGCATACGACCTATATTATATACATATGTATGTGTGTGTGTTATGTAGCGGTGGCATTGTCGGCTGCAGGCGTCCAAGCATTTCATGCACAAACACACACGTACAAAGGGGTATGTATGGTATATGTGTTGGGGCTTTGAAAAAAAATATGTCGCACTAGGAAGTCATATATTTTGCTGCAGCAGCAACGGCAGGCCATCTACACACACATAAGAATGGGCTAACATATACTTGTGTGTGTTTGTGTGCTGTGACAACGCTAGTGGCAGCTACAACGACCTCATTGGCGCTAACGGAAGCCGCCGAGTTGATAACGAAATTAATAAAAAACGACAGCAAATGTACAGCGAAGATGCTTGTTAGAATGTCTCTTTAAATGTGTGCGTATGTGTGTGTGAGTGTAAATGAAAATGTGAAATTTTTGAATGAAAAATAGCAGAAAATTAAGAAAGAAACCAAAAAGATCAGTAAAAAGTGAAATAAGCACAATGGTCTCCATGTCTTTTTCTTTTTTTCAAGTGGAATACAGTTATTTATCGCAATATGAATGTGTATATGTGTTTATGTCTGCGTCCATTTATGGCGCTTTTAGCAAAGGCGTTAAAATTTCTGCGCTCAAAATATGCAAAGTTGAATGGCTTTTGACTTTGTGTGTGCCGCAGCGCCGTAAGTGCCTGTGCGACAGCGTGCTCAGACGTTCTTCCGTTGCACATAAATTCTCCAAACTGATTGCGCGATTTAAGCCAATTCTTTCTTCTACTACACTATAAATATTTAAAGAATTATGTTGAAGATTTCTTGGTTTGTTACTGAAATATACTCAACAATAAGAGCTGAATACATAACTGTAATTTAGTTAAGCTACTTAACCTAGCTGGTGTTAAGTGAATTAATCAAGGAAGTATGGTTGCTATCTTTAGACAAAATATTCAATTCATAAGCTTTAATGGGATTATTTATTGCATGATTTGAATATTATATTTACAATGAATGTGCATCCTGTTGTTGTTGTAACGGATACCTAATCTCCTTCTAGATGGTAAGGATTAGATAAGTAGTCATTGAGTTCATCCGACGGGAGGTCCAGGAAACGTGTCTTTTCGACGGGGTCGGACCATCGGGAGAGGGTTATCAGATGTGTATGGCTAGCAGGGCATGCCAAGACGACATATGTTCGATATGTCATGGTCGATTCTTAATAAGTAGGAGCTGAACTTGCTACAGTATCCAGAACTAAGCTGTGAAAGGGTCACTCTCGATTCTCGCAGCGATTTGAGCTCTTTGTCTACTATGAGTGGTGGTTTTACTACAAGTTCCTCCAACAGCCGGTTCTATGTTACTGGAATTAACTTGGATCTTATCCGGCCAAAGTTGTACTTTAGAATATCAATTTCATTTAGATCGGTAAGTATTTTAGAAGTTTCGGTTAATTACTCTTATACTGGTCATACACCAGTGAGTATTAGCACCAGAGTATTGAACTGAAAGGCAGTAAAAGAGGAAGTTAGCTCATATGAATCTAAATTCATCTGCTGCGGAATATCAAATAAACCCAAAACCTTCCAAACGAAGCGCCAAAGGATATCAAAAGGTTAAAATTAATAGTTAATATAAATAACGTAGCAAATACAAACTTTAGTGCTATAAGGGTGCTAGCTTTTAACTGGATCTTCATTCAATATCTATGGATACAAGTTTTAAACTCTTTTACACATATAAGTATTTTTTTTTTCTATAACAGAAAGTCTACGATGTTATGCAATACTCTTCCAATATTCATTCGCATCAAATGTTATGGTGTTTAGCACATTTCAAAAGCTGTCGATGCATTAAATGGATCTCCTAATCTATCATTATTCAAAGATACTGTTGCTTTCGACAGCGGGAAGACATTCTGCAACGACTTCGATCTTATTTTTACAATGTAACCTTTAATCCTTAAACTAATGGATTAGCTAAGCTTTTTGGTTAAAAGGGCGATCATAACTACGATCTCACTTAGGAAGCTTAGAACGCCGGTCCGTTGTCGAGTCTTAAGCTACTATATAATCGATAATACGACCCTTACAAATCAATAAGGCGCTTAGAGTCTATCCCAAATTTGGCGACAATGTCAGTTTGGGCTATGTGTCCTGTTTCGCCGAAGATAAGCCTGCCGAGATGTTTCATCTACAGTCTTGCAAATGCTGGACATTGCAGTGGAAAGTGCTTTGATGTTTTTTACCTTACTTTCCATCACTTACTTTGACAACGAGAGTCCGAAAAATATTTAGGTTACCGCAGGCATGCTTTTTGGACTATGTTCAGAAAGAACTCTTAAGATTGTGGTAAGACGTATTTTTCTAAGGGCAAGTTATACAGCATGAGATTCTTTCTACTCTAAGTCAAAAGGATCTTGCAGTCACACAGAAGCGGGTTTTCTAATGGCACACGCGAGGTCCAGTGCTAAAACGTAAGATGCCAATAAAGATCCAACTCCGTCCCATTTCAATTTGAGCAAGGCCAAAGTGCCGCTTCTAGCTGGCTCATCGGCTTTGCTGTAATCAGCGATTCTTCTATGATCAGCACCCAAACGAGTCTTCCTGACTAGCTTTGAGCGCGCAATTAGCAAGCTCAACGCTTGTAATGCCCTTCTGTTGTCGGAGTGAAGGCTCAGGCTCAGCGACTGATCGAAATTTACATATTCCTCGTAGGTATGTGAGCAGTGAGCCGCCACGAGTAGCCTTTGCAACACAGTGAGCAAGTATTCAAGAATACAGTTGAAGGAGTAGAGAACTTCAGCCTGTCCCTGTTTGGACTCCTTTAAATAGCCAGCATCTCTGAGCCTTAAAACGCACTTCGCAGTAATGCACCTGCCAGCAAAGTCAACGGATGCTATGTTTCTAATGGCTTTAAGAGCTATTATTAAAACTATATAAAAATAGATGGATAGTAAACATAATTGTTAAGGCTTAGACTTCCCTAAGGTATTCAAATTTCTGCTATACTTATCACGAGTTTGTAAATTGTAAATTGTTCCGGATATGTCTTTTTTGATGTCATAATATATCCCTGCTACTTTATTAAAGTAATTTATTTTTGCAATGGATTGTTACCAGTGATGAAAAGTGGGTCACTTATGACAACGTTAAACGAAAATGATCCGGGTTGAATCGCGGTAAATCGGCGCAAACGGTGGCCAAGCAAAATTTGGCGGTCGGACATTTTTTATTATGTGTTTGGTAGAATTGGTAACCATTTATCTACTATGAGTTGAGTTTCCAACTCGGACTTTGAACTAGTGTGGAAGCAGTAAGCCAGAAGAGGAATTATGTTTAATCAGAACAACGTCAAGCCACACAGGACTTGGTATGGGAGCGTTTCATTCAACGAGACATCTACACCAAGTTTGTCATAGATTGTTAAACAAAAAAAAAACGGATTAATCTGCGTTGAAATTGGCCGGTTCGGTTCACTATAGCAATTTCTGCTGCTATCACCTTCGACGACTTGAACGGGTACTTTTTACAAAGACTTACAATGTGGCGATCAAGAACTGTACTCGTTTTATTGTGGCCTTCCACGTGTTTCCCTATTAGATTTTCGCTCTAAAGCATTTTTAACAAAGTTATGAGGCCTTTCCATTAATTTCCCGATTTCCCCAAGCGATTTTCCTTTCTGAGTGTGAGTGTGACTTCCGACCCATCTGATTAAAAATAATTTCGTTTATCTGCAGCATTTTGAGCTTTAATGAAAGAAAACTTACCAATTGAGATAAAAAAACTTGAAAAACTGGATAAAATTAATTTTGTTTTCATAAAAAGCTAAGTTCACTTATGTGACTATTATATTGAGCATATAAAGGACTTTTCTTGCTCTTTACTATAATAATATCTCTCCACGGATTGGCAAGAAGAAGATAGCTATTTTTGAACTGGTAATAAGATGGTAATAAGAGGCCAAATCTTTAATAAGTAAGCTCTGCTGATATCAAGTAATGGAAATTTTTCTCCGTTAAAGCCTGCAAAGTAATCGTACTATGAATAATTCTAAGAAATCACAACAAATCATCAAATGTATGCAACACATTTAATTTCTAGTAATGTCTTTTTAATTATTTAAATATTGTGTTGACATTTTCTTCAACCGCTGTTAGCGAAAAGTTACAACAAATACAACAACAGTGCGCTATGGAAACGCCACTGACTTACAAACCATCATTGTGTGGTTGCTTTCCTTTCGAATTGTTATCTGCGGCACACCCGCCTCACCAAGCGGCTGCTAGCCTAGCAATAAATCTCTTCAAATTACCGGCGTGCACGTGTCATTTGAATGCGCCATATTCATATTTCAAAAATTACTTGCCATTTGTTTGCATTCTACACATTTTCTTCAACGCTTTTTTATTTTTACTCTTAATTTTATTTTTATTTTTTCTCGTTTCGGCACTCACTTTCCCACATTGTTTATGCAATGAAAACGAACAGCTTAGCATTTGAGCATTTGAAAGATTGTTTAGACTCTCTATTCTAGGTGTTCTTTTTTCGATTCTTCTACGATTTTTTCTACTTTTGCTTGAGTATATTTTCTTTTGTGCTTTTATAATTTTTTTGTGCAATTTTATTCTTGTTGTTGCCGCATTTTTGTGCAGTACATGTTTTACTCAAAATAATTATTCATGTCAGGCTCATTTAATTTCATGTTGCCGCGACGGCATCTCCTATCAAAATATTGTTATTGCTCCAGCTGGACACGAAGCACTCGTCTGCTAGCATTTTGAGCCGTTGAACAATTATTTCTTAGTTTCGCTTGCTAAGTTTAGCTGGGGAAAGGGCATTGCTGTTGTTGTTGCATTTTTGTTTTTAACTACGCAGTGTTGACGACTAATAAATTGTGGCGATAAACAAAAGTCTTCGTGGAAAGTACCCGGCTATTTTTAAAGTGACAAAGTAAACAAAAAAAAAAAAAAAATAAAAAAAATAAAAAAAAACCGGCTTTTTCAAGTGAATGTACAAATTTTAATTAATAAGAGATTATGAAATTAAGTATTTACATTTCCTGCAGGTACCTTTTTAAATTTAAACTAATATAGGACGCGGAGTTCGACGCTGTAATAACCAAGATCAGCTCCATTTTCCAATAAGAGTAAAGTCTCGGAGAAAGTGTATTATTGTCGTCTCTTTAAATATGAAAGAATACGTTTCATTTCAAAAGCGTTAAGGAGATTATACACCAAAAGTGCGGAGAAGAAATAACGTAATTACGGTTACCGGAGCATACAATTTGTAAAAAAAATATTTAGTGTTTACATTTTCTAGGAAATTGAATGCTCTACGAAATTTTTTCATAAATCTACAAGTTTAGAAGATATTAAGGGGTTACATGGCTTAACAGGTTTCAAAAATTAAATTGTTTTGTTATCTTATTAAATTCCACAACATCTCTAGACTAGCTGGGCTGAATGCGGCGTCTTTAAACGCGTTTTTCCGAAACTGGGGTTTTTCAGTCAGTTGGCAAAATTTCTGCAGAAAAACCCAACCGACCTTCATGGAATTTTAAACAGGTCTTTGATATACAATTTTTAAAGATTTTTAAATGATTTGAAGGATTTTTTTCCATTACAACTATTTGAAAAAATAAAATTTCGCGCACTTTTCACTGAAATTTTAATTTGTTTGTAAAAATGTCTTTCAAAAAATCAATTTTCAGTTTTTTTCCTTTGTCCAAGTTCTAAATTAAAGTTTTAACTAAAACTCTTATATTTTTTTACTTGAGATTAAAATGTAAGGGAATATCCTGACACGCGTGCGCAGTTTTTCCGAGAGGTCACCAGAAATGGCGTCGCTATGGCCGAGTTTAAGCCAATTTTTTCTAAAATTTGACAATTTCTTTATAATAGTGTATGTTTGTAAAAATTGGAAATTCTTATAAAATATTTAATTTCTTATATGAGAAAAAAGTTTTTGAAAAAATGTTTTTTAAACCCATGCAACCCCTTAAAAGTCGAAGATTGATTATTTCAAAGTAAGTCTTTTTTATGGATGATATATTTCGTTCAAAGTTGTACCTGAATATAGTAATTTCTGCTTCATTAATATACTGGAAAAGGAAAACCAGATGGAGTTTAAAATTGTACTACATTAATGGTTGTAATCTAATTCTGCCCATTGTTTTTTTTTTTTTTTTTTTGGTTGAAATTGGTTGAGTAGGTCCGAAAACATGTGATTTCACCTGAATGTGGGCGTGGTACAACCATTGTCCACCTTTTACCCCGCCTCCTCTAAAGACATTTTTTATCATCCTGAGTATAAAATTTAATGGGTCTGATGTATTTGGTTATTGTTTAAGTATTATTCAACAACTGTTGTGGAGAAAGGTGACACTGTCGGTTTTATTGTGATTGGACGCGGGCGAATTTGGCTATTGTAATTGTAGTTGATTTTTCCGGCCATTTTTTCAATATTTTTAGTTAACAGGTGCATATTGCTAGTGCCTTACCGTAAACAGTTTTTGATTAATATGAAAAGAGAGAAAACTGTTCACTTTTTTGTTTCAAAACGAGCTTCTGTGGGTAGTTCTTTTTTTTATTATTCCAATGTGAAGGAATCTTTTTCAAAAGCCATTGTTTTTCTGGGGAAGTTTAGAGTGAACAATGATGAAAAGTGCTGATTTGGCTTGGAAGACAAAGATCGTCCTGGCGGCAAAAAAAAAAAAATTTTTTTACCTGAGAAACGGAAATCACTATCGATGTTGTCAAGTAGGAAAATTACTAGTAAAATCATTGCCTGCCACTCCAGGAGCCATTTTAAAATGTTTAAGAGCAGACCGATGCAATCAAAACCAAGGATATTCGTTGACATATGAACTGAAGTCAAGAAAAGTGGATTTTGCATGTTAGAAATGCCGCTTGAACGGCAAAAAACTAAATCCTTATTTCATTGGACTGTGACTGACGAAAAATGGATTAATTTCGTCATCCCTAAACGCAAAATAAGCCATTGGCTGGTCGATGCAAAGTGCTTTCATTGGAAGTGCACATCAGAATAGAGTATCAAAAATTGGCTTGATCGCTTTTAGGCAGTTATTTTGTAATGGAATCCAAAAATTGCCAGGAAGATGAGAAAACATTAACGAGAATCAATTCTTTATAAAATATTATTATATAAATAAAAATAAAAAAATAAATAAATAAACGCACGAAGTTAGRTACAATATAAAAGGCGAATTGAAAAGCCCCCAGCTGACACATAGATTTCGCTCCTAGAATTCAATTTATATGATTTTTAGTTAGGTCTAAACTTCAAAAAGCGCGTGTATAAATTTGATAACTATCGGAATAGAAGGTGTGCCATTACATCACTTTTAGTTAAGTAACTTTTGGTTTGTGAAAGAATGGGTAAAAAAGAATTGAAAGTACTGATGAAATATTGCTTTTTGAGAAATAAAGTTTAACAAAAATCTTGGCTTGGGGAGGACTTGCCTCAAGAGAACCAATCAGCAAGGATTGGAATTTTAGACGTGGTGAAAGGAACACCGAAGACGATGAACGACCCAAAAAAAGTTGTTAGCGGAAAAATACATCAAAAAAGTTCACAAAATAATTGGTGAAGCTATTCGAGATAACTGAGTTTATAACTATAGAAAAGAAACTTATTGGATGTATTCTGAATGCTTGCTTGCAGGTGTTTAATCGAACTTACATCGATTTTTTGTGTCGATATATGTCAACGGATGGCCCTGTTCGGCTCCATCAATTCTCTCTGAGCTCCAATCGACAGTTATCCGAGTAGACTGCATATGACGAACGTCCTCAAAAGCATAGAAAAACGCATGTTACGAAAACGGCTGTTACATAACGTTATGTGACCGTTTGGAGAATGAATCGCTAAAAACGGGCGCATTTGGAAAAAAGGAAACTGCTGTTTCACCAAGACAATTCACTGTGTCACAAGTCAGTGACGTCCAAACTCCAAGACTTGTGGTTTGAATTGCTTCCGCATATACCATATTCCTGTTCTCAGATCTCAAAAGAATGCTCGCGCGGCAGACATTTTCTTTGAATGCAGAGATGATCGCCGAAAGTAAGGTCTACTTTGAAGCAAAGGACAAATCGTACCACAAAATTGCTAACGAAAACTTGTATGGTCGCTATAATCAGTGTATCACCCTCGAAAGGAACTAAAAACTTGAATAAAAAAGAAAAAAAAATTTTTTAAAAATTGCGTTTTAACATGGCAGGCCGGGGACTTTTCAGTATGGTCGAGCTAAGTCATAAAAGGAAGTTGGTATGTCAACTAGCTAACCTAAGTTATGGGACTATTATGCGAATTTCTGTTAGAAATTTGATCTAATATAACTGTTAAAAGTTAGTTACAACTTAAATTACATAGTTGCCACGTTAATAAAAAATGTTAAATTTTTTGTTAAAAAATATTATTACAATATGTCTTAAAAAAATTGGAGTTGCAACTTTATCAAAAATGTATTATAAAAGGCTTTGCGGCAACACAAAATAAACACACTGAAATAAAATGGAAATTATTTAGGAAATTTTAATATCAAGAAAAATACAGCGTTGCCACATTATTAAAAAATATTAAAGTTTCTTGTGCAAAGTAAATTCAGAAATAATATAGTTCCACATATTAAGCTTATTTAAAAATGTTGAAAAAAAAAATTTCAGAGTTGGGAGTTTTTATAAGTAAGGTAAAGACCAAGATTAATTTGCTCAATGGCATATAATTTGCTACTTAAAATGTAAAGTTGAGTTGGAATATTTTTCATTTAATTTTGTTATTTCAAATTCTTTATAAAATATAATCCTTAGACATTCTAAATAGTTCAAGTTGATATCCCTTTAGAAATATACCCGTAAGAAGGACTTATTTTCACATATTATGCTGGTACAACTTTGAGTAGGCAGTTAAGCATAATTCTTTTGATAACTTTGAAATCTGTAAATACTTATATTTAGTCCGCTTCATCTTCTTCAAATATTTTCAACGAATGTTGTTGAGTCAGTGCATTTTTGGAATTAATACAAGTATATACCTTAGAAATTAACCTCCAACTTCAAAATTTAATTAAGTAAGGAGACTAACCATTCAGCACATTTCCTTACGCTTTTAATATTTTTTTTAAACATTTTTAACCTATCTGTTAATTAATTATGAAATAATTTTTAAAGTGACTACGTTTACGTAATTACTTAACCACCATAACCACTCACTTTTTACTTCTTTTACACTACCGACAAAGGACAAAAACTCAACTGAGTCAACTGAGTTTATTACGCAAACAAGTCCGCGATTGACGTAAAATAAAAATAAAAAAAGCGCGAGAGTGAATATATATGTGTTTTTATGTGTGCTCACCACTTCCTGTCACACATATCAGAAAACAGATGAGTCCACTGACAAAGTGATAAAAATCGACTCATTTTTCACAGAATTTCATAACGTAAATGTGCAAATATATACATAAATTTATAAAATACACATGTGAGTGTTCGAGAACATTAAAAAAATGTATAAAAGAGTATTAAAAAGAAAAGAAAATTWAAAAAAAAAAAAAAAATTGGGCACAAATTCCAGCAGAATTTTTTCAGGGGCCCTTCCTGATTTCAGTTTCCTTTTTTATTAAAGTGCACAGATAGCGCTGAGAAGTCAGTGAAATATGTATGTGTAAAACCAGAATACAACAACAATAAATAAACAGCAACAACAACAAGCGAGAAAAATGAATGTGTAAAACATTGCATGTCAAAAAATAAATTAATATGATGCACACACATATCAACAGCGGCGAAACATACATATATGAATGTATGTGTGTTTACAAAAAATATCAAAAAATAGCAAAAACGTGTATGAGTATTGTGCTATGCGTAAGTTGGTGCGAGTTTTTTGTTTGGCAGGCCGTGGTGCACGTAGCCGGAGGGCGCTGAGGACAGGTGCTGGTCCACCGTCGAGATTTGCATTCGGGGCTTTTGTTCACCGCAGCTATTTGTTGCTAAAAAATATAACAGTACATGTTTCTTTATATTACTTTGTGTTCACCTATGCATGCGCAGATAAATGCGGCAGCTTGCGCTCACAAACACACACACATACACATACAAAAAACAGTGTTTGTCGGTTAGTATGTGGCATGTGTTGTTACCCGGGGCAGATGTCAGCCAGCATGTGGGTGCGTATTAAAAATGAATTTTCGTGGTTTACTTTTTATTTATGTGTGCCTGTATCGTTCGCCACACACATACCCACCACAAGCACTGTTAACCGCCTAAAAGTATGCTATGCCAGAATTGCGGTTTTCGGTTGTCGACTATGTCGTCTGTCGGCTGTTTATATTTCCCTTCAACTGCGTGTTTTGCTTTTTTAATTTAAATAATTTTTTTTTTTCTTTTCTTGTTTTCTTTTGAAATTTGCTGAGAATTCGCGCAGATTTGCGCCCAAAAACCGCTTAAACTAATACCCTGAAAAGTTGCTTGCCGTTCGCGGTCTTAAATAAAGATTCACATGTGCGTGTGAGTGTGTGTGGCATATGTGATTTGGTGAAATGAAATTTGTATTGGCCTTGTATGCGATTTTACGCTGTTAATTAATCATTTCGCTGAACTTTCTTTCGCAAAGCTCTTTTTTTCGCCAAAGCGTTCAGCTCGCCTCTTTGCATCCCTTTCGTTTTAAGAAGGCTTTAAATTTTATATGCATCTATTTATAGATTTATATTTATTTTATATATTTGCTTTCGTTGAGATATTCTTTCATACTTTCAAGCGCTTAAAGTTGCCAAGCTTGGTACTGTTAGACAATTATCTGTGCGCCTAATTTTATGGTATTTTACGAATTCCTTTCATATACAGATCAGTTTTAATGGCAATATGGTTTTACTGCTTAAAATCCGTGATAGCAAACTTCAATGTAAACAAGTTGTACTTTTGTGCTAAAGAATTTCGAGTATGCCTTTAATATTTCCCACGTTTCCGAAGCAGTCAGTAAACATGCTATCATATAATTCATATAATCGGCCTAACAAAAATAAATCTATCCTTGTTCGAATGGACGACTTTAGAAATCTATATATGGCTTTGTGGCAATGCGATCGGAATCTCAGAAAGACGTTCACAAAAAAAAAAAAAAGAAAAAAAAACTTCTTAGCGATTCATGTTTAAATGCCAAAACAGACATATAAAAAAAAATTGTATACTTTTGCAAATTGCTACGATCAAAGACCGGATAATTATTTCAGGTGCTGCGAACTTTTATATTAAATACCGATTTTAGTATTGAAGCCGATTTTACCAATTGTTGCCAATACCAGGTATTTAAAATTACTCAAATTTGCTACCGAAATTCGTAGTCAGTGGCCTCAACTTTCAAATCGGTACATCCTATTTATGGACAAGTCTATGGACTATGCCAACAAACCAGCAACGCTTGATGAACTTCGTACGAATATCGAACGTGAAATTGCAGAAGTATCTGCCGATTTATGCTTGAAAACCATCAAAAATTGGGTTCGGCCTCTGGAATTCGGCAAGTGTGGGCGTGGGATAATCGAAAATCCTCATATTAGTTAAATTTTGACTAAATTTTTTCTATTTTAGGCAAACAGATACACTGCTATGTGGAAAAACGGATTAATGAGAGGGAATGAAACTAATATATTGACCATGCCATATATTGATAATGCCATTTTATATTGTGACAAAGGAGTGTGAGAAGAATGTCACATACTGAATTTAGTCTAAATCAGTGGGTTGGGTGGGGCGATATAAGGAATTTTACCAAAAAGTGGGTGGCGTCACACCCATCGTACAGTTTCACTCCGAAACCCATAAAGCCCACCCGTGCTATCTTGGGTGTAAAAATTTAATTTCTCTGGCGTATAACGTGTATAAGGAAAATAAATAATAAATAAATTGAAATATAATAATGGAAATTAATTGTAAACAACACAATTAAAATAGAAACCTTACATAAATAGTTACAAAAATCAAAACTTAATTTACTTATTTATGCTATTTTTTATAGAAATACAATTATTTAACTCACCCTTTATCATCACCCAACGTCCTTGAGTTGCGACAACAATGCGCGAGCGACTTTACTACGCACTGAGTTCTCGCGCACACTCGTTGACACTTTTTCTGCATTGTGATTCTCTGCTTCTCAATGCACTTACAATTTGTCACACAACAACACTTTATTACATCGAGTTATTATTGTTATTTTAATGATTGGCTTTTCTCAAAAACGATTAGAAAACACTTGACAACTTTTACACAAATTAATTAACACAATTTACTTTAAAGAAAAACCAAAATTTCTTATGACTTTTGTTCACTGGCTTCACGCACGACGCGACCACTCGATCGATTGTTAAAAAGCAACTGCCGAATTCGCTAATACAAATTAATGCCCGTTATTAGCGCATAACGGTACCAAATAAATTGCCTTTTGTTTATTGCATTTCCAGTGAAAATCAAAGAGCGTCACAGAGTTCCTGAAAGCAATATGTGTGAAATTATTAAAGTGGTGCAAGAAGTTAAGGTAGATAAGGAGATAATACATATTGTAGAGATATTTTAGTACTTTATAAAAAATCATATAATACAATTATAATACTTTATAAATACTTTGGTTAAATTGAGTATTCTGATTGAATTATGTGGAGTGATAATTAGCAAATTGTCAGGAAATTTAATGGAATTGTAGAATTTTGAATTTTCATTTATTTGCAGATAAAATTAAATTTAGGAATCTCTGAAGCTCTAAGTTGTGTAATATTGATAATTTCATCCTTTTTTTATTAAACGGAACAAATTAATGATTCACCAAACCACGAATATTGAAAAAAGCAATGACAAGCATGTTTTTCTTCTTTCCATTTCGAATACTCTTGTCTTGTTTCTTGCCAAAATCCTAAAACAGTTTTCTCAGCAACATTTGGAGCATTTTAAAATGGATATTGTGGATTTTGTACGTCAATTCATCACTATGGATGAGACTTGGGTTTATCACCATGATCCTGAATCAAAAAAAGAAGCCGAAGAGTTGTATAAACCTGGTTGTTCTTCGAAGCGAGTTCATGACCGAAAATTGGTCAGGAAGTGTCTGGCTTAATCTGATTGGGACCCCAGCGACTTCCATTTTTTTCTAGAACTCAAAAAATGTATGCGTGGCAAGCATTTTTCAAAAATGAAGAGGTCATAACGGCTGTTGAAGCGTATTTTGGAGACCATCCGGGTTCTCACTTCTGGGATGTAATCCACAGATTGGATGATCGCTGTAGCAAGTATATGTATCGGAATTCGCGCGATCAAACAAGATGGCACCACTTCATCTCATCATTCTATGGATTTATGTGTAACTTTTCAGATCGATATCTCATAAATGGAGCAACAAGTTCGTGTATGTACAGAAGAATATTTGGTATTTGGATAGACAGACAGACAAGGCTGAATCGACTTAGCTCGTCACGCTGAGCATTTAGGTACAAACATATATATTTCATATGGCGAAAGTTTGCTGCTGGTTGTTACAAACATCGTAGAAAATTTTATAAAAAGGCTTAACTTCAGTCTCGTGAAAACTCTTAACACTTAAATAAATAATCTTATTCGAACTGTCTAGAATAGTTCAAAAACTAAAGATTTTTAAGCGAACTGATTAACAGATGCCAAACCGAATTTGAGATTCTTCTAAAACAAAAAAAAAAATAAAAATAAAATAAAAAAAATAAATAAAAAATGTCTAAAAGCAAAAGTGCTGTTGAGAAAAACCAATTATTTCACTTCAATAAGAAGCAAAGCAGAAATCAATGCACTCACAACTCACCACCCACTACTAACTGCTTGAGGCAAAATGATTTTCACATTTTATAAAACAATCTATATTTACATACAGACATTTATAGCTAGCTGCAGATATGCGCAACATCAGCCATATGATTACAAGGAAGCCAATAGGCATTTGACGTGTTGTGGGCGACTTTCCAACACACACACGCGAGCTCTGTGCATAATACCTATTGCCTATGTTAAGGCGTTGCCACGTGCAAATGCGTGCAATTTCAAGTGAATCAGCTGGTGTGCGCCGTTGCTCGAGCACTCTAATAATCCCCCAGCTAACGGTAAACGTGAGCGCCGCGTGCATTGATTTAATAAATAATTCAATAGTGCAAATTCGCGTTTTCAATTCAATTCGTGTGAAATGTGTGTGGAAAAGTGTGAAGTGAATGTGAACAACAAAAATAACAAAGCCAGCAGCAGCAGCAGCAGGAGCAGTAAAGAAAAGCCGTATCACACGAAGCAGATTGAAAAAGAAGACACGAGGAAGTGTAATAAAGATTATGAAGGCATAGAATTGTTGCACAGATATGAGCAACGCTGCGGGCGTGGCGAAGAGTGGGAGAAAGGGAGGGACGCACATGCGACGTGTACAAGGAGTCTTCGCAAGACAGTCAATGTGAAAGTGAAAAATGTCAAATGGAAAGTGAAATGTAAAATGTACAGTTTATGGCTTCATGCGTGCATCATACAAATGTGCAGGCGGGTGTTTGTGCGTGTGCACGTCGCATAGATTTGCACGTTTGCACCTGACATCTGCTTGCATACTTTTAACTAAGCTACTTGGCATTTTGATACCCCATAGACGGTTGCTTTTGGGTGAATGGTTGGAATTAAAAAAATATAAAGGAGACAGAGCAAAGAGAGTGCTGAGCGATAGGGAACAGAGAGAGAAAGCTTACCTCGACGCCTTTAATAAGTTATTTGCCAATAGATGGCGCTGTACTCGTCATAGATGAAATGTCTTTTTTATCGGTACTGTAAGCAACAGCTCAACACGATATGAGAGACATTTTGTCATTTCATATATTGTTGATATGTTAAAATTTCATAAGAAATAACAGACATTTTGATATTCCCAATAAGATTCTAATTCTATTGCATACTTTTAGGGTTGTAAAAATTAGTCTATAATCAATCGATATTTCAAATAGCTAATTTACAAATTTTAATTTCAGCATTCAATTTGACGTTTGATGGTCAAAAACTCTAAATCGTAGTATGTTGGCTCGAACCTTGCACTTTTTCAAAGTCAGCTTGTCGAAAGAAGTGATCGGTTGAGCTTCCTTTTACTATTAGAATTATCATTTTTCAACTATGCTAGCTCTAGATAGCATTTGTCCTTCCATTTAATCCCTTGCTTCCATTGTCCACGGACACGGGTCTCGAATCGAAGAATGTTTTTCCCTGGAGCATTGTCTTCAATCTGTACATCATGGCCTAACTGACACATTCGCTGGCTTTTTATGGGCTTACTACATTCATGTTGCCGTAGAGCTGATACAGTGCGTGTCTCCATCTTCTTTGCTATCTATCGCTCACTCATACGCCTCCAAAGATATTGCAATTATGCTTTAGGTGCTTTCTCATATGGATTGTTTATCGTTTATGGGGCAACTTCCAATCGGCTTGGTTTGACTTTCTTGAGGACTTCCACGTAAAACTTTGCTTTGATAGTTTGTCTAGGAGGAACAAATTAAATTATGGACAATGCGTTTGATGTTGAAAAGACAATGAGCATCTTTTTCACTTTGGATTTGTTCATTTGTTCACACCACTTCCTGCTAAAGCTACCTGGGTAAGCCTGCTTGATCATATCAAACGTCTCTGTCGCAGATTTACCAGTCGCTCGTTCGTTAGCTATGTAGGAACGCCCTCTACCGAATCCAGTTGTAGATTTTTGTATAGACAAAGTCTTTTACTTCATTTTTTAATACTGATTGATATTCCCATTCAATTAAAAAACAGATCCCAAAATATCCTGAGAGCGGCGTTTAAACAGACTACATACTTAAATCGGTATACCAGAACAGTAAAAATCCCTTACAGAGTTTTGAAAGGTTTTTTAATCAAGACCCGCTATTCTTAGTCGGATATAGGCGACGATGTTAGATACTGCGTTGTATCATTTACAAGCAGTGCCACTAAGGTTCCAAACCAACATCGGCTGGGAAATCAAGACATTTTAGGAACCAATTGTACCGAAAGTATGTGAAAATAGAAGACTTTTTAGAATTGGAACTTGGATTCCTTCAAATATGTAATGATCGTATTAATTTAGACCCAACAACTATGAAAGTGGATAAAGAATTCTGTTGAGGTTTTTCAAAGGGTTAAATAAAATGTTTAAAATCGTGGAATGGAGTCGGAGTTATCGAAAGCGTCATCAATCGATAGATCGATTTTACTCCATCTTAGCTTAAGGTATATTTTTTTATTTCATTGAATAGAATTTAAAAATCTCTTTAAAATAAAAATGGCTATACCTCTTTGACACCCCAGACGCTGGCATAACTTGAGCAAAGAGGCGACAGCGTTGCTCACTGGGTAATGCAAATTCGATTTTAACTGAAGTTCGTAGCTTCACTTACTTGAAATGCATGAGACATTTGAAATTCCCACACACACACACACACATGTGCATTCAAGCATTTTTTACGGCTGCTCTTCGGCGCCATTCAATTTGCGCTATTTCTCCATGGCGCTTTTCGTCTCTCACCGCAACGCTTTAGATTTTCAAAGATTTCGAGCAGTCGCGCAGCGCCTTGAAGTATGTTAAATGACTGCAGAATGTGACATACATACAACAAAACACAACAAAGTGACACTGAGTGTAGTGGGTGAGGTTATGCCGACAGGTGCGTGCTGACAATGCCGGCTGTCAAATGCGATATGCCGACGAGTTGACAGCAACTACTCGCCCTATAAGCAAAACACTACTTCGTGTGAGGAAAAGAGTTTGCTAATAAATTATTTTACAAGAGTGTGTGTGTATATATGTCTGTGTTGTATATGTATGACAGACAAACAGATATTGAAAGATTTGAAGTTATCGACTTGCTTCGCCTCAGCCATAGCCGAGGCATATGATGAACGTTGGCATTGTTGATGCTATTTTTGCGCGTTACTCAGCTTGAAGTAGTTGAAGACTTTTGACGCATACATTTGTAGCTCTAGTCAGTTGTTTTGTTGTTGTGTGCTTTTTTTTAAGATTTTTAACACTTCTCACCTTCGCTTGAAAACCCTTTTTCGCTATCCGGCATATCAGTTGAAAGCTCACGCTCACGCTCATGCTCAGGTATTACTTTTGCGGTTGTCAGCTCATCATCAGCCTTTTGCTTTATTTACCCTTTGTGGTTGAGTTGTTGATGATGCGGTTGAGGGTTGGCCATATCATTTGCTACTCCTTTTTTTACCGTAATTTGTAGATGTATGTTGGTGTATGTGAAATAGTTGTTGTTCGTCAAAGTTTGGCAACTTGGCGGCTGTTGAAGGCGGTGTTTTAAAATATGCGCATATATGTTTGTATTAAGTACATTCGTGTGAAATTGTTCATATGAGTGTGTGTGCGTCTGATGTTTCGAATGTTTGAAAGATGAATTTAAATTTGCAGAAAAAGTATAGTCTGTTTTTACAGGTGATGTGAGAATATGTATGTGTGTGTATGTAAAATAGCATGGTTCTTAAATGTTGAGGAATGAAGAATTTATACCCAAAACCTTATATTAAATTTTTCTCAAAATGTTTTGAAAATAAATTGTTTCTTTTTGAAAACCAAACTTTTGAAAATAAATTTTTACTCAAAATTTTTGAAAATAAATTTTTTCCCAAAATTTTTGAAAATACATTTTTGGAAATAAATTGTTNATTTTTGACAAAAATTTATTTTTCAAAAATGTATTTTTCAAAAACTTTGAAAATTTATTTTGGAAACAATTTTTACCTATCTTTTGTTGCTTTCCATTAAAGTAAATGAATGGATTCTGAAGAAAGGTATTGAAAAGGTACAGTGGTGAAAAAATTTATCCTTTTTCAATTTATTGTAGTGCTAAAACGTTTGGGGCAGATGACTTCAGTAAGCACAATTTCAATGATTTTTTTCAAAACTTCAGAGACTATGACTTCCATCCACTACTCGGTGACTTTACCTGATAAACCTGATAATTTGATAAATAAAAAAGTTTTCCATTCAAGGACTGGGTTTTGATAGGTCAGTTTGTATGATTATACTTGGCCGATATGTGCAATATGTTGAGAGTGTTGTCTTGAAAAATAGCCTCCACAAAATTTCCTGAAAATATCTTGTCAAGTAAAAAAGTTTTCAATGCAAGATAACGATTTGGATCGACCAGTTTGTATGACAGTTATCCGATCCAAACAATATATTCAGAGGAAAAGGAATGCCATTTCGATAATTAAATAAGCAAAATTTCGTGAAGATATCTCGTTGAGTTAGAAAGTTTTCCTTACAAGGACTTGAACTAGATCGTTCAGTTTGTAGGGCAGCTACATATTATTGAGGTCCGATGTCGATAGTTCCAACAAGTAAGTAGGCATTTGCAGAAATAAGGACGCGCGCAAAGTTTCAGATTGATATGTTGAGAATTCGGGACTAGTTCGAAGCTAAGCCGACCTAGCTTTCACGCTCATCATATATTAATATATGAGTAAACCATATATAGAGGATAAAGAGGTAAATTAATACGCTGTTTAGGGTATACGAAGCTCAAATATATGCTTAATAACTTTATTTTATTTTCACCATAGAAAAAATAGGGATTCTTTGAGCAGTAAATAATAATAAAATATTTTGCTCCTTATTGACCGATTTAATGGTTTTTCTGAAAAAAAAAGTTCTTTTACTCACCAACCCTAATACATATCCCATCTATCTATCTAACTAAATAGGTGTCTAGAAAATACCATTTTCTAGCAAAAAAGGTCAGAAAACTTACAACGAAAGGATGCAATTTTTTCTGTAGATCAGTAATATATCCAAAAAAGGTTAGTAGGTAAAAGTATATTGAATAAACATATCGTCACTTAAAACGCAAAACAACGTATCAAAAAAATTGATATTGAGTTTTTTTATTGCTTACGATTCACTAATCATATTAAACAGATGTAGCACAAAATTTTCAGCTTCGCTGTTATAGACGTATGTCCAATATATAACCAAAACTCAAAACTTGTTTCAGTATGAGTGATTTCTTTTACACCGTTTTTCCTTCGCCTGTAAATTTATGAAAAGTGATGTTACGTTATTTTGCCTTTTAGGTGACTAGGTACTAGATTGTTATGTAGACAGATATGTACATACATGTGAGTTATGAAAAGGATTGTAACAAAATGGGTGTGAGCTTTCA
>NW_017534963.1:986999-1016230 GCF_001853355.1 Bactrocera latifrons
AAAATATGACAGCACAGGAAACCAGCAGCAGGTAGCATTTAGCCTAGCTGTCAGCTGCTGCAACCACATATTTTAAGAAAAGCGCTGAACAGATGACACATACACACATACACCAAAATATATTATATACACTTGTGTTTGCAACAGCCACTTGACACTTGAGGGATGTGTGCTGCCTGGGCTTTGATGAGCTTTGCTTACGATTTTTCGCTCTTTTGCAGCTGAGGTGCTTATATAATACAACATATATACAGATATGTTTAGGGAAGTGCACAGCACTAGATACAATTGTATTTTTGTAAGTATTTACAAATTGATGGTGTTGATTTTGGTTGTCTACTTTAAAATGACATTCGAAATTTTGATTTATTTACTTGGCGAATGGTAAAAATTGCTTATTTAGAAAATGACAAATTAGCGAACCGTGGAAGATGAAAGGATTAAAGTGTGGGTGCAGAAGAGTTAGTTTAAATTCATTAATAAATTTGAAAATTTAATTCAATGTGCCTTTGCGGCAATAAGGAGGGTTTGCTACTACTTGAGATTGATATAATTGGGGCGCGGCTGGCCAAGGTGAGGTATGGCTAGCTGGATAAAGGTGTGCTGTGGCGGAATTATGTTATTCATCAATAATATACTCATGCTTTGGCTGCCTGTACCATCTGTATAATACACTTGTTGGATAAATAAGGAAGTCAACAAGTAAGTATCTACAAAAGAGCGTAGTGAAGTTCCGGTTGAGAATATAAATTAATGAAAAATAGCAGGTTGAAAGCACATTGCTTTGAGTTGTATGAAAGCAAAATAATATTATCTCAATTAGAGACCTAAAATAACTTCTAGTAATGTGGATAGATTTCTAGTTCCCGATGCACCAACGACTTCACTGAAAATTGCTTCTTTCATTAGACTTATGTATAATAATGAAGTTGTATTGCAATAGGCAGAAACTGCAAAGCTGATGAGGCACCAGCTAAACACAGCCTCGTCTCATTACCATTATCCACTATTATATTTCGGTTTACTGCTGGATAGCTAAGACTTGCGTGAGTTTGTTATTACTCTGTGTAGTCGCAAGATTCTGTTGGACGGGAATCAGAAACAGAAGAGGTCTAATGATCTTACAACTATGCATAGTCAAAGTTGTTCCAGTCAGTAGTTTTACCTAACTATTGGCATAGTAGAATTATCCCTTTTTGAGCTTTTCGGCCTGTGTGGTATGACACCTCGCATACCCTCAAGCATTTTAGATAATCTTCAGATATAGAAATCAAAAGATGGAATTCAAGTTGAATCGTTCACCTTCCGGTCCTGTAGCTAACCTAACCATGCACAAACGCAATTCCACTTATTATCTTAAGCGAATTGGTGTGAATTTTTATACTATACTAAGTGAGTTCAATTTCGGAATAATAATCTAAGCACTCGGAAACAACACTGAGGCCGATATCGACAAAAAAGAGATAAGTTGAAAGATCAAAATCTTTCGTTAATGAAAATCCGAGTGAAGGTGCATCACATATTAAACAGACATAACGACAAGGTCTCTTACTAACTGTTTCAAAACATGAAATGTTGCAGAGGCTGTAGAATAGTGCCTTTCTTTTCATCCATATGGGTGGGGTATCTTCCAAAGTGTTTCCAAAACCACAGAAATTGGTTTGTAGGGAGGGAAGAAATTCAATGAATCTCAATGAATTTATTTAAATCTTCATTAATTTCAGCCGCATGAGCCCCAATAATCAGTAAGTGATTTAAGCTATCTGAACAAATTTGACCAGGACTTCAACATTTTTTTTCTATACGCTTGTTTTATCTTAATCCTTAGTTCCACGTTTAGTTCAGTTGCATGAGAACCAATAATCACCAAGTGATCTATACAATCTGATCAAATTTGACCCGGACTTGAAATTTTTTTAATACTTGGCCGGTTGAAAAATCCGGTTCCGTTTTGGTTACGTAGACCCGACTGTCGTGGGAACGGCTTGCTTGCTTTAACTCTCGGCTGTGATGGTCTTTTCAGTGCCTTCAGCGAACTTTGCTTTTTTCGTTTTCTCTTTTGCGACCCCTACTCGATGTTCTTTTTGTAAAAGATTTCGATCTTTTGATATTAGAACAAAATTGATATGCTTTCTATTTGATCATATGATATATATTTAAATTTGCTGTTGGATTAAAAATATTGACGAAAAATTAAAAAAGAAAAAATACTCGAATTACATGAGTTCATTGAATAAATTCTTACTAGACTCATTTAGTGTGGAGCTTTATGAAATTTGATAAAGCTTTAATTTGGTTTAATTGAATGGAATCACGAACTAACTTTTCAATCTGAAATAGTTGAAAGGTTCTCACAATACCAAAGACAGCATACTGTGTATATAAGACAATTAAAGCTGCTGTATTTCTCAATTATTTTGTAGTCATTTTGTTCAATGCTTAAATGGATTCGACATCCAATAAAGAAAACCAAATTTGCGAAGCAAAGCAGTTTCGTGCAAGTTTAAAGTTGTCACATGTTGTGTGCAAAAGTGATAGAACCGAGAGAAGCAGCAAAAAGCCGACTATGCTTGCGCTGACATGTGTTTGACTCCAAATTAAAAGCGAAAACGCGACTCCATGACGTGCATAATAGGGACACTCAGCAGCCCAACGGCACGTAGGAGTTACTCCGAATCCGAAATAACACAAAGAGAAAGCGAAAAGTTTGCAGAGAGTAAAGAAGCCTGAGTAGCGTATGTGAGAGAAAGAGTGCAAAGCAATGCGAAAGAGAAAAGCTTCACTGCAGAGCTTTTTTTTCGCAAACGAACCGAATAAAAAGACATATAGCCAAAAAGGACAATTGAAGAGTTAAGTTTGACGGTGAGACCGAGAAAATTGCCGAAATTTTGCTGTGACACTACTAACCCAGAATAAATATGCGGCGAATAGCGGCACAAGCAGGCAAGCGTAAATACGCTTGCAGGTGTGTATGTGTGTCTACTTGTGAGGGCTTGGTGGCGGCATATTCAGTATGTACAGCGTAATAACGGTAACAAGAGCCGACTGACAGTAACGGCTCTTGCAGGCAACATTTCGGCGAAAGCGGCGCTAAATGTGGGAGCGACAGATAGTAGCAGGCGAAGCGTATTTACAGAAACCCGAAAGCGAAACGGCAGCTGGTTACAAGAATAAACACCAAAGCCGTGCCGAATTTCGACCAGTTGTATATATGTATGCAATCACGCATGTGTTTGTTCTCACCGGTCAAAGACCGATAAGACGAGCTTTTACTGGCTGCGAAATTACAAACAACTTTATCAACAGCTTAGGCACGCAGTTTTTTTCCAAACCCATTTTTGCAACTGCTGTTGCCACTGCTGGTAATACTGTTCTTGTTGGTGTTGCTGTTATTGTTGATGCACCAAATATATTTGTTGCAAATCCATTGTGTGCTTGTGTGTGTGTCTTGAAATGTTTGCTATGGTTGTTGTTGCCATTGTAACAGCAGGCACTGTTGCTTCGAAAATGTTGATCATCATATTGACTTATATGCATGTGTGTGGGTATTTATGTCAACATTTTGTAGCCTGCAGTGAAGTATTAAAATGGTCAAGAGCGAAGCAAGAATAAATTCTTGAAACTCAACTAGTCACAAATCTTATACTTAACTCAGAGAATTTTTGAGTGTAATCTAACTAGTCCAAAATGAATTAAAAATATACCAGTTAAAGAACGACTTAGTAACGTTAATTGCTTATATATTAATGACTTTCCTTCAAACATAAGACAGAAAATCCAAAAAACCCTCTCTTCTAAGAGACATGAAAATGACTTACGGTCGAAAAAAAAAAAAAAAAAAAAAAAAAAAAAAAAAAAAAAAAAAAAAAAAAAAAAAAAAAAAATTTTAGTGCCACCCTAAAACTGTTTTTTCTTGTTTAAATTAGTAAAAACACTAGAATATTTTGGACCAAACTCTGCCAATTGACAACTCGCAGCTCTTCAACACACTAAACTGCTTCAATGCTTCAATGAAAACAAGGCAGCCGACTAACCAGTGTAGTTTGGGGCTGATGTGTACTAGTTGTTAACAAAAACTCCATTTGTTAGGAGGGTATGTTAACATTTTTATGTAGACATACATATCTAGCCTTGTGTAAATATTTTTACAAGTGCATAAATGCACTTTGACAATTAATTGTGGTAGTAAGGGAAAGTGAATTGAATTTTTACCATATTGGCTTCATTAAATATATATTTAACATATTAAAAAAAAAAAAAAAGAAAGAATAATATATATGAATATTAACTACTGTTATCTGAAATATAATAAAATAGGAGTACTTAATCTCCATAACAGTTACTGGTAAATCACGGCTTTTAGCTTTATTCCAATTTTTCTCACACAATTGTCAAAAATTCCGTTTTTTTCCGATAAAATACAAATAAATTTTTTTTCATAAACAACTTGCGACACGCTCGTACATAGTATATATTAAAGTAGATATATATGATAAACTTCAAGTACCATTGCTATTCTAATAGCACGGTACACTTTCGAGAAAAGTGCTGAAGTTGACAAAACAGAACGACGCCATCAACTGAATACTGTTTTTGGATCCTAAAGGCTATTTTAAGGCCAACAAATTCCCAGACTTTAAATGAAAGGGTTGCTGGTATTGGTTTCAAGAAGAGGATGTTGATTTACAGGGTGCCAAAAAACTAAAAAATCGTTTAAATTTCCTTAAAACTTTGCTGGCTTGAAACCGGTTTAAGACCCACGGTCTCTTTGGTAAAGTTGTTGGTCAGAATGATCCGTATATTTTATGGAAAAATAAATCTAAAACAACAATTGAATATGGAATGGTCGGAAAATCCAATAACTGTGTATGTACTAAGTAGACATAATTGAATTTGAACTAATTCCCATGTAAACAAGCATCATTTTTACTGTGAAGTATTGTAGAAGCTAAACATTATAGGGTATAGCTAGACATTATAGTTCGACGTAGTCCTTGGCGGCAGACTCCGGGAACTGGACATAATAAGGGTTCCAGTATGTGAAACTCCGAAATCCTCTCTCACTTGGATTGCATTCCTGAGAACTTTAACAACTGTGCGGCGGGACCTACTTCTAGCGACATCTTCTCAGCGCCCACATCTACAAGTCGTATTTGGGTGGGGCGGAGTCACTGGAAAGCAGGCATAGTTAGCGTTTTCACGAATAAGAAGGAACAGAAGTGACAGCTACCACGATACCAGTAGATGTACTTTTCCGAAATGTGATTTCTTGGATATCCGGCCACGGCTGAGGTTGGAAGAAAAGGCACACCCATCCAAATACTATCAGGATGGGAACGAGCAGGAGCTCCCCTATCATCGTGCATTCGGTCGCTTGATCAAGCTACATGGCTTGAGCTCAGCAAGCACTTGTGGCCCAGAGTGGCACCTAAATAGAATGCTTTCTCTTAGCATAACTCACTTCGCCGCAATGAAAGGCATCTCAACTGGACTTTGGAGGATACAACTTGTCAAAGTTGCTATGAGGAAGAACATCTCGAGACTTTCTTCTCCACTTTTCGGCTTTGGCCAGACAAAAGCTGAAGTATCTTGGTTGTCATACTATTTACGAATCCGGCGAATTGGATGGAACAAATATTAGACGTTTTGTCTATATGCGACGATCTTTTTGACAATCGTCTATACTAGCCCACACATACTGCTCCAAATGCCATCAGAAGCGTTTGGCAGAGGTAAGGTAATTTCTTTCCAGTGCATGATAGACCTAAGTGGCGAAATACCACTGGCTCTTCTCCCAAGGGACAGCATTAAAAAGAAATGTAAACTATGCTAGGAAGTTCAAGGTTGCCCCCGCTGAATGAAATGACCTTATGTCCTGGTTCAATTCTCATTTATTTATCTAATTTAATATCATAGCAGCCAATGGAGATTATTCGTGGCCTCACGAGGAATTAGATTATTTACTTAACCTGACGTTAAAAAATAATGCATTTTTTCTTTATCCATATACATAAATACATATATATAAAAAAATGTATATTATTTTATATTTGATGGTGAGACGTTCGTCTTCCTTAAAAAATATTAAGCCTGCTGTGAACGGCTGGTTCACTTCGCATGCAGCCGCTTTCATTACCGAAATTGAACACGACCGAAGCGACGGCTAGTGGACAAACTTTTTTGACATTTATCGCAGATGATGATTACCTCATTATTACTTTAATTAATAGACTAATTTAAATTTTCATTTGAAATTGTGAAAAATTCTCAAGAAAACTTTCAACGCAAAATTTTTAATACAAATTTTATTCTCTGCTGTGTTTTTGTAGTGATTAAGTTAAATTAATAATTCAAACTCTGCAACAACCATGGCAATTATTTGGGTGTATAATATTTTATACCTATAGCTTTCTGCGTTTTTTGTTGCGTCAATTCCGAAAATTGGTGCAAAATAAAAAAAAAGAACGTTAAAAAGCGTGCCAATTAAACTTTTTGGCAAAACTTTTACGCCGAGTGCGATGCTCAAGTGCAATTTACCAACAAATCACAACAACAAATATATTTAAAAATCTAATAAATACAAGGCAAACTTTCTGCTTTTTTTTCACCGCCAGCCAAACACGCAAGCAAATAGCAAAAACAGTTGTACGCCTGAGCAAACGAATAAACAGAAAAACCGTTATTTGGTGAGTATGTGCGAAGTGCGTGTGTGTGAGTGGTCGTAAACAAACAAAAAACGCAAACAATAAAAATAGCA
Organism: Bactrocera latifrons; assembly: GCF_001853355.1. NCBI lineage: Eukaryota > Metazoa > Arthropoda > Insecta > Diptera > Tephritidae > Bactrocera > Bactrocera latifrons. Next base: position 993,757 of record NW_017534963.1, read on the forward strand.
GCAGCAACAACAGCGCATTTGGCAAAACTCAACTGAAGCGTTTCGTCATCAACAAAACTCATCACGGGAAATCGCTGAGCAAACATCAGGGACGTTTCAGTGCCCACAACCTTCTGTCAATCGAAATATTTATGTATATGTGTATGAATACATATGTATGTCCATGTATGTATGCGTAAGTGTTTGGGTGTGCGAGCGTCTAGGTGAGTTGGACGAAAAGTCAGCGAATTTATTGCAGTGAGAATTCATGGCGCCAAGCCGTGCCATTTGACTATGCCACAAGTGCGTGCATGTTGTTGTATGAATATTTGTAGTTGGTGCTGGTAAACAATCAACAGTGTTTTTGCTTTCGACGAGTGTAACACTCCACAGACCTACACAATAGAGCTGAGCAAACACAAGCGCATACACATGCGTATATATAATATTAGGTCAACGATTGGCGGAGTGAATGGGGAAACAGCAAATAAGTAACGGTAAATAAGTGAGGAGTAGAAGTAAAATAAATAATAAACAAAAAAAAAAAAAATGTGAAAAAACGTTAACTGCGGTTGCACCAAAGCTATAATGCCCTTAACAAATGAAAAACTTTCCCGTCTTTCTTTGATCAGTTTGTACGGAAGCTATATGTTATAGTTGACCGATCTCAGCAATTTGTTGGGAGTTTATAGCTTAGTACTATGAATATATCTTCTCAAATAAAAGAGTTTTCCCTACAGGGACTTATTTTTGAGCAGTCAGTATGTATGACAGCTATATGCTAATATGGTCCGATCTGATTAATTTTTCCGCAGATCGTGGCATTGCTTTGGAAAATAATTCTTGTCAAATTTGGTGAACATAGCTCGGCGAGTGAAAAAGTTTTCCCTACATGAACTTGATTTTGCTCCACCAGTCTGTATGGCAGCTATATATTATAGTCGACAGATCTGAACAATTTGTAGGGAATTTGTAGATTCATATTTGATAGTGATCCATGCTGAATTTCGTAAAGATATTTTTTCAAATAAATGATTTTTCTATACAGGGACTTGATTTTGGACAGTCAGTTTGTATGGCAGCTATGTGCAAGAATCTTCCGATCTTATTAATTTGTTCTGAGATTGTAGCATTGCCTTGGAAAATAATACTCGCCAAATTTCATATATATATTATATTCATATATCTGTTTAAATAAAAAAGTTCATTACGATCGCTCAGTTTGTAAGACAGCTGCATTTCTTAGTGATCTGATTTAAAAGGGTGTGTGCAACGTTTCATATCTATATCTCAAAAATTTATATGTATACTCGTTCAATTTATATGACCCTTCACTTTGCCTACTGGGTGTTTCCAACTTTGTGACAAATTTAATACACGCTCTGCTCAGGGTATAATAAAAATAAAAACAAAACGCTTGTCAGTTTATGTTTATATTTACTGTTATTTTGTGTGTGATCCCCTGCGTAGGTGCGTGCCACAATTTCACTGTTTCAATTTAAATTACATTTTAACAGCTTATTTACTTTCTGACGTCACCACAGCCACACACGCACAAATAATATTTCAAATGAAATAGTTCGCGTAAATTTTTGTTTTTGTTTTTGTTTCTATATATAATATATTGTTATTACAACTGTTTGTTTTATCTGGGTGTGTTAAGCTTTCATCAAATTTGTTTTGATCTCCAAATTCATCGGCGGTTATTTGGAATGGTTTTCGCTGTTAAATGCGCTATTGCGTGAGCTTTATGAAATTGATTGCTCGCTAAGTGCTTGTGCGTGATTTTTCACGCTGCAGCATACTTTGGCTTGTTATAACATACTACTAGGCGTTTAACTGCGCAAATTTATTGCCACCAAACGTGGGAATCATGTTCGAGTTTAAAGTCAATGCTGCTCGTTTCTTGTGCTACTTTTAGACTTTGGTAAGGGCTCAATGTAGTTTTCGATATTCCAGACAAAGATATTGCAATGTTTAAAATTGATTGCGGCCCGTAACTTTTCTCTGACGCACTACTGTTTCAATGAAAGTCTGCTGACATAATTATCTGGTGCGGCTTTTGAATTCCGGTTTTAATTTTTCATCCAGTATGATAGTCGGTAGAACGTTCATATATTAAGCTTGGCTTGATCAGTGTTCTAATGAACTAAACAGACACAATTTGAATTTCAACAGCAGATACACTTTCAGGAATATTTGCTCCCGATACAGTGTAATCCTCGATTTGTATCGTAAGACTTTTATTGAACTTTGTGCCATATATTCTCCTAGCGGTATCCATATATGGTTTTAAGTAGTTTTCTACTCTATAATTGTATACAGATAGTGGCTGTTTTCGATTCGTTAAGAGTTGGAGAGTCAAGTGAATCGAACAACCCTGCGCTAACACGTCATCTGGCGCATGCGAAATCGTGTTTGGTGATGAAATGCTTTTCTCCGCGTCGAACATCTTTAAAACATTAATCACTATGAAAAACTCTAATCTGAAATTTTCCTAGAGAGCAAGCTTGCCCATTCATATTTTAGCTAAATAAATAACCAGCCGAAATCTTAACTCGGTATGATGTGAAGAACTGTTAACTTTTTGTCTAACCTTAAGAAGTATTGTGGAGATGCGAACGCAAAGCCATCGTTGACTTCATAAACGCCAGGCCTTCATTATTTAGCCACTTCCCAGGCAGCACAGTGAACCAGAAAATTATTTAAAATAAAATTTCATTGTTCCTTTTGCCCGGTTGGCAAGGATGGAGTCATGTGTAGAAGTTCACGGAAGTGAGGAAAGTTCTCTGAATGCCATTCACTTGGGAGTGGCCAGAAACGATTCTTTTACATATGACTCAAGCAGCTCACGACCGCCGGTCTTTGACCAAGTACCCTCTGGGTAGCCTAAGAACATTCGTTTGAAGGCGAGCTAAAGTGACCCCGCCACGGAAAAAAAACACCCCCAATAAAAAAATTTCAACAGCCTCGGATGAGAGACCCCCGTTTTGATGACGACTTATCCCCAAATACTCATTGCTGAGAGAATATGTTAAGTCTAATCTATTTTGTTGATTTACTCCCTACGCAAACGGGTAACTAAGTAATCTTTAGAAATCAAAAAGGGCATATTTTAAGGTTCAAAGACAGGCCAAAGAACTTCTAACCTACTAACTACCGTAAAATTCAGTGTTCCACGGAGCGTACTACAGCCAGATTCAAGAAATTCCGTAGCAGGAACAAAGTCCTTAAGTTGATTTCCCATAGTAATTGGTGCATTGAAATTATATGTGTGGGATGTCCACAATAATGTTTGATTTATTTGAATATAAAACTTATATAAAGGTTTGGAGACTGGAAATGTTGAAGACGAAAAAAAGAATATAGTGGTTGGTCAATCTGACAGCTTACTTTTGCGGAGTTGCATTTGGGGTTAACACATCACTTTGGGGTTGCCGCATTACTTTCGGGTTGCCACATTACTTTGGGGTTTCCGCATATGTATATGTCTCCATATATAATACAAAACTTGTATTCTGCTAATGGCACAGCAAAAGTTTTTGATATATATTTCTGACGGGTACCAAGTAAACATATCAGTACTTGAATAAAGATTTAAGACGAAAAAATAAATTCAATTTTTTGAATTTCTGGAAGAATGCCACGTGGAAATGAATTATCAATCGAAGAGTCAGATTACTTTTAATGTAAAGAGGCATAGGAATACAACAACAAATTTTCTGAAAAAATCGAGATAACAACGTACTGGTTGTATATGTACCACTGATGTCAGGCGCATTCCGAAGCCAGCCACCAATACTCAAGCAAATAAAAGTGGAACTTGGCCTAAATGGAACTAAACAACATGTGCGCCACATACTTGTAATAAGAAAATATTTATGCCTTAAATATGAAAATCGTCATGCCTAAAGCAAAATATACAAATATAAGTTTTGGGATGAATTTAATTTGTACGGATTAAATGCACGTCATAAACACGTTCATGGTGGTGGCTCGCTTATAGTATGGACAGCGTTTTCATCAAAAGGCAAGTTCGAAATATGCTTTAGGTCAGACAAATTAATACAGGAATCTTCACTAATTTATTGGAAAGTGAAATAATTGATATTGGTGATGATTATATGGCGATGAATGGATTTTCTAGCAAGACAATGCACCGTTCCATGTATCACGTCCAGAACTGAATCCGATCGCAGATCTGTGGCGAACTCTTTCAGGCAAAATGTATTGCATCTTCCAAGCAATATGACAGCCTTAAGGGTTTACAAGGGTTCACAGGTTTCAACAAATTGCTTTCATCTTATTCAATTTTACAACTCCTCTAGAATATAGTCTAAAATTGTCAAGTTGATCAGAGTAATACTTTCGGAGATGCAGCTTTGAGAACTTGTACGCTCGATCCTAGCTAGGCTAAATGCGCCATCTTCAAACGCGTTTTTCTTGAAACTGTGTTTCTGAAAACATTTGGCAAGATTTCTCTAGACTCACCTAACGGATTTTCATGAAACATGATTTACACATTTTTCAGTAAAATTTTAATTTTCTTGTAAAAGTGTCTGCCAAAAATCAAATTTTCAGTTGTTTTTTTTTTTCGTACAAGTTCCACGTAAGAGTTTATCCTGTCAAAGCACGCGCTTAATTTTTCCGAAATTTAAATAGTTTAAAATATTTAGTCCAAAAATTTCAGAATTTATTTGCTAATGGTGTGTGTTTGTAAGTATAAAAAAATTCCAATAAAATATTTCATTTTTTATATGAGAAAGAAATTGTCGAAAAAGGGCTGTGTTTTACCCGAGGAAACCCATGTAACCCCTTAAGTCACTTTGGGGCGATATAGTAAATATATTTCAAGTTAAGTTGGTTTGCGTAAGGACGAGTATATCTAGCTATATATGACACCAAGCAAACACCTGTCCAAATTGAAATCCGTCGTCTTAAATGCAAACGAATCGACCACACGTTGTCTAAACGTCAAAATCGCATTACAAAAACAGCATTAGAGTGGAATTCTCAAGGAAACCATAAAGGAGAAAGAAAAATCGTGCATTTTCTGGAGACAAATCAAATAAATGGCTTAAAGTAAATTGAATTATAATTTGGGTATTGAGGCTCTGTGTGGCAGCTTAAGGCTTTGGGAAAATATACGAATACGAGTACATTTCAAAGATCACTAGTAAAAATTATACATTTGAATAACTGTAAATGAAATCGACAAGACACGTAGTATGAATAATTATATTGTCCTAGTGACCAACGAATCTAATGAGGCAAACTATGAAATTGTTTGCTATGTAATCCGATGTATAGTATAATTAAGTCGTGGTCGAAAATGATCTAAAAGTTCTAATAAAACTTGCTGCTGTCTCTTATTCGCTTATATTTCAGAAAAATAAAATTGTCGCCTACACAGTCACCATGGACTACGTGCTAATTCAATTAGAGATAGTAATTGCAAGCTTTCAATTCATTTCAATTTGTAAACCAACAAATCAGCTAATAAAATATCAGCGTAAGTCGGAAGTAATGCAAACAATGCCAACGACAATTACTAAATATGTACAATTAATACAACTATGGAAACAATAGGTTGAACAACAACAACAACAACTGAAAAAGCAAATTGTTAAATAAAAGCGTGTGGCAACAACAAATCTGTGGCAATTGTTGCACAGACCTTTGAGTTCATGCAAGTAATTCAGGTTATTGTACGAAGTATCCTGCCGCTTTCGATTAACGGGAATCCAACTGAGTCTAAATGTGAGTACGGCGCAGAGCTGAATGCTTTAGAAAGCATTGATTTTAAAGAAAACATGTCTACATTTGAGTGCGTTAGTACTTTAGGTTCGGTTGATAGTGAGCGCTGTGACGTTCTACCTGAAAGTTCACCGGCATTTCGGATTTTCAAACCAAAGACGAGGAGGAGCAGAAGTCGGTTTCAAAACTGCTTTTGCCCGCCGGGCAGTCATGGACGGTGACTAAAAAGTAAACAATGTGAGACCGTTTGCTCGCTGCACTGTCTGCGAGTGAACATACGGCTTCTATTTAGTATGTACTTGTAGATTGACTTGTAGAGCTTGAAGGTAGTTGCCTACTGTGTCTTTTGGAGTTATAACTTTAACTGCTACTGTATTATGCCTTCGAAGTGAATAAATATTTGGAAAAATCAAGAGTATGTCTGTGCTTTTTGGAAATTAATAAGCATTGATTTCACGAAAACTCAGAAAAATATAAACGATCTATGAAATTGAAATTCATGTGACATGCTATACACAAAATGATAAATATTTCGATTTTTAAAAGCATAATATACTCTAATATAGTCCCCGATTCTATCTCCATTGGCCTGCAGACATCGTATGATTATTTGTTCCTATTAAATGCAGTCAATTCTATCGCACAATACATTGGGGTGCCATTTTTTATGTCACTTAACCGACTTTCCGCACAGACACTGCATTGTTGGACTATATTATAAGTTACTTACCTTCCTACTTGCTTTGTTGAAATAATCCTGTCTCCATTTCTCCATGGCTTTTTTTTCGGTTCTGCCTTTGTTGTCCCTATTTGGCCAAAGCGAAAGCTAAACAATTGATGAAAATCTCCGTTAAATCCCTAATTGGCAGAGAATTAGTGGTGTAAGTGTGAGCCTAAGCGCATTGTTTGGTTCGTAAGCATGCATGTACATAAATATTTTTATATACATATGTATGTATGGGAGGATGTATATTAGGCTAGTCCTTAAATTTGGATTAAATTTTTTTTATCAGATTTCCTAAATATTGACTTTTGCAACGATGGAAGAGAAATCTCTCCTAGAAAAGCAACATAAACAACTAGAATACCCTTCACAGCTGAATTTCTTATACAAGTATAGCATATAAACAGTTTGCATTCAATTCAACAGAAAACGTTCTTTGGCCTTTGAAAACCATTATTGCCAAATTTCATGAAGATATTATATTATATATGTTATAAAAAAGTCATGCGGTATTCTCGCTAGTTGGCGCTGAGAGCGCGTAGTTCTAGTTTTATTCGTCGCATCGGGTCATGCTATACCTTTTTGGAAAGCTCTTTTCACGCGCTAGCACGTGTTTGATTGATTGTCGGTTCTTTTAAGTCGTTCGTGAGTTATAGTGTCGCAAATATGGAGCAAAATAAAGAGAAAATACGGCATATTTTACAGTACTACTACGATAAAGGCAACAATGCATCTCAAGCCGCCAATAAAATTTGTGCGATTTATGGACCCGATACAGTTTCCATTTCCACCGCACAAGGATGGTTTCCATGTTTTCGCTGAATTGGTCGAAAGAGACCGCCATAGTAGCATCGGTCAAGAGCTGGGCATGAGTCATCAAAAAAAATTTTATGAACAAGTGAAAATTCAATAAAAATACCGCAAGACTTTTTTGACAACCTATTATCATGTCGTAAAAATATTTTTCGAACTTGACTTCCAACAGTAAGCTTTATGACAGCTATATGTTATAGTGAAACGATCTGAACAAGTTGTTCGTAGATTATCAATCCATACCATATTTAATGAAGATATCTTGTCAAATGAAATAATTTTCCACACAAGCGCTTAACTTGGATCAATCACTATGTATTTCAACTACATGCTAACGAGTTCTGATATGTGCGGTTTCAACAAATCAGCTGCTGTTTGGGAAGAAAAGCCGCATGCGAAACTTCAGAACCCTCTCTCAAAAATTAAAGGAATGTACACTTATATAAGGAGAGACCGAAGGACCAACACACGGCTAAATCAACTCAAACACGCACGCGGATCATTCGTACACGGATTGATATAAATTATTAGAGAAATAAATCATTATTTAGTACCACCATAGTCCAAAAAATACGACCCACATAGGGTCGTACATGTGTGACATGACATTGTGTTTGTATTTGTACTAACGCTGTCTGTTGCCGCTAGCCATTTTCCGGCTGATAATGGCATTGATAGTCAAGAATAAACCGGCGAAGAAAAGTCCGTTGCTCTGCTTAGTCTATATACTATATGTATATTGCAATATGTATACATATATTATATTCTTCTTTTATTGTTATTGTTATTATTATAGCAAGGCGCTCTTTGGTTAGCAATACCGTTAACAAAAGCTGCTGAGAAACGGCGACAAGCATTATTGAAAGGAGAATGCCTAAAGTCTAACGGCATTGACCATTACGGTTTAAATGTAGATCTTGTTGAACTGCCAAAAGACACGAAAACCTTTTGACTTAGCCATCCAAGTTTAGTTAGACGAACCGCCAGTTTCAATAGAAAAGAGCTAAGTACAAATTTGTGAAATTTTGGCCTTACAAATATGCGTTAATTAAATGGAAGCGCGGTAAACAGTTAAAGAAATTCAGCTTGATGGTTGAGTATTTACAGGTTGCAATATAGAGGATTTTTAGTATCTATACTTGTTAGCTTCTTGTAACATAAATGAATTAATGCTTTTGTTTTATACATATTAATGCACGATTGGGGAGTTACTTCTCTGTTTTAGGTTGTTGTCGGAATTGGAATCGAATTATAAGGACTGACATGCTCTTTTGATTACGTATATTACCGATAATGTTACAATATACGATACGCATACTTATTATAGGTTATTTTTCTTCGTGTCCGAAATATTTATATTAGGATCAACCTACTTTACTGATATAAAAAATATGCGATAAAACTTTAAACCATACGATTATACTGAATGTAGTGGTTAGGAAAATACTAACCAGAATCTGCAATCATTATATTAAGGATTTGTTTGTAAGACTAACGTATACCTAAATCGATTCCACAATGATCGATATGTTTACTTTAAGGGGTTATATACAGTTAGAATTTGCACAATATTTACCGAGCGAGCGAATTCCGATCCCACAGAGCATTATAACTGCCAATGGGACATGAGTTTATGAGCAAGACATGCAATCAAGACAGCAGTTATCAGAATGGAGGGGAAAACACTAGCCGAAACTCAAAAACCCAAGCCAAAGCCACTGAAAAATCAAGTGATGCTAATTTTTTTTTTTAATATTCGTGGTTTGGTGCATCATGAATTTGTTCCGGCGAGAGATACGGTCAATAATATAATAACATAATAATACCCAACGATTACCCTCCTCCCGCCCAACCGACGCGAGGGGCGCAATCCGCGAACGAGCGGAATTAGCCGAGTCATAAAAGGCAAGAGAGTTTTAAGCCTTGCGATCTTAAGCTACTCAGCTACAGAAACAAAAATTTCAACAGTCAAAACTAAGAATTTGATTAAAGTTTATAATTTTAAATGTTTCTTGTTAAGAGTAGATAAAATAATTTTTTTAATGGTAAGGAGTGAATCTGTTAGATCAAATGTGCTGGAATGAGAATTGAAAACGTGGCATAAACGGCGGAATGGTTCGTTTAACTCGAAATTTGTTCTAGAAAATTTTAAAAGTAAAAGTCTAAACTTCCTGTTAGAGCGAGCGGGAATGTTAAAATTAATATCAGACAAGAGAGATGGGCTACAGACTGACCCATTGATGAGTTTTACAAGAAATATTATACCAAGCATTTCCCTACGACTAGCGAGTGTGGGGAGATCTATAAGCTTTAAACGGTTAGTGTWAGGGGGAAGATTTAAATTGGAATCCCAATGCAAATGATTTAAGGCAAAAAGTAAAAATTGTTTTTGAAGGGACTCTATTTTCTCAGAATGAACTTGATAACAAGGGTTCCATACCACGGAAGCATACTGTAACCTCCCCAAAGATGTAAAAATTTTTGTGGTACGCGGATCTCTAAATTCTTTAGATCAACGTTTAACAAAACCAAGAGCACCTTTAGCTTTAAAAACCATGGAAGATGTGTGTAGATTAAAATTGAGTTTGGGGTCCACAGTTACTCCCAAGTAAACAATACTGCATACTTGCTCCAACCTAAAGTTTTGTATTACGCATGAAGTAGGCTCTACAGATCTCCGTGAAAAGCACATCGTTTTACATTTTTTAATGTTCAATGGCATGTCATTTCTAACACATCAAGAAACTAGGTTGTTTAAGTCTGTTTGCAATTGACACTTTCCCTATTCGAGGTAACTGATATAAAAAGTTTTACATCGTCAGCATATAATAAAACGTTTGAAATTCTAACAACAGATGATATGTCATTAATAAATAACAAGAACAGAATTGGATCAAGATGGCTACCTTGAGGAACACGTGAAGGAACATTGATTATGTCCGAAAGAGTATTGTTAAATATGACTTGTTGTATTTTTTGACTAAGATAAGAAGCAACCCATTTAAGAAATATTGGTTGAAAACCAAGTTTATTCAAAAGATTTGAATGGTTTACTTTATCAAAAGCTTTACTAAAATATGTGTATTCTTATTCTCCCTAAAGCCCATTGATAAGGAGTTCTATTTCTCCGTATTGACTCATTTGCGTGAGAATATTCGTCGAAAACGGTCGGAATTTTGAAAGAAGAATTCATGAAAATTACGGGGTGATAATGCACCACTTCATCGAGCCACGATTTTGACCGAATTCAAAGTCAAAAATGCAATAAACACCATCGATCAACCATCGTTTTCACCAGATTTGGTTTCATGTAATTTTTTCTTGTTCCCCAAACTGAAGTAATCACACCGTGGAACCCGTTTTCAGTCGATTGATGAGATAAAAGAATATTCGTTAAGGAACAGCCCAAATAGTGGTTATGAAAGGCGCCTCGATGGGTGGAAAAATTGTTGGCATAAGTGCATTACATCTGTTATGGATAACATTAAAGGCAATAAAGTGTAAAACTGCCCGTTTTGTTTACAATTTTCGGGTACTTTTTTTGTCACAATGTATAACGAGTATTTTTTGAGAAAAAAATTTATTATATAAAAAAATAAATTTAAAAATTGTTTTTAAAATTGATTTTTTGTTCATTTCCTCTTAGCTGTTACGGTCCTTGTAATTTAGAGCAATGCGATATATTTATAGTATTATTAAAATCTTCCCACATACCATGTCTTTATGGTAACTGCAGGAGTTAAGAAAAGCAAAACCTTAACTATCGATTTATAGCGGCAATTTAAGGTAGAAATTCGCTATACGAGTACGCGTATATGAATAGATATCGTTTCCTAACTTAAAGGTTGAGTAAAACAGACTATAACAACAACATTGATAACTTAAAAAAAGAAAACAAAAAGAGCAACGATAAAAAAATACATTCCAAAACCATAACAAGCTTAGTAAATGCTGGACGCAAAGCAAATAGTACAATAGTACATAACAAACAAGCGTACTTGGGGAAAAAGCGCTCAAAGCAGTCGTCGCGTCCAAATGTGTGAAATGGAACATGCCCACAGAAAGTAGAATATGAAAAGAAAAAGGCACAAACAAATACAATGCGATCACCGTCCACACAAAAAAAAAAGCTAGAAATACGCAAATCCGCTTATATCCCTTTACGCGCAACTGGCTAAAGCCCACCCGCCATGCCCTTACCCCGTTCCCTGTCCACACATCCTGCGACAACAAAAATTTGCGAATCGCAATGACTTCGAAAACAAATGAAAGAAGCGGATAAAAGCAGTGGAAACTAAAACTGACACTGAAACTATTGCCATATATTGGTATTAAGGACGGACATCATTGCTAAAGCGGAGCTAAAATGGAGCCACACACTCACGTGACGGCACTAAGGGGAAGGGACACTTTGAGCTGCCTGCCGACGCTGCTGGAATATTTAGCTTAGCAGCGGCGAATTGTTTCTCCAAACGCTTTTTGCAACTCCGACTGTGAGTGTCAGTTACAATTGTGGCAGCTTGCCCGAGAAAGTGAGCGAAGAATACACACAGACACGACTGCTCACTTATACACACGAGTGTGCTTGTTGCAGATAAATCATCGCTTAAAATGTACTTAGCAAGTGTAAGTGAGTATTTAAGTTGCTTAGCGAGCGGCGCTTAAGTGCTGTAAGATATACTAACATAAAAATGCTCGCTTGCTTGCTTGCTTAGTGAAAAGAAAATATATGAGCGACTGAGTGGAGAAAAATAAAATTATGATTATGGATATCTTACCGTTTGTCAGAGTGTAAGATCAAGCGCATAACAGCCGTGAGATGTGAGAATAATGTGAAATACTTTTGGAGCTTAAATAGAGGATGCTTTGTTTTAGAGCTGAATTTCAATGAGTGACAGCTGTCACAGCAGCTGTCAAAGTGTGACACCTCTTTGATATTAATGTTCAGTCTCGTTTCTAAAGCTGAAAAGCAGGCTAATGTTATCATCAATGGTCAGTGCTTCAGGCAGCTGATTCGAAATTTTTTGTATCCCCACAATAATATTAGGTAGGCGAAAAAGGCGTTTCATATTTCTGATTAAACTTCAACTTATTTCTTTTTACATTTATAGTGAACCAAATATCAACCATTTTGGTCGAATACTTTTCGCTATTTTTCCACTAGAGAAGAAGTACTTTTCACAGGCTTCTCTTGAAGCCACCTTTACTGCAACAGATGGTAGTCCGATGGTGCGAGGACAAGGTTATATGGTGTATGCATCAAAACTTCCCAGCCAAGCTCTATCAGTTTTTACAAAGACATCAAAAATGTGTGTGGTCTAGCGTTGTGCTGATGGAAGACTAAGCCCTTTCTGCTGATCAGTGCTGGCCGTTTTTTCGATTCCTTGCTTCAAGCTCATCAGTTGTTGACGGTAAAATGTGAAATCAATCGTTTGTCCAGAAAGGTGCAGCTCACAATGAATGATTCCTTTCCAATCTCATCAAACACTCAACATAACCTTTCGAGGCATCAATCCTGGCTCTGCGACCATTTGCTGAGCTTCACCACGCTTGGACCATGAACTTTTTCGCACATTATTGTCGAGTTTAATTCACCTTTTGTCTCCTGTTACCATTCGCTTCAGAAATGGTTCGATTTCATTTCGTTTCAGCAAAGAATTGCAGATGTTTATTCATATGTCACCCAAACATCGACATTATTTTTGTAGCCAGCCTTTTTTAAATGATTCAAAATGATTTGATGATGAATTTTAAGTTCACACTCTTGCAACTTACCCGAATCATAGCCAGGGAAATACCTTCAGGCGCTTAAGGTTAATAATTTACATAGGAGTGATTTTTCTTGAGCGAATTTGGATATTGTACCTTAATTCGTTTAGGAGATACATGCATTAAATCTATTAAAGAGCGGATCAGCCAATGTATGTTATGATGAATTTTATACAAATGCCTTATGAAGGTCAGTTCTAACCATAAAACATGTGAATATAATCTAGTGGCGTCCTATCAAGAAATTTGAACTTCTCAGACTATTTGCTATTGGTTTATTTAAAATATATATTTTGCTTGACAAGGTCTTCAAACAAACGATGAAAGTGAGTCAAGTTCGCTAAACAAAAATAACAACAATTGTTTAAAAATGCTAACAACGACGTCGGAAGGCAGTTATATATGTACGTATGTGAGTAAGACTTAAAATTTGTACATAGATATAGTATATTGAAACACTTAAATATTTCCTGGGTTGAGTCAACGAAGCTACTCGTTGTGTTAGAAAGCAAATATATACCTATACCATATATATATTCAAATATTGATATGTATAAAAACAGAAAATATTTGTCGGCAGCTAACATTTTAAGTTTGGTGAACGAAGGTGAATGTTCCCTAAAAATGGCAACGAAATTATTAACTTTACTCGTTTCCACTTTTCTGTTACTGTCTTTGATCAGCAGGAACATCAACGTGATTGCAGCAGAGACAGAAACTAATGCCGTTGACGATTTGGGCTCAGGAAATTTGGATGATAAAGCTAATGTAATTCTTCAAGATCCTATTGATGAGGAAGAAAGTGAAGAAGACAACGAGGAAGCAGACGACGAAAATGATAGCGAAAAGATCGAAAATAAAAATAAAGATAAAAAAGAAACCCGCAAAGAGTCGACAGAGATAAGTAAAAGTGAAGCAGATGGCGCAAAATTGGAGGAAGCTGTAAATAAAAAAGGTGAGTATGTCAAAAAGAGGAATAAGCAAAAACGTATTGATTTTCGATTGACTTGAGGAAGTGTCTTGCCCCAGTTAGTGTGCTAAATCTGTGCCCATTTTAGATTAAGAATACTTCTAACTTTTTTCAAATTCATTCATTCATTATTTCTTCTCTTCACCGTCGGTACACAACGATTTTTAGAACAACTTTATTCTAATAATTCACAAAACATTTATTTAGAGGTGGATAACTCTCAAAACAAAAGAGGCAAAAATGGCGGCAATCGCAAAAGAAAACGTAATAACTTGAAAAATCGTAAAAGAAAACAAGCAATTGTCGAAGCCAATCTCCAAGAGCTTCCCCTGTTGGAAAATGCGCAAGAGGAAGAAAAGAATATTGAAGCTGAACCAACAACGGAGAATACCGAAGATTCAGAGACCGGTAGCGAAACTGCGACACAAGAATTGAAAGACATTAAACAGGAGTCTGAAGGAAATAAAAAAGAGAAAATCCGTGGATCGACTACTAAGAAACCGAGTGCGAGGAAACCTAAAGCACGACCGGCAAAATCTGCAAAACGCAGTACCCAAAAATTCAAGGTCACTGGAATACCATTTCCGAAAAATAACAAAGGTAAATCGGCAAATGGTAAAAAGAGGCAAAAGAAGAAGCAGAAGGGACGAGGTAGACGAAGACCGAAGTTCGGAAAGAGCCTCTAAAGGAAGTTAGCATCTTAATTAATTTCTTATTAATTAAGTAGATTTTATGTTAATATTATTTATTATTATATGGAGAAGATTATTTTAATAAACATTTATTTTATTCAGTTAGTTAACTTGTCGGAAACCCCTATAAATTAAGTGCGCATACAATGGGGTTTAACCAGCTGATTAGGTTATGTTAACAGGTCGATCCTAACAGGGATCTCACTTCTGCAGCTATGAATACCGATCCATTGTGGTACTTAAAAACTTCTATATACACCGGATAATAAGACCATTACAAGTCGGCTAAGCGCTTTGAGCGCTAAACTGTCAGTGGGAATTTATTTAAAAAGTAAGTGGTCGTCATAGAGGAATAGAAGGAAACGAAAAGGCAAACAAGAATACAATTTTTCTACCCGTTTCCATGAGAGTCGGGTCTACGAAACCGGAACTGACCCTATGTTCGTGGATATCAGAATATTTCACACTCTTGCAACTGGCCAGGATCAAAGGCAGGGAAACGGGTTTCATCCATTATTATTCTTTTAAGGCACCGTTATTAAAAAAAAAAAAACACACTTTCATAAAAGTAACTAACATATTGGCCGATATGTGCGATGTATCAGGAATAGGGGGGCAATATTTTAAGCAAATTATTCGGGTAAAGATTTTTACCGATACGATGTACAACCAACCTGTTATGACAGAAATGCGACGAAAATTTCCCAATAAGCTGATATCCAGAAACTCCACATTCCGTTGGCCACCCAGGTCGCCTGACCTTACTGCACCTGACTTTTTCTTGTGGGGTTATTGCAAACAGGAAGTCTACAAAGCAAAACCAACAAATTTGAGAAACAATTGCGGCTATTCCTGTCTCCACTCTCCAAGCAGTAATGAACAACTTTTTGGTAAGATGCCGCACATGTATGTGAAGTAGACGTGGTTGCAGTGCGACTTAGCTTGTTTGCCCTCTGAGTCATAGGAATGTCAAGATAACACTCTATACCAAATTTGGTCGATATTAGTTGAGATCCTGAGATATGATGGTCTCTGGAATATTTATTAATTGATTTATCGCCCCTTTAGTGGTTTTAAATGAAACCGTAATATGGCGATTGGGCGATGTAATCACCCGATTTTATTTTACAGTGTCGGTGTTTAAGTGATTTTTACAGACCGAATTCGGATATTGTACCTTAAGTGGCTTAGGAGATACATTATATTATATACATTAAGCCTCTGGCCGACAGACAGAGAGATAATCTCTTGTAATTCAGCTCGCGTCGTCATTCTGATCATTTATGTTGTTGCTTCAACTGTGCTTTTTGCTCTTCAAAAGCAATAATTTAACAACACGCGAGTAGTAATAGTTTTATTCATCTAACGGTTGTTTGTATCACCTAAAACTGATTGAGATTGATATGGAGTAAATTTATATATATCTAATATTATTGACACTGTCCCAGGAAAGTCTACCAACAAGGATTGGTATGATAAGTTCAGATGAAGCTGAAAGCGCATCGAAGAAGATTGATGAAGTGGACGCCCAAAAGAGATTGTTACCGAAAAAAACATCACAAGTCCTCAAAATAATTGAACTACGTGGACTTCTCACGAACCTGGTGCAAAGCGTGCAAAACCACAGCAGTTGGCTGGCAAGGTTAAGCCATCTATATTTTGAGACGAGGAAGAGAGGACCACTTGAAGAATGAATCACCCAAACCCAGCCGTCTTTGAGAAAAAAAAAAAAAAAAAAAAAAAAAAAAAAAAAAAAAAAAAAAAAAAAAAAAAAAAAAAAAAAAAAAAAAAAAAAAAAAAAAAAAACGAAGTGTAATGTGTAAAAAATGGTTCACCATTTGAACCTGGAACCTGGAAGAGGCCTATTTTAAAGCATACAACAAATCGTATTATAAAAATTGTGCCGAAAAGTTGGAGAGCCTCTGTAATCAGTGTATCATCCTTATTTATTAATTATGTTAAATAAACGCAAAGCGAAATTTCCCAAATATATGTATTTTACTATGGTAGGACGGTTACAAAAGAGGTTATAAACGGCGACTTAACAATACCGTTGTAGGTTAATAATGCTCTCACTTGAATAATTATTTTATCTTCGGTTATTATCATGGACGGGCAAAGGATGAAAAGTTAGCTCAAAGTCATATATATATGATTATTTAGAATTCATGTTGGCGGAATGCACGGACCCTCTGTTCGACCTTCCGCAGATCGGTAAAACATCATAATTTATAGTCTGGGGGAACGAAAGATTTCCATGTTCTTCTTCATCTACACTTTTTCCTTTTGATTTGATACTTTGTGATAGTTCATATTTTGACTATAAACAAGTCAAGCAGACTAAGGAGATATAACACCACATTAAAGAAAAACACTTTATTCCTTTTGAAAAATTCCGATAAATTACTCAACATAGTCGCTATTGAAAACCACAAAGGCATTAAGGTAGTCCTCCAATTTTGCGACATTCTATTTGTGGCACGCAACAATGTCTTGTCGATTATTTTTTCGTTATCGCCGGATTTTTTTTTTTCTAAACTTCCAGAGAGCATCCTCTTGATTAGTAAGGTTACATAAAAGAGACTAGGGAACAGTTGTGAATAATTTTGTAGCACCGGAAGTAATTCGAAGCCATGAATCCTATATCTGTGTCTTTCGAAGGTCACGACTAACCACAAAACATATGGAGATAATCAAGTGGCTATAGAAATTTGAACTTATCAGACTATGTGTTACACATGGGTTTATTTAAAATATAAATTTCTCTCGACAAGGTCTTCAAACAAACGATGAAAATAGGTTAAGTTCACCGTTCACAAATATACATATTTTTGATATATTGAAACACCTGTTTTGAGAAAATTTTTTTTAGATATTTTCTTCTATATTTCTAGGTTGAGTAAACGAGTGCATTAGAAAGCAAATAAATATATAATTTAAAATGTCCGATGACAACTGCAATTGTTATTATGTAAATAAACTGACTATATAAAAACAACATATATTTTGCTGCAGCTAACATTTCAAAATGCAATTTCTTTAAAAATGGCAACGAAATTATTAATTTTTATTGTTTCCACGTTTCTGTTACTGACTTTGATCAGGAGCAACAACAACGTGATTGCAGCAGAGACAGAAGCTGGTGCCGTAAAAGTAGAAAAGGAAAACAAAAATCAAACAGAAGCCGTTACAGAATCAAGTACAAGAGCAAGTAATGCAGATGACGAGGAATCGGGAGAAGATATAGTTAAAGAAGGTGAGTGTGTCCGAAAGAGGGATAAACAGGAACGAAGAATTTTCGGTTGACTTCGGGGAAGTGTCGTACCCCAGTTGGAAGTATTAAGTCCGTGCCCATTTTAGATTAAGAACACTTCTAACTCTTTTCATATTGTTCGTTATTTCATAGAAAAGGCAAATAAAAACCAAACAGAAGCCGTTACAGCGTCGAGTGCAAGTAAAAATGTTACAGTGGTTGGAAATGAAAGTAAACATCAAACAAAACCCGTTACAGAGACGAATGCAAGGGCAAGTGATGCAGATGACAAAGAATCAGAAGAAGATGTAGATAGAGAAGGTGAGTATATCAGAAAGACGGATAAGCAAAAACGAATAGTTTTTCGATAGACTTTGAGGAAGTGTCTTACTATAGTTAGAAGTATTAAGTTCGTGCCCATTTTAGATGAAAAGTATTTCTAATTCTTTCCAAATCTTCTTCGTCGGCACTTATGTATAGTGATTTTTTGAAAAAAATTTATTCTAATAAAAGTTCCGCATAATATTTATTTAACAAGCAATTGGCAAAGTCAGTATCCAAGAACCTTCTCTGCCGGAAAACGCGGAAGTCAATCTCCAAGAAGTTTCGCAGCCGGAAAATGCGCCAGCGGAAGAAGAGGAGATTGAAGCTGAACCAACTGCCGAAAATTTACAGACCCCTACCGAAAATGAGGCACAACAAGAAATTAAACCGGATTCTGAAGAAAATAGAAAGCAAAAAAATCGAAAACCGGCTACTAGGAAACCGACTACCAGGAAGTCGACTACCAGGAAGCCGACAGCATCACCGACGCCCACGCGGCCAGCAAAACCTCCCAGTCGCTATAATGTAAAAGTGAAAGTCAATGGAAAACGGGTCCCAGTAATATACAAAAATAAAGCTTCGAAGGGTAAAAAGAAGAAGGGGCGGAAGCAGAAGCAGGCGCAAAAGCAGAAGCAGAAGCAAAAGCAGAAGTGGCAAGGTAAACGAAGACCGAAGTCCGGAAAGAAGCGCAGGAAATCAAAATCGTAATTCGTGAGATAATAAACATAAAATAAAATAATAATAATTAAACTACAGATTAAGCATTCAACTGATCAATTGAACTCTGGCTAAACTGGCAAGGCGACCAGCAAAAGAAGTTCGATGATAAATTAAACACAACATTTTCATTCCTCAGTAGAGAAGTTCGGACAAATAGTTCGGTGACAGTAACAATATCTATGTATTCAGTCAGGGATCGAAGGATAAAATATAAACAGTAGCTGGCTTTTTCTATAGTAATCTATACGCGGAAGGTGGATTCAAACTAAATGACATTTCAGTCTTTCAGGCTGATATAGTAATCTATACGCGGAAGGTGGATTCAAACTAAATGACATTTCAGTCTTTCAGGCTGAAATTCTTGTCATAACAAAGGACAGCAAGTGGTCTTATAATTTAATTTAGGTTAGGTTAGGTTATGTTAAAAGGTCGATCCTAACAGGAATGTCACTTAGATAACTAAGAATACCAATCCATTGTGAGAGCTATCGGTTCGTGTGTTTGATTTTCGATATACTGATGATTTTAAACCCTCAGCTTCCAGCACTCCAGCTTGTAGTGTATGTGAAGCCTCTGGTTTAGAGCATACTAACTTTTACATGCTAGTTAATCGCAAGCTCTCCTTAACATCAATAAAACCTTCAAACAACTCGGTACCAGAATAAAGCATCAAACTGACATATGAACTCTACTCCACTCGTATGAACAATATTCAAGTACACTAATTTATTGGTTTCACATAATTTGGCTAGAAGAACTCTCGGTTACCTGGAGTTATTTACTTCAACAACTCATTGACAACTGGCATATAATATAGGATTTTTCATTAGGGAGCTACAAAAGTAGATCGATAGGGATGGCAAACGACGCAATATTTTTCCCGCTCTTTTGACATTTCTCTTCAGTAAAGTTTGCCATTTAATCATGTATCCAAAACGAATCGAAAATATTTTAAGGGTACTACCGAAATTCGGAGACAGCGGCCAATTATTTATAGCCATCATAATCATCCACTGAAACAAACAATTCTTAAAAGATCAAATTGCCGCAAGCACTGAAGCCGCTTGACCACCAGAATCGTCGCAGGTTTGTGAATTGGGTTGATCAACAACTTAAAAATGATTCAGATTTTCATGTGAGACAGCAATCCGAAAAAATTACGGTTTAGTGGGGTTTATGAGCCGGCGGCGTCATTTGCCACGTTACTGTGGATGTGAATCGCTACCGCTCAATGATAACCTAATATTTTTAAAGCTAATTGGATGATATGGACTTTTACAATATGTAGTTTCAAGAAGATGGCGTCTATAAGTGCACGGCGAATGTAACAATCGATTTATTGAAACCAAGTTTGGCGAACGTGTTATCTCATGAAATGGCCAAGTCAACTAGCCGCCGCGGTCGTGCGATTTGATGCCGTTAGACTATTTACTATGAGAACACGTCAGGTCTATCGTATATGCCAACAAACCAGTGAAGATTGATGAACTTCGCACGAATATCGAATGTATTGGCATCAGTATCGGCCGATTTATGCTCGAAAACCATCGAAAATTGCGTTCAGCGTCTGGACTCCTGCAAGCGTGCTCGTGTTGTCCATGCAAAAGAAATCTAATCCACAGATAATGATATCGAATGTACTTTAACGGGAATAAAGAATTTTTTTGATATTCCAAACTATTGTTGTTTTGTTTTATAGCGCTCTTATTGAAAAACCCTGTATATACCTTGTGCACAGTACTCTTCCGTAAGTAGCATTCTAGCAATATTTATTTGGTCTCTTGTCTTTTACTGCCCCCCCTCCGGCATCTTCCACGATACGCCAAAACAATGAGAAGTAATTAAAAGCGCGACAGCTGACATAGATGAGCGAACGCGGTTGATGAATTCGTTTATAGCACAAAACCAAATAGTAGTACCGTTACACATACCACACACAAGCAAATAAATATTTAGTTCCATGTTTGTATGTAATTATATTGTCGAATTCACGGTGTAGTTGGAGTAAATAATTAGGATTTCGCTAGTGTGTGTGTGGAAWACAAATAACAGTGCCGCCAACTAAAACTAAAACTAACAACTACAACAACCGATATCCACTACTCCTGTTTATTAGTTAAATTATGTAGTGCGCAGCATATGTTAGAGCAACAACAACAACAATTGCAAATTGCTTGCTATGGGAAAACTAAACTAGCTAGGGGCTTGAAATCCAGTGTATGCAAATCCCTGCCAAAACTACCGTTGCCGAAGTTTCGTGGTGTGTTTCGATCGTCAAAATAGCTGTTGTTGCTTGGCTGTGTTTAGTTATGCACAACAAGGAAGTACAAGTACATTTGTATATGTATTTGTTGACAGTTGCTTTAGTAACGTGCTCGCGCCAAAGATGTCGCTAATTGCATAGCATTAGACGCCAAAACAAATGTAAATGTAAAATAAATTAAAAATTCAAATGAGCTCGCGCTCGTTGTAAGTAGCGTCAGTAGTTCGGAATGCGGATGTTATTCCGTCAGTTTGTTTGTGTTTTTAATGTGTTTACAATGGTAATGTATGTGTGTGGGAGTTGAGTGAAAGTAAAGGGTTCCGTTAATGTAGTCTATTTCATTTTTAAAGGAGAATGTTCAAAAGTTCACAGTTGATTTTTGAAGAATCTTTACCTTCTTAATTGTTCTATAACGTATATTATATGGATGCGGTGTTAATCAGAAATATGTAATTAAAATTTCGCTTCAACTATAGTTAATTAATGATTATAATTACAAAGTAATTAGTCCAATTATAGTTAAATGTTGGTACGAGGTTAAAAACGAACCACATATGACTACATGGATATTATATACAATTTTCACAGAAGATTTTTTTTATTTTCAGAAAATTTAAGTAATCTCTGTCTCTTTCTCAAAGTCATCTTCCGAAGATATGGGGTTATATATATGTATATAAATGATCACGATACGAGAAAAGTTGTAATCCTGGTGGCTGTCAGCCCGTATGTCCGTCCAAGCATGTTGTAACTTGAGTAAAAATTGTGATATAGTAATGAATCTCTACTCTTCGGTCGAACTAATGCCGGAATAATATATGTATATCTCATTAGCAGATGTTTTTAATATTATTAGGTCTAAGTTAAGGATATTCAATATAAGTGAAGAAGATACCAAGTTTGACTGTAATTTATTCCCTGGATAACACAATTATCGCTATGATGACTTAAGTGTAGCTCACTTACGGTAAGGTATACATCGACTTTCTCTCTCAAACAACTAATCGATGAAATTTCCATATTCTAATACGGACATACTAATGAAAATAGTTAAAAGCATATACAGTGGACCA
This sequence comes from Bactrocera latifrons, assembly GCF_001853355.1. Classification (NCBI taxonomy): domain Eukaryota; kingdom Metazoa; phylum Arthropoda; class Insecta; order Diptera; family Tephritidae; genus Bactrocera; species Bactrocera latifrons. Next base: position 1,016,094 of record NW_017534963.1, read on the forward strand.
ATAAAATTTACATACACCTAGTTTTATTAAATTACAACACATTTTTTGGTTTTAAAATTAATGTTTATTGTCGTTTTTTTGTATCTATTTCAAAATATGTATATTTAGCATATATATTGGCTTATCAAAATTTTTAT
>NW_017534963.1:1016266-1019917 GCF_001853355.1 Bactrocera latifrons
AATGCATCACAATGCACGAATGTTTATTTATCTATTTAGCAAAAAAATCAGTCGAATGAGACTAGAAAATGTATGTGCAAACATGTTTTAGTTAAGAATAAAGGGTGTATGTAAACTTTATTGGTCCACTGTACCTTGACAGCTATATCTTACAGATGTTATAACAAAAAACTCTTCACGAATATGCTGTGTTCAACCAAAAAACCTTTAAGCCGAGTTACTCAAACAGACTTAAGCTTATTTTTTCTTAAACTACACCTCTCTTTAATTTTAATAATCCATAACTTAACTAATTACTTGCTTCAGAATCTCTTTAATTGATATTAGAATACTTCTGACTTTTTGGTTAAACAAAAATTATTTCAAATTTAATTTAAGTTTTGTAAATCAGATTAGCTGCCAAGGCAACAGGCTATACGAAAATCTTCAAATGTAACATATACCAAATACCAATAAAATGGTTATACGCCTTGACCTCGCCAATTTCGAAGGTTCGCAAATAGACTAAGGTGCACGAGGCGAGCTTGATAAATCAAGGGTGTTTTTAAAAAAGGAACACTAATCCTCTTTTATTAGTAAATTGCAATTAAATCCAAATCCAAACTCCGTTATCGTGCGTTATGAAGACTTGAAATGAAACGCTTAAAGCTTATTTAATTCCACAGGGTTTCGCTATCTGATTATTACTAGTGTTATCCTACATTTCGAGTGATGGGATCCTGGAGGCCTGAATCACAACTAGATAACTACATACTATTGCAGTATTGCAGAAATTTATAAACCATTTGTATCCAATTGCCGGATGAGCCAGTTCGTTTAACGTTGCTACATCTCTATATACTAAATCTAGCTCAGGTAATAAAATAGGTCTTAATTAAGCAATTAAACCAGAACTAAAGGCATATTTTTGAGGTTACGGCAGTAACAGGACTTAGACTATGTTATATTTCCGTTTTAGAAAGCAAAGGAGTACTAGAAGAGTTTGTTTGTGTTTTTAGTGTGTTTACAATGGAGCGAGTAGGTAGAAAGAGGTCGGTAGAAAGCCACAGAAACGAGAGGTAAGATCAGTTAAATAGCACTACGGATTGAGATTAAGTCTTGAAAAAAGCAAAGAAGAAATGGTCAGATGAATTTATTGTATTATCTCGCAAGGAAGTCACAATGGTGATTAAAAAAAAATTAATACTTTATAAGTTAGGTTAGATTAGCTTATGAGATCGATCCTAAGGGGAATCTCACTTGGTCAGCTTAGAATTATAAACTCCTGAAAACTGGATCATAAGATTCATAGAGATCGACAACACTCTTTGAGCTTACATGTATGACAAATTTGTTGAAACGGCTAATATCAATTTCGTCTATGTCTTCTGTTTCGCCGTTCTAAGATTACCGAGCTGTTTCAGTGTCAGTCTTTTAAAGGTTGGACGGTGTAGGAGAAAGTGTCTAGATGTTTCTACTTCACCCTCCGTTTTATAAATTAATTATGTGATGTTATAGAGGAACTCTAACTCAAAACTGGAATCTACACTTTAGTTCACATATCAACATTGCATGAATTTAAAGTAGGTAAAGGTACACTCGCTAGAACAAGAGCGATTGAGGTCGTTAGGAACGGAAAGGGAGAAAGAGATTTATTCTAAGAAAAAATCGCCACGGAATCCGATATTAAACTTATCTAAAAGAATATGATATTGAGAAACAACTAATGCATTCTTTATGAAATCATTCCATCTAATCGGTATTCCAAAAGTCACTGACCTATCTAACGCTTCGTATATTTATATAATTTTGCACTGCATTCGTAAGTACCCGCCCACCACTTTCGTGGCGCATAAGTTATGCATTTCCCGAAAAGTTTATAAACTTTAACTTTGGCATCATTTCGCTTTCAACCAACGACATGCCATTGTTGCAACGCTTCCCGAGAATAAGCGAAGTATACGTACATATGTATGAGGAAGCCAGCGAAAGCTCGTACAACACTTCCCTAACATTTGATTTGATTAATGTTTGCACATGCTTCGTGGAAGGAAGAGCAACATTATAAGCAGAGTACGCCAACCAAACCGAGAAGCGAGACACCAACTAAATGACAACAACAGTAGGTTCGAGGCGTACAATGAAAACATCAAGCATTGTGTCGGCGTTTAAATTAATATTGCACAAAACTTTTCGAAGGTAAACAAAATTAGGTGAAAGTAGTTGGACGAAAGTTTTCAGCGTTCGGTTGTTCGCTTGTTTGGTTGTTTGGGTGATTTCCAAGATTTACCGGTCGGGCAAAGATAACAAAACTGTGGCAGGCAAACTAAAACGGCTACCAGTCCACCAAAAGGAGTAGTGAGGCAGGCGGCTGCGCGTACAATACATAGAATGGAAAATGCATCTCGCTTGGCAACACTGAGACAGACACTGATTGATGAGCGTAACGGCTTGCCGATGACAGCAACAACATAAATATCAGTCAAACTTAACTGCTTGAAGCGCTGCTTTCAAAGCTTTCACGGATTCAGCAGTGATTTAAGAGTGAAAACGCTAGTTTCTGTTTAATTTTGAAGCGAATGTCAACTAACTTGGCAGTAGTTGTGTTTATCTTTGTTTCGATTTTGTTGTGAAAACTTTTATAATCGCAGAAAACTCACATTTTGTGTGCTGAAATGGTAAGGCAGTGAGAGAGAGAGAGAGAGGGTGCGGTTGAGCCTTCATTATGAGTAAAACTTCGAAAACGTCTCGGATTCGCCATGAAATTTCTTAAACGTGGAATGTATGGCAATTTTCAATGGTTTCTAAGCAACACGATATACTTAGGATACATAACAAGTTAAACTAAACTTGACTGGAAATAATGTATAATGTATTTATATTATATAATATATATAAATGATCAGCATGAGTTCTGAATGACTGTCTGCCCGTCCGTCTAACCGTTTGAGAGACGTCATAAGAGCTGGTTTAAAAAATTGCATGGTTTCGCCCATCAGGCACCATTTGACCAATCTTAACCAAATTAGGGTAATAGCATTATTTCTATTTTCTTAAATATTTTTAATTTCCAAATGATTCTTCCAATTGAGAGAATATAAAACTTAAGTAAAATTTTCAAGTCCCTTCTAGTTGACTTTATATCACATATATCGACCAATATGTGAGATATCTTACGGATATTGAAGAGCGTGTCATTTTAATTATGGCCTTGTCCCAACAATTAATAACACAAGGGCCAATACTATCCCTAGCCCCCATATATAACTTATATATAACGGCAACACTAAGTAAACGCACAATAAGTTATTTCTTATTAAAAAAAAGAAAAAAAAAATTTTTTTTAATATAAAGATTTTCCAAGGTTTTTCTCTGGCTTTGATAGCTGCAATCCAATGCAAAAGTTCTTCATCTCCCCTTTGATCTGTCAGTTTGCAATGCAGCTAAATGCTCTAGTAGTCCAATCTGAATAATATGTGCGGAGCTTTAACCATTGAACAATAACACAGGCCAACACTCAATTTGCTTCTTCGAATTTATCAACTGATTCTAGTTAATTTGGGCGCGCTGAATTCAAATCTATCTATCTATATCATGAAAACTAGAGCTGATAGCGCCAAACTGATTACAGATTTGAATTCAAATAAGCAACAATTTTTTTTTTTTTTTTTT
>NW_017534963.1:1020072-1046702 GCF_001853355.1 Bactrocera latifrons
ATTTTAACGAAAAATATACTACGAAACATTTCTGAAAGAGCTTTGAAATTTTTAGTACATCAAAAATAATAAAAAATATTTGCATATTAATGTTAGTTTAGTAAAAATAGTAAACCGAATAAAAATAATTAAAGCCTAATAAATATGAATAGAGAAATTAAAGTAAAACTTAATGAAAAAAAAAACCATTAAAAAAAAAACATTACTAAATGCTATTTTTAATAGATTTAAAAACAATTATTTGACACACCCTTTATCATCACCCAACGTCCTTGAGTTGCGACAACAATGCGCGAGCGACTTTACTACGCACTGAGTTCTCGCGYACAYTCGTTSACACTTTTTCTGCATTGTGATTCTCTGCTTCTCAATGCACTTACAATTTGTCACACAACAACACTTTATTACATCGAGTTATTATTGTTATTTTAATGATTGTTTTATTAAAACAATACACAACTTCGACACAAATTAATTAACAGAATTTACTTTAAAGAAACTGCAAATGTCTTACGAGTTTTGTTCGTTGACTTCACGCACAACACGAGCACACCACTTTGCCGATCGATAGTTAAGACGCAACTGCCGAATTTGATGATGCCCTTTAGCACATAGCGGTGTTTTAAAGAATTGCTTTTTGTTTTGTTGCAGACAAAAAAAATCTTTGTCCTATGTAAGTGTTTTACATCAGTTGGAGATTAGTTTAAAGGCGAGAAACAAACTATTGATGATTAATTAAATATTTTTCGTTTTATTTACAATTTCCGTGTACTTTTTTATTACAGCATATGTTGGAGCGAAATAAATGTAATCGAATTTTGAATTTTGTCAATAGATGTGGTTGCACAACAATGGTTCGCTCGCTTAGGTTCTGGAAATTTCAATGTGAAATATGCACCTCGCTTTGGTGAACCTTTCGTTGAAAGTCGATGAAATTATGGAAAAATTGACCAGGACCATCACATTAGCAGCCATGACATCGCTAAGGAACTTAGCATTCATCATCGAATGGTTTTGAATCATTTAAAAAAGGCTGGCTACAAAAAGACGTCCCATGTTTGGGTAAGACATGAATTGTCTGTGAAAAATTTGATGGACCAAATCAACATCGAATTATTTGCCGAAATGAAATTGAACCATTTCTGAAGCGAAAGGTAACAAAAAAATTTATCAAATATGACAACAATGTGCGAAAAAGATCATGGACCAAGTGTGATGAAGCTCAACAAATGGTCGCGAAGCCAGAATTGACGCCTTGAAAGGTTATGCTGAATGTTTTGTGGGTTGGAAAGGAATCATTAACTGTGTGATGCTCCAGCCTAGGCGAACGATTGATTCTACATTTTACTGTTAACAACTGATGAGATTGAGTCAAGCAATCTAAAAACAGCCAGAACTGATCAACAGAAAGGGATTTGTCTTCCATTAGATAAAGCTAGTACACAGACATCTTTGATGATTCGAGAGAGAGTTTATCTGGAAAGTTTTGATGCATCCACCATACAACCCTGACCTTGCACCATTGGACCACTATTTGTTTCGATCAATGGAGAGCTCCCTTAATGGAGTGAAGTCTGTGAAAATTACTTGTCGCAGTTTGTCGGCGAGAAACCCAAAAGTTTTACACTGATATATTAATGTCTCTAGTCGAAAAATCGCAAAAAGTAGTTGAACAAAATGGCACATATTTGGTTCCTTAAAGTTCATTATAAATATAAAAAAATAAGTTAAAGTTTAGACTAGCCAACATTTAAATTGTCTCCAATTTTTCTGGTTTTGGTTGTTACAAACATTGTGCAAACACAATATATCCTGTTCAGGGTATGAAAATCAATTATCCTCCTACCAACATTTATGAAGATGGCAAACTTTGCTTGCTGCAGTGGCGTTGCCATTTTTTGTGCGCATATTAAAGGAGGAGTCGTTAATTGTCGCAGCAATGCACGACAGTTTAATGACGCTGCGCAGCAAATTGCTGCCAGCTAGGCAATGTTGTTGTTATTGCGTTGCGTTGCCAACATGTGTCTGCATACGATTGCTAACTGATTACTATTTTGTAGCGTATTGCTGTTGTTTTATCGTTGATATTTAAATGACGTTGCAATAAAAGTTGTTGCTACTTAATTTCCGTTCATGTCGGCAGCAATGAAACTCACAGAAACTGCAACCACAACAACTAGCTAGTAAAAAAAAAACGAATGATAACAAAGTGATTACGCGACGCAGTGCTGCTTGAGGGTGTGTATGTATGTGAGTGTGTGTGTATTTGTGGGTAGCAATCAGTTTGCGCCCCAATAACCGAAAAGTGCAACTTTGTAGTTTTAATAACTATGCAAGGCACACACACACACACACACACATACAGCCAGCAGTGCGCTTTTTATTGCCGCCGAAAGCTGGCAATAACTTCAGCTGCGCATAAACCACTTTAAATTGAAAGTCAATTGCAGCGGGCAATTTGCAAATGCGAAATGTAAAATTCGAAATGAGCTCAGTGGCGTTGCGCCGCGCCTGGTGTGCGTGCGTGCGATGGTGTATTTGTGTGTGTCGCACAAAATTTCCATGTTGATTGATAATGACGCTGTCAGATAAATGATTATGTTGCTGAAGTGATAATGGCGATGTAAATGCAAATGTTCAGACATTACGCAATCGTAAAAATGCTGTGAACTGCGGCGAGATTGCAGCGGTTTGTTGATTGGGTATTTAAATGCTTAAGGAGCGGGCTGGCGTTATTGCTCCGGCAGTAGAGAACGCGACCAATTTCGACTGTCTATGAACCAGCTGATTGAGTGCGAAGTGCTCTAAGCGTTTTCTTGTCATTATATGCTAGCAAAAGCTCTTTGGCTACTGGTTATACAAAAGCGAACTTGGGAGATACATTTCGATATCAGATCCTATTAAATGCTTCGGGGTTTTTGTTTAAAATATTTAAAAGAACTATGTTTGGGGTAATCAAAATGGTTGGCATTGCAGGAATTTGAATATTTACTGTTGAATTTTCATTCCAAATCATGACCTTTCGTGCGCTAAATATTTTAGTGGAAGTTAGACATATGGACATACATATGTATACAGTGGAATTCCCCAATACGGACAACCATCAAAACGTGGCACTCTTCATAACTGGACAGCTCTCATAATCGGGCAGCTCTTATGACTGGGCAATTTTTATGAACACAACGTTGTCATTATTATTTTCATACGAAATCAATTCTATGATTCTATAATTGGATATGAGAACGATCCAATTACAGAACACATACACTATTATTTCACAAAATGTGTCAGAAAGTTTTGCTCAATTTGTAGTTTCCGTCTTTCTTTCAGTAATTTTTATCAATTTATGGAGTTCGTCGACAATTATTTTTGAAGAATAATACTCAAAGTGATCACAGCAAAGAAATTTACTTATGCTAGCGCTGTCTGCTTCGCTGTCTGCTCAAGGTAAACTGTAAGAGAATTGTCATTCATTCACCCCTGTATGACCTTAACTCTCAATTATTTATTCATCACAAATATATGTATCTCTGAATTGCAGTTTCTGACGCTAGAGTAGATTTAAAATACACATTTTGGTCACGTCCTGTTAATAAAAACCTGTTAATAAACCCTGGTTCATGAGTTCCTAGGCACCTAGTGCACCGTCTGTAAACACGTCGGTTGGCAAGGTTTCTCGAGAACTACTCTACCGATCTTCACGAACATTTACACAGGTGTTTGAGATACAATTCTTAAAGACATGGACCAACGTTTTTCTTTCGATTACAAATATTTGAAAAAAAAATATCACGAAATTTCATTTTTTTTTTTAATATCCGCCAAAAATCCAATTTTCAGTTTTTATACGAGGAAACCCATGTAACCTCTTAATGACGATAATATTGAAGAAGAAATAGTGCTTTAAAATCATTGTATTGGCATCAGAGAGTGTGTAGGATTTCAACATCTCAACGAGACAGTAGTAGACTTGTACCAAATGGTTTGAAAGTTTAGCAAAACCGAGGCCGAGTAGAAGGCACAACACGAGAAACTTAAGACATTAATCAAATATATCATTATTGGTGATGAAATGTGAATTTATGAATACGACGTCGAAAACGGTAAGTGAATGGCGTTTCGAAAATTACTGGCAAAGAACTAAAATGTCTCAAACTAGCAAATCTAAAACTTTCATGGACATATGTATGTACATATACTAAATTGAATACTTTTTAAGCATGAACCTCAAAAAATTTTTATCAAATTTTACTTTTACATTTCTAAGAAAACAAAGTCAAATGAATGCTATTTGAAAATGCAATCGCTTTTCCAAGAAAGTTGCTCAAATATATTAAGACTGTATAACTTTAATATTGCATTCGCCTGAATGCTTCAATAACCAACTTTTGCAATATTTAGCAAAGTCAGCAAACAGTTAACGGGGAACTGGTTAAAATGCATAACATATAAAATGGGTTAAAGGAAAACTTACAAAGTTATCAAAAAGGCAGTTAAAAGTCGATCAAAAATTTACCTAAAACACAATTTATTGTTCAAGTTCTTGGAAGAAACTATATTGCCACTCAAAGACTTAGCTATAAATAACCTCTGGTAAGAGTGATGTCGAATAGATTGAAATGGCGGCAGTGAAGCACAAGAAATGTAATATCAAATGAAAATTATTAGTAGATAATAATTCTGTGAACTTTTGATGTTTATTCTCTTGGAAAATTTGTGGTTTTTGTTCCTCAAATTTTCACCTTGACTAATTTAAGATGTTTAATCATGTAGTGCGAATAGGAATTTAACTAACCTTATGTGTGATGTGATTTCACTCTCATTGAGTGCATATTACCAAACACATTTGCTTACAAGATGTTATTTCAAAGCAGATTTTGACTTTTATCAAAGGAAGCACATATATTTGTATTTAAGTTAGTTTATATTCAGTCTCAAAATCATAAAATTTATAACTTATTTATGTTTTTAAAATAAAATTTAATTAGACTTCTTACGACTTTATTTTGGCACATACATATTTTTAACCCACGTGTATTGCCATTATAATTGAAGTAGACAAAACTGACCTGTCGCCGCTTAATGGCCATGACTTGACCATCAGACTCGAGAGGACTTACTTAGAAATGGCAGGAAAACTAGGGCAGCAAACTAACTTTTACGGTAACTTTATTAGTTTGCCTTATATACTGTTGTATGTGATATGTAAGCGCAGACTACAGAAAAGTCTTAATTTATGCCCAGCTGGGAACAGGTGACGTTTATTTAAAGGTTTTATTTCTGATTTAAAAAATTCTCTATCAGGCTAAAGAAGCTATATATTGCTTATCTTGCTTTGTTTGGTAGCTAGGAGAACACATTACGGAAAATATAGTACAAAGAAGGTTATTAATTGGCGGAAGCGAGCAAGAAATTTTCTCGTATCCATACTCTCGTATGAAATTTTAGGGTTTTTCAATGTTTCCCCGCTCTTTTGACATTTCTCTTCCGTAAAGTTTGCCATTTCATCGTGGAAAGATAGACGATCCAATAGAGTCGAAATGATTAAACTTTATTACCGAAATTCGGAGTCAGTGGTCTCAACTTTAAGAACTAGCATCTTTTATACTTTGCTCTGAAGTTATGTGAAGAAAAATACTCGATAGAAGGGAGGAGTGTTTTTAGTGATGCGAAAGCATTTTAAGGCTTCCTTGTCCCAAATAACAATAATCAGGTTTTCTTAATTTCAGAACGGAGTCTTGTTTTTGTGAGCAGAACCTGAATCCAAAAACATATAGGTATAAACAAATAATAATACATGAATTATTCCCACAGCTTTTAAGATATCGATCTGAAATTCTTCATTCCACCTTTTTCTGAATCTGAATCTGGATCCATAAAAACTAAATACTTGTAGAGAATACTTTTTTAATGCGAATTCAACATAAAATAATAAAGGCTCCAGTAAAGGAAGAAAGTTCTTATGTCAATAGCAATTTTTATAGGAGGATTTTCTGAGTCAAACTTTGAAAATTTGCAGTACAAAAAATAATATTTAAATTTTAAATTTTGGTATATAAGATGAATTTCACTAGCCAAAACTATTAGAATACTAACGTTTTGACTCAATTGAGGTTATAAAAGCTGAATCGAAGAAGGCTCTAATCGAAGACTTTTCCAAGTGCTATGATGACTGGAAAATTCACGAATATTTACACAGGTGTTTGAGATACAATTCTTAAAGACTTGGACGATCGTTTTTCTTTCGATTACAAATATTTGAAAAAAAAAAATATCACGAAATTTCATTTTCTTTTTAATATCTACCAAAATTCCTATTTTCAGTTTTTATACTCTTAATGACGATAATATTGAAGGAAAAACAGTAGTTTAAAATCATTGTATTATCATCAGTGTTTTTCAGCGGGATTACTTTGAAGGAAATGAAATGAACAAAATTCACCTTTCAATTTGATCACAGTAGTATACTCTTTCTTCTCTGGAAAAAAGCATACGTTGGGTTGGATCCAATTTTCTGCAGGGTTTAATTATATAAGCATGTACATATGTATAAGTAAATTGACAATAATTTATTAAAATGCAGGAAGGTATTAAAATTCGGAACCTTGAGAAACTTTTCATCGGTTTATCACCATTTATAAAGGTATAAGCACACTTGTGACTAACAAAACGAAAATATCTTTTATTGCATATGCTCAACTTATTCAAGAAACTTAGAAAGTTGCTGATGCATAATTACAAAACTTAAACTAATGAGTACATGTAAAAAAAATGTCAATATTCCACACACACAAAATAACAACATCAAAACATACAGAATTATTATTATATTAACCTCAAAATAATGGCACAACTTCCTGTTGAAACACGACAACAAAGAGCATAACGTTTTTCATACATTTAACTAACGTTATTGTGTTTCTTGTGTCTGTTTTTTGACAACCACACTCTCACTCCCTCTGGTACCACTCGACGACATAAAATTGTCACTTGTCAAAGCATCAGCCCCAGAAGGCATCTAAACATAAAACTACACTTTTGTGCGCAACTTTGCCCCAACTTTTCACACACCCCGTAACCGTTGTCAATAAACTGTGGAAATTAAGTACTGATATTACTCACAAACTGCGCGGACCAAATGTTCGGCTCTTTGTTGTATTTAGTATGCCCTGGTGAGCTACTTGGTTGCCCGCAATTGCATTTAAGGACGAATGTTTGGTAAAAGTTAATAATAACTGTGAACATACATATGTACGAGTATGCGTGTGTAATTAGTTAGACACGGATTACTTATACACATATAGTACTTATGTAATAAAAGGGTGTAAACACTCTCTGATTTCATTGACTCCAGAAGGAAGCTTTTTACGAGTGTCCTTTCGTTTGCATAACTAATGAGGCTCTAAAGGAACATTTTATTTTGAAGTATACTAGTGTGGGCAGAAAATAGTAGGACTTTATAATTTAAATTTCACCGCATTCGTCGAAATATTTATTTTCGAGGTTAGAATGACTGCCAGTGACGTCTGTGCCAAATGTCACATCAAATTAATCATTAGTGTTTAGTATACGCTTGTCTTTCTGAAGTGCATAAAGTGCATTCGCCGATTTCTATAATGAGTAAATTATTCAACATTCTTTGTTCCGCGTTAACGACGGACCACGTCTAGGATGGCCATTAACATAAACTAATGATCACAAGTAAATAAAATAAATGAATTGGTGCTTGGGAATCATCGATTAACAGTCAGAGGTCTTACTGGTATCGTTGGAATATCGGCAGGATCAGCGAAAATCGCTTTTAAATATCATTTGTGGCTAAAAAAAAAAAGTGAAAAAATAATTGGTTACAAAATTACTAAATTTTTTGGAACAGCAGCGTCACGATAACGTCCATGAAACAATGCTTTCAGACTACCAGAATGTCATAAAACATTTGCATGCTGTATTGATACTTCGTAAGTGGATTCGCCTGATTTATTCCGAAAATTTACTTTAACATCTGTTTCGAGAATTGGCAAAAACCGTTGGCACAATTTGTTTGGCCAAAGGGGTTTGCTTCTAGAAGAACGACATAGATTTAGAAAAATAAATTAAGACATTTAAAGCTACGAACAAAAAAACTTACAACATTTTTGTTCATAGTAGTATTATCATAAAATACTATGTGTTGAAGTTTCTCTTTTCAAATGAAAAAACGCAACTTTCCGAAAAAGGCTTTTACATCCGCAGTTAGGGTTTTATATCATTAAAATTTCCATACAAAAAAAAAAAAAAATCATTACTTAAATAATTACAAAAATCAAAATCGAATTTTCCAATATATGCTATTTTTAATACAAATACAATTATTCAATTACTTGACTCACCCTTTACTATCACCCAACGACCTTGAGTTGCGACAACAATGCGCGAGCGACTTTACTACGCACTGAGTTCTCGCGCACATTCGTTTACACTTTTTCTGCATTGTCATTCTCTGCTTCTCAATGCACTTACAATTTGTCACACAACAACACTTTATTACATCCAGTTATTATTGTTATTTTAATGACTGGCTTTTCATAAAAACGATTAGAAAACACCTCACAACTTTTACACAAATGAATTAAGACAATTTACTTTAAAGACACTGCAAATTTCTTACGAGTTTTGTTCGTTGACTTCACGCACAATACGAGCACACAACTTTGTCGATCGGTAGTAAAGACGCAACTGCCGAATTCGATGAAGCAAATTGATGTCCTAACGTGCATAGCGGCATTTAAATGAATTGATTTTTGTTTGTTGCATTTACATTTCCATTTGAGATCAAAGAGCGCCACAGAGTTCCAGAAAGTATTAAATGTGAAATTGTATAAGTGGAACATGATGTTATGTGAGGAGATGATACATATTGAAGGGATATTTTGGTATTTTATAGAAAAACATAAAATATTTTTGCATTCCTATTTTGAATTTAAATTTGTTTGCAGATATGATAATTCCTCATATTCCTCTGAATAGTGAAATCGAAAGAGCTCTTAATTGAAAGTACTGATCGCGATAAGATGTTTATCTGTAGACTGCAGGAATACTTTGATGGGACGGCATAGATTTTGAAGAATGTGTTAAGAGTTTTAAAATTATAAATAGATACTTTATATTTTCTGCTCATAGTTATAAATGTATAATTTAGATAATTCATTGCACTATATAGCAATTTTTTAAATTTATTGAACCAAATTTTGTTTTTTATTTAACAAAAACTCAAAGAGTTATCAGCCTCTGTAAGGGGTTGGTCGAGTTAAAATCTATATTTAGCTTATTGCAAGGATCCTATATATATTAATTTTAACTCATAAATTCGAAATTATTATTTTTTGGCTCACCCTATTGTAAGTTTATAAATATATGATAAATTTCACACACTAACTTTGACAGCTTCCTACCACACTCCAGGAAGATTTTACGAAAGCTAAAGGGATAGCGAACTACAGATAGATACACATATTTGCAAAACATAATACATATCTTGATGATATGTTTGCAAATAAAAGGGCAAATATGTATAATTACACAAAAAACTAATTTATATAAAGAGTGGGAAGAAGCTCTGTCTACGTGTGTTTCTGTTAACTCTTGCTTACTCGCATCTATGTGGTACATAAGCAAATATTTGCTACTCAAGAAAGACGTCAAGTGCATACATACATATATAAGCTTGCATGCGTGTGTTGTCTCGAAGGCATTAAAAACTTTAAATGGCAATAGTTTTGCGCATTTTCGGCGCTTAATTACAAACACATATACCCAAACTCTATTAGCAAGCAAACACAAGGCGACAGCAAGTGGCGGATTATTGGGGGTGTATTATAAAAATACTGTTAATTATAAACTAATTTTTTTTTCAATTTTATGTAAGAATACTTAAAAATCCAACTTTATTCGAATAATATTTCTTTGTGCATATAGCCCCCTCTAACCGGCTTGTAACACGCCCTTTCTACTTAGCACAAGCACATATAGGCTTACGAAGGTTAATGCCCATTGTAATTTTATTGTTTATCGAGTTTACTTCTAATACACATTTACAGTTTCAGTCCTATCAGCATCTTACCCATAGGACTTGTTTACTGTCCGATTGCAGCTAATTTATGTTCGCTTTGTTCTTGCTTTTTGTGGAAACAGTGTATGTGTCTTCTAAGAAACAAATATTTGAGTTTAAAATATGTGTATTGGTGAAGTCTGCGGTGTGGTGAGTTATTTTCTACTTTTCTATTTGTTTTGTCTGATAACGAATATGTGGTTGCAAAAAGGCCTAAGGTAGAGGTACCACCAGAGTTAAATCAAAAAAAAAAAAAAAAAAAAAAAAAAAAAAAAAAAAAAAAAAAAAAAAAAAAAAAAAAAAAAAAAAAAAAAACCCTCATCTCCGAATCGCTGCTAAATAGCAAAAAATCAAATATTATATTTTCTTAACGGTTCCATATATACAATTTTTAAATTCCACATGTATTTTGAACCTTACAGAATATAATTGTGGTACTCCCAAACTGTTTTAAAGCATCGAAAGTCGTAAAATTTTAAATTTTTACACTTGTTTAAAAAAAATTGTTGTTGGACTACATACAAAAAGGAGTTTACACATTTACAATTCTCAATGCTATGTTTTCGAAATATATTTCATTTACTTTATTCGAAAATAATTTCATTTACTTTAAAATAAGTCGCGTTTCTAATTAGCTGTACCCGGCTGTAATATAAGGGTTTTCGAACTTCCAGTTGACTTTATGCCGTATATACGGATCAACATGTGAGATATCTTAATGAATATGCCGAAAGTAAGTAAACTGAAAGTATTAGTTATACTATAATTTAATTCTATTTTTGATAAAACATCTTACAATAAAATGTTTTAACATCACCCGTATTTACTTTTACAGTTCGGTTGCAGCCGTAATAAGATCTTTCTGAACTGTTGTGCCATAAAATTTTAAAAAGTGTTTTATCTTAATTTTGGTTGGTTTGCATATGTTCGGAGATTTTACGTTGCCCTGAATAATAACCTATAGCAAATATTGTAAGTATAATTTATCAAATAAAATGTTTTCTGGTTAAAAACAATTAGATTCACCTTTGTGACACACATTTCAATCACCTTCTCCTGAAACAGTTCTAAAAGTCTTTAACAAAAACAAATAGAAAAAAAAAACGCTTTATAAAGAAATATATGTATGTATATACAATATCATGTTGAAAGAGATCAGACAATTTTTAGCATATGAAAATTAACCCTATTAATTTCTATATTATATTTATATAACAAAAATAATAATAAGCAAATAGAGTATAATGTATTTGCTTAAATTTAAAGTCTAATAAAAATAAGTACAGAAATTAAAATAAAACTTCCAATTAATTAAAAAATAATATAAAATAAACATTACCTCAATAATTACAAAAAGCAAAATCGAATTTTCCAATATATGCTGTTTTTAATATAAATACAATTATTTGACTCACCCTTTATCGCCACCCAACGTCCTTGAGTTGCGACAACAATGCGCGAGCGACTTTACTACGCACTGAGTTCTCGCGCACATTCGTTTACGCTTTTTCTGCATTGTCATTCTCTGCTTCTCAATGCACTTACAATTTGTCACACAACAACACTTTATTACATCGAGTTATTATTGTTATTTTAATGATTTGCTTTTAATAAAAATTATTAAAAACCACTTCACAACTTTTACACAAATGAATTAACACAATTTACTTTAAAGACACTGCAAATTTCTTACGAGTTTTGTTCGTTGACTTCACGCACAACACGAGCACACAACTTTGCCGATCGCTAGTTAAGACGCAACTGCCGAATTCGATGAAGCAAATTGATGTGCTAATGTGCATAGCGGTATTTAAATGAATTGCTTTTTGTTTGTTGCATTTTCATTTCCATTGGAAATCAAAGGGCGCCACGGAGTACCTGAAATTATTAAATATATATATTATATTAGTGGTGCATGAAATTGTTTAAGATTATAATATACATATAAAATACTGTAACAATTTTTGGTATTTTATAGAAAATAATAGAACAAATCTGTATAGACTACATATATATATGTATACAAATTTATAAAATCAGAACGTAAACTAGTTCTTTTATTACTGACCATAAACTAAATTAAAATACAAAATCTTTCAAATCACAGAAAATCTTATTACAACAAGAAAACGCGAACTTAAAATTTTCTGCCTATCTTCAAGGAACAGTACGGCAATAATATGCTCTAAGAACAATAAATAATACTAAAATGGTGTCTGATCTGAAAGTATTCGCAAAAGGACCGTATCATCACCAATTCACCTATACTACTATAAATTATTTACAAAGTCGACCACGATACACATTGAGGCGTTAGTATATTCAAAGATCAAATCTTCTGCTGAAGATATATGAGGAAAATTAATTGGATAAAAATAATAAATACATATACTCGTATTATCATAAATTATTTAGATTTCGCTCCTAAAACGAAAAATCTGAATTTTCGGAAATATACTTTTACTGTCTCAGGCTTCTAGTTGGAGTTTTCTATATTCATGGTTGAGGTAAATTAATTTACGAGTTTCCGAAAACTGTCCCAGGAAAAACAACCATCAATGATTGGTATGATAAGTTTAGACGTGTTGAAATAAATACCGAAGACGGTGAGCCCAAAAGGGGTTCTTACCGACGAAAACATCAAAATTAATTCAAAAAATTATTTAGAATGACCGTAAAGTGAAGTTGTGCGAGATAGCAGGTACTCTAAAGATATACCTAAACTAAACGTGTACATCAGGTTCACGGTGGAAGCCCTGTGTTAAAGTGCCACGCGAGCTCACTTTGACCAAAAAAAGGAAGAGTTGATGATTCTGAGTAGTGTTTTGTTTATTGAAGCATAATAAACCCAAGCTCTTGCATCGATATGTGACAATGGACGAAGCGTGGTTCCATCACTTGACTCCGAATTGACAGTCATGCGAGTGGACGATAAAGCCGCTCCAAGGGTTGGAAAAATGCAACAGTCGGTAACGTTACGGCGTCTGTATTTTGGAATGCGCATGGAACAATTTTTATTGACTACTAGCAACAGCGACAGAGCATTATTGGACTGCTTGAAAGATCAAATCACCGAAAACGGCCACATTTGGAGAAAAGAAAGTGCTGTTTCAACAGAACAACGTACCGTGTCACATGTCAGTAAAAATTACAAAAATTCATGAATCAGGCTTCGAATTGCTTCCGCATCCACCGCATTCTCCAGATCTGGCTCTCAGCGATTATTTGCTGCTGTCAGAACTCTAAAGCATGTTCGCTCGAAGAAATTTTCGTCAAATGAAGAGGCCGATTTTTAAGCTTCAGTTTCGGCGATCACTTCTTCATGTTGAAAGTTTGAGGGTCGCTATAATCAGCGTACCTCTTTTGAAGAAAACCATATAGATTAAAACAAGCGATTTTTGCCAAAAACATGTTTTTTACTATGTTAAGCTGAGGGTTTTTCTATTGGCTTGTTAAAAAGGCAAATAATACTCTTTATCGAGACATAAGGTATCAGAATAGTCACGTTGACTAAATTTTAACTCATTGTAAGGAATTATTGGGTGCTTGACATTTATCGAAGGTTCCGAATTATTTTATTTTGATTACTTCATTAGATTCTAATAAGATTTTCTCGATATTTTTAGTACAAAAGTGTATGAATTTACTACAATATATATATACATATATATGTAAAATTTATTACATATATATAATATTCGTTTGTCTTTCGTTAATTTAACCTTTTAATGTTATCGGAAAATGAAAGTATCAGCACGTAAGTAGAAATTTCAACATTTAATTATGAAAATACAGAATTTCAACTCAAAATACCCACTGAAAATGTAAAAATGCAAATTATATAAAAAGTAAACAATATTTATGGTGAAGTAAATATATTCAACAAATAACGGTGAATGCGTAAAAACTGAGCTATGATAAAACCCTGTGTTTATTGGTATTATTTAATGGAAAGTTAAAAAGGAATGCACACGAAATGTAAAAAATATTGAATTATTATGCTATTTTAAGCAATCTGAATTTATGCGAAGTATTTGTGTGTGTGTGTTCAACCACATATTTATTCCGCACTTACTCGGCGAATATTTTATTTTAACGCTAAAAAGGTTCAATATTTTTCTGCTCGACGATGATTTAATTATTGCACACTTTTTCGCCAACCGAAATATGCACCATATATGTTTATTTACCAATTATTATGCTCACTAGGAATGCGCGCAGTGTGGCAAGGTTGTGCGTGTCGTGTAGCGGTCCCAGTCAGCTGTGAACTCTCGGTTAAAGTCATTAACATTTTATACACTCACAATTAATGCCCAAATGGCAAAAGTGCGACGATAATGGCGATAAGTGAAAAATGAAAGGTCTGTGACTTTACATTTCCGGGTTTTGTATGAATTTAAATATGGGTGTGTGGGTGTTTAATAAATAAGTTTTAAAAGAGTGGCTATAAAGGGGTATGTTTGTGCATTACGATTATCATGGAGTTAGAATGATAATAATAATAGCGTTAAATTGAAAATAATAACGGTAAAAATTAATAATAAGGTATTTTGTTCATTTCGTTAAGGAGTTTTGTAATTGTTCAGAGAACAATGTTTGCGTCCGATTTATGGTCCTTTGGATATAATTTATATATATGATAAACTGAATTTGAGAATATAATACAGTAGATCGAGTTAGCGGCTGTCACCCACGTCAGCTCACCCACGCTTCTAATTCGTTCGCTCAGGCGCCAAAGAAATAATCTCTACTAAGTTGTACAATATTATCAAATTCCGGTGGAGAGAAATAACCWTGGAAATTATATGATAACTTTTAGCAAAACCAAGAAAAAAACTTTTACTTCGGCTGCACCGAAGCTAATATGCCCTTCACAGGTGCATTTCTTTTAGTAACTATGTGTGCACTTTATATGGCAGCTATACGCTATAGTAGTCCGATCTGAACAATTTTTTCGGAGATTATATTGTTATCTTAGAAAACAACTTGTGCCAACTTTTGTGAAGATACATTCTCAAATGTGAAAGTTTTCCATACATGTACTTGACTCCGATCGTTCAGTTTGTTGGGCAGTTATAAGTTATAGTGGTCCGATATCGACAGTTCCGACGTATTTCAAAACGATATCTCAAAAACTGAGGGACTAGTTCGTATATATACATACGGACAGTTAGATGGAAAGACAGACAGACGAACATGGCTAAATCTACTCAGCTCAACATACTGATCATTTTTATATATACTTTATAAGGTCTACGAAGCTTAATTCTGGGTGTTACAAACTTCGTGGCAAACTTAATGTACGCACCAAACTCTCCATACCTATGGAAACTTTTCCGAACATTCTTTTCCATAAGTCGGTGCATGATGTAAACTTCCAACGCAACTACAGCGCAAGTTAGTATTTATGAACGTATAACCATACTTAACTATTTAAGCAATATTTTCCTATGAACGGCTGTACAGCCCAGCGGAACGTAACCAAATGTATCTCATTTGGGTGCCCGTTCACAAAGGTATGTACGAGTATAGCCCGGAATGAACTGGCTGATGAGCTCGCCCGCTCCGCAGCAGCCACGAACATAGTAGGACCTGAACCCTTTGTCGTGGTCGGTCCTCATAACATAAAATAGCTGCTCCGCAAGGAAGAAGAAGCAGGCAGAGAGGGATAACACCCAGTAATACATTAGACTTTATCAATACTACACAATATAACTAAGGTCGCCGTGCATTCCTCGTTTATAAATCTAGTTAATCTACACTTTAAGAGATTATATTCCTAAATTTCAAAAAATCAAGTTTTTGCATATTTCGAGTGAGTATAATATATTTTAGAAAACTTGAAGTGGATCCGGCGATTAGTTTCCTCGACATGAGCGTATTTTTAAAAATTTCTCCGAAAATGTTTCTCGAAACTGTGTTTCAGCGCCTCAATATGCCTTCATCTGTGTATTTCCTTTAATATTATTTATATACACACAATAATAAATGAGCAAAAGCAGCCGTTTTTAATTAATTAACATGGGAAAATTATTTTATTTCATTAACTGTTATTCATTTCAATTGCTCATACGGCTTTCAGCGCTACAGGTGATAGTGGATAATGTGATTGCTCTGCGGCTGTGCACAGCGTGAGGTAGTTATAATTATATTGACTTGCCAACCGGCAGCATAATAAGTACTATAAAACAGAGTTTCCCAAACTTTTTCATGGTGTTTTTTTTTTTTGATTTTTGACTTTTTACACATTCGTTGATAGGAAGCTTCATAGAAGGAAGAGAGGAAGTGAATGCAAGTGACCACTGAGCATTAATGAATGTTTTAGCTTTTCCCAATTCCAACAAGACAATTTCTAAGCGTTTGAGATTAGAGGAATGCTCAACAATTACTACCTATGCAACAAAGCAAGAGTAACTTTTTTTGTTCCATTTCACACTACATCTGTACCAGAAGCTGATTTGTTACTCTAAGGTCAACTGCTGGATTTTGAGCGCTATTTTACGTCACTTCAAAGCCTTTTAGTAATAAGTATGGGCTTTGTCTCCCCCATCCCCCATATTGGATTGCCTTAATTACATGTTTACATATAGTTTGGGGATCACTGTTTTTCATATTTGCATAAGCTTACGTGTGTGTTTAAGTAAATATGTTTTGCTTAATACTTTTTAATACTCAAAGATACATAAAACGTACTTATTATTATTCAACATTCAACGGAGCGGCAATCCGCTTCGTTTATTCAGTCTTTTAATTTCTACTACAATGAGAAATTAATTGCATCGACTGCACAAAATGGCATTGATAAAAGTAAATAAATGTCATATATAAAAATTAAGTTGTTTAATTGCGTAAGAGGACCTCGGCGACCTGCGGAAAGAGTTAAAGTTGAGAAGAGTTCAAGTAAGAAGAATATCGTGAAATTGAAGAGCGAAGAGCAATAAAACCTTTAGAAAAAATACGGGAGACTGTAGAATAAAGAACATTGAGACAGTGACCGACTTTCTTTCTCAGGGATTTGGTAATAAGCACTGTCAATTTCAAACGATTTTGTGTGTGATCTACCATCTGATCAAATTTGAGCCGGACTGCTTCATTTAAACTGCGTAGGACAACCGAATCGATACGTTTTTTTGTTTTTTTTTTGTTTTATCTTTAATTTTTACCATAGAAAAAATGTAACAACGAATTTTTTTTGAATTTTTTTGAATTTAACTGAAAGCAATTGAATCACGCCTATAGAATCCTTGAAAAGTTTACAGAAAAGTTTTGGGTGGTCTACTTTATCACGAACACAAGCATTTAATGAACACATCGGCGAAGATCGTGAACTCATCGAAAACTTGCTTTATGCGAGTTGTTCTTCATTCTCTGTTAGTGGTGATAATATCGAAGAAGTTGAAGAAGCAGTGTTTGTTAAATTTGGTGTTGTTATCAGAGAAATAGCAGATAATCTCAATAGTAAAGGGCATCAAATATTAGATTCATGCCAAAAATCGGAACATTTTGCAAAAACGGCGACGAATAGAGATGGCAAAAGAAATTTTGACGACGTAAAATTAGCTGAGGACACCACATGCATCAAATTTTCTGGTTAAGAGACGCAGAAAGCCGTTGAGTTGAAACCGAAAACCAAAAATTTTCCGTATGCACTGAATCATGTCATACATCAAGTCATTTCAGTCCGAGTAAAATTTGAACAGATTCGGAATAAATTTAGTGTTTTTGTACCATTTTGTATTTTGTTCGCAAAGCACAACCTTCACGGACTCTAGGTTTAACGTTCATAGGGCAATTGTTCTAGGACATTGTTTTATAATTATAATTTGATATTGATGAAAATGGTTGTTGGATCTACGACAGAAATCTATCCTTTTCCGAAAAATATCGAAAGTGATATCGAAAAGTTGAAAGATCGGAATAATAGCGTATCGTCATTAATAGTATATGTATTGAATAATATTGTATAATCAAAAATTGCAAAACCCATTTCGCTCTAAAAGCCATAAAATACTCCCACGGGTTCTTCATGAAAGCAGATGCAATAGCTTTTAACAAAAATCTCCAGCTAAACTTGTAACTAAATTCAAACAAAGACCCCACAAAATGACTTCACATAGCATTTGTTACTGCTTCTGCTATGAAATAATTACGGGTTTTTCAATAGGGACATCGACATAGTTTTCTCAGCTCGGGGATTAACGCATATTTTTGGAACAAATTGGATTGTATGGACTTTGAAAATATGTGGTTTCAACAAGATGGCGCCACAAGGCACACAGCGAATGTAACAATCAATTTATTGAGAACCAAGTTTAGTGAACGTATTATCTCACGAAATGGCTAGTCAATTGGCCGCCCCGTTCGTGCGATTTGACGTCGTTAGATTATTTCTTGTGGGTCTACGTCAAGTCTATGGTCTATGCTAACAAGCCAGCGACGAGTGATGCACTTCGTACGAATATCAAACGTGCATTTTTAGCAGTTTCGACCGATTTATGCTTGAAAACCGTCGAAAATTGGCTTCAGTGCCTGGACTTCTGCAAGCGTGACCATGGTGGCCATGCAAAAGAAGCTTTTGTAGCGCTCTTATTAAAAACTCCATTTGATAGATGAATTAAAAGAAGCAATTTTGAATTGTTTTTCAGCTGTTCAGTGGAGTATTCTTTGCAGTTTTTGAGAAAACTTAGCATTGTAATGTATTATGGTATATTGTATACCAATAGAAAGTATGAACTTCCACCAACATTAAGCCTACTGACGTTTTTGAAGTTTTAACTGGACATTTTTGATTGTTATGTTTGTACGTTGTATGTTTTTTTAGGATATGAAGTAAATATTTGGAGAAATTATGAATATTTAAAAACAAAAAATACAGTATGTTTGGGGCATAGGAAGGTAAGTTTCAAACAAATTTAATGAAAGAAACATATTTTTTGCAATAGATGAAAATAATAAACTAAATAAATTTGGGTATATGAAATTTTCACATAAATTTTGATGTTACATGAAAGAAGTCTGTTGTAAAAGTTATATAACTTTTCATTAATTAAAACTTTTCAATACAATTTTTTCTAAAGCACTCGTATTTTCGCTGCAAATTGAGATGCGCCATTGTAAACCTTAAAATTTCAGCCACGCCCCTCCCTTCCTTTTCGCGACCACAGAATGCACTTTAATTTTTTTCCTTAATATTTATTATTTTATCTCTCGTTTCCGATAAGTTTCAATCTACTTCGCATTTCCTTCGTTCAAAAATGACTTACCGTTATTTAATTATTTTTTTATTGTTTATATAATTTAGAACACTGAAATTAATCACTCCTTCCACCAATGACTTCCGGTGATATCAACTAAAGTCAAAGCGCAAAATTTTTAAGTTCTTTAGCTTCAAGCAGGATTAAATTTCCAACTCACAAACGACTTACTACAACGAATAATATGTATGTATGTATGTGTCTATGTGTAGAAAAAGTCGCAAATATGAGCCATAAACTAAGTTTTGTTGGCTGACTTCTTTGTTGTTTCAACGCCCTGGGTCAATTGCTGATGCCACAAAATGACGCATTTCCGTCGCAGTGTTGCCACACGCAGCGCCACTGAACACCCAAACACAAAAAGATTTTTTTTTATTATTCTTGCTCAAGATATTTGCGCGTTCATATGTATTGCAGTTTTTGTGAGTATCTGCACATTTTTGCTTTGCTCACTGGGCGGCTATGTGACAGGTAATCCTTGAATGTCCTTGATTATTTGCCAATTTGGCAATGATTTCGCTAATGTTTGCTATTATTAGATTTTGCTTGTGTTTTTATAACCTTTGAGTAATAAGCTACTAACGTACTTGTAATACAGAGAGAATTTGGCTTGAGTTTTGTGAGTATATATACTAATGTTCAATATATAATACCTATGTACATAGCGCATATATAATATTTGGCTTTTCGGAGCAAAGTATATATTTACTGTTGTTATGTTCACGTTTTATACTCCTTATGTGTTTACTATCGATTCCATTACTTTCACATTATTCATAGATTCCTATAGGTATATGCACTCCCCCTTAAACGCCCCGCTTATTGTTTCTGTATCAAATTGTATTGTATTTTTAGTATTCATTTGTTTCGTTTTTTACTATTTGTACTTTTTCTTATTTGTTGTTACTTACTATTGCAAACGCTTTATTCATGCTCCAATTATTTGTGAGTATTCTGTGTTTCAGTATTATTTTTTCGTTTCTTCCACATGATATTGCGGTTATCACAATATTGTCGATGTCTCGCTTGAAAATTATGTCAAATATTACGTAAATATTTGCCAATAAATTGGCCATGTTGGGCTAAAATGTGCCCAATAAAATAGCCGCAATAAAATCGAAATGGTAGCGTTTCGCCGCGCACACATATTTATGTGCATATGGATTTTGTGGATACAATTTAAGTTAAAAATATGTTGGATATAATTTTTTTAATAAAAAACATATTTTTATAAATTTCCGTAAGTTCTCTAACCAATATTCAGATTTTCAAAAAATTAGTCAACTGTTGCATGAGTATCGCAAATATCAAGTGGGCAAGTCTATCTACTTCTTAACAACTAAACGTGAAAATTAATCAATGATGTGAGTATTATTTTTTTCGTCCAGTGAAATAGTATTTCGAAAAAATCAGAGCAGCAATATTTCTTGTTTTCTTAGCAAGTTATTGCCGCTTGAGTAAAATATAAAAATCTATACATAAAATCATATAAATTTATATAATCTACTCAACCAACAAGGCAGTAAATTTGTGTGCTCTGGATTTAATCTATATTCACTTTATATACAATCGTCTAGTACTAATACTTGCATTGCTAAATAAATGATCCTGAGGACATTTGTTGACCGTTGCGATTCAATTGCACTCTAACTGTTATGAGAGCTCAACAAACACATGTATATGTATATATATGTATATGTGTACATATGTACTTTATTTGCAGCATGTAAGTTCAACGTTTAATGACACAGTTTCCATTACAGTTCCCCTTGGCAATCTAAGACTTGCCCGAAGCGGTAGGTAATTTGCTCCAATTCTACATACATACATATACATATATATGTATTTATACATCTACATATACATATATCTGCAGGAGTACATGCAACTTATTTCATGTGACTTGACTTGAAGAAAAGAGACTTCCATGCATGTAAGTGGCGTCTACATGCTTGCGACACAGTGACACGCTTGTCTGCAATTCGTGGGCGGTCACTGCTCAATTTACAGGTTGATATAATTTGTGTAAAATTTTATTGGCATTTACATGACACACGAACAATTAAATTAAATTGTATGTCAAACAAATTATAATAGTATTGAATGCTTTGATTTTTGGTATTTTGATATTTGGACGAGCGTAGATTTGAGTGGTATTAGATTATTTCTTCTAATTAGAAGGTTAATTTTGAGCTTTCAGAAAACCAATGAGCAGTAGTGTGAAAGGTATGTGTGCAAAATTTCTACTCAATATCCCTAAAATTGATGGACCAGTTTGCATAGATACAGAGATACAGATAGGCGGACATGGATAAATCGACTCAGCTTCGTACGCTGAGCAATTATATATTATAATATATGTGACCTGGTCTACGGAAAGGGGGCTTAGGTGTCAAAAAATCCAAAAAAATCAATTTTCACTTTGAAAGTTGATTCGGATGGAAGATGAGATTTTTAACAGCTGTTTCCCAGAAAACTAGTTTTTGCACGTTAGCTCCCTTTTCGTAGACCAGGTCACATATACATACATAGGATCTCCAATCCAAACATCTGCGCAAAATTTTGAATGCCTGGTTCACTTTCATTTCGGAAATATACCGCCAGTTGTATGAGTTTATGTGAAGAAGTAATTTAAAATTTGCATTAAAATCCTTAAAATCAGTATTTTGAAATTTCGGGTTCAAATATTGTACAAGATGCTTTGCTGTTTTTAATGTAAATTTGTTGTAAACTAGAAAAGTATACAACGGCATAATAAATCTACAATCTTCCAGCTAAAAATCACCCCCATCTTTGACCTCAAACTCCTGCTGCATTTTGTTGCTAACTTCATTTTTTTTTATGAACATTTTTAGCAACTATGCTCCCACTGCACATTGCCAGCAACTATGTGTACCTTTAAGCTTTAGTAGTCACCAAGCTCGTCGCATCGGATTACGCTCACTTGTGTTCGCAAATTGTTATATAAATTTGCAAAGTTTTCGGTTTTGCTTGTCGATTCGACTCGCTGAACGGAAAATTGCATTGAATTGCAACATTTACATTTGGGCGAACTTTCGTGGAGCGCCAACGTATTTCTCCATTATTTGTTGATCCTTTTAAGAAGTAAAACCAAATTTGTACTTACAAATATATTGGCGTAAATAAATGTATATGTACTATGTATGGTATGTATATATGTTTATGCCCTGAAATGGCAAAGTTTGCCAGCAAAAGGTAAATGGCTGTAAAAATACGCAAATCGACAAGCGTTAGATAGATTTTGTTTTTGTTTTTTTTTTTTCTTACGCTTCGCTTGGCTTACCGTCTTAGCAACTTTGGTCGGTGTCACTTTGTCACTACGGTCGCTGCTGCTATAATGTCCTCGCTGCTTTTAGTGAATATGTTGTTAAGATTTCACTAGCTTAACTATTCTTAAAATAAATTGTGTGCAAACTTAGAAATAGTTAAATAAGGATTATAAAATATATAAAATAAGGAAGAGCTAAGTTCGGGTGTAACCGAACATTTTATACTCTTACAACCAGAAAGCATCTAAGTCCAAGAATTTTCTTCTGGAAAATATGGAGGCTGTGGGTAGTAAAAATAATTCGATTTGATCTATTGTTTATAATAAAATGTTCCCTGGGTTCCATTAAGGTACTCCACATACAATCACCAATTTGGAGTAAAGTCAGCTGAATGCTAGAAAATAATGATATTATTTATATGAGGGCTAGCCAAATTTTTGTCTAATTGTATCCGTTTAGGCACAAATAAACTCTTTTATGAACCAAATACGCTATTTTGTCTTTTTATTGAGATAACTCCAGTCACCTGGAATTTTAAAAATATCTATATTAGGTATATGGGGAAGAAATTATCCAATTCAACCCATTTTTAATACACATAGATAATATTATTAGGGGAGGATGTTCTCTGAGTTTTTATCGTATATTCCATGTATATTCATGTTTGGTCAAAAGCCAACGATAAATACTGGTCCTGGTTGTGTACAGGAAGCTGAAAGAATCAAGCGGAATTTAAAATTTGATTTCGGTCATTTTCGTTATGTGTTATAAGATTCTGAGAAGAATGTCACGTACTAAATTTAGTCGAAATCGGTCGGTCGGGCCCCTAGATATGTAATTTCAGCCTAGCGTCTAATTTTCGCACGGGCTCCCATGAAGCCTTCTCATACTATATCGCAAAGTTGTATGTCTCTGTCGTATTTAGCAATTGATTTATAGCAATTTTAGTAGTTTTTAACCATATCTCACTCGACCCCATATAACTAACAGGCCTTATGTACCCAAAGATAAATAAAGTTGAAAGAGTATAACATATTCGGTTATACCCAATTTTTTTTTCAAAGCGTTTTTAAGAACTAAACTTTTTTTAATTGTATTTTAGGGATAATTTTTTTATATATTTTTACCAGTTAAATAAATTGTATTTTTAATATATTTTTTAATATCTTTTTGATACATTTTATATTTTACCTTGGCCACATATATATAAATATAAGTATGCATGTATTTGTATATATCTATGATTATTTGTACGAACGTAAAAAATTTCAAATATTACTTAGGAAAAATTATTACTCTCTTCCTGCCCGATTAGCCAAAGTGACAACTCTTCAATAACTAAGTATACCAAGCACTTCTTAGAAACTATTTTCACATTCCTTTTGATTTTATCCTCACAGCGAGAGAAATAAGCGAAATGCTGCACAGTCGCCTTGCTGCACAATTTTCAATGCGCAAATCGCATTAAGATATCACTAGTAATATTAGGTTGGTATTTAAACTTGTTAAGGAATTAATTTACCAACGATTATAACACGAATTAACGCGAGCACAACCGAAACGGATGACTGATGTAACGAGACTGGGGAAATGTAAGGACTGCCGACGGATATTATTTATAAAAAAAGTTTATTTTAACTTCCTGAAAGTGCTCTTTAAATTTTTAACCAGAACTATTTTCCAGTGAGCAAAACTTAAAATATTTAGTATGTTAATATWACTAATTTATGAGAAATAAAATTTTTCGTGGCACCAATGGAAATATTTTACAGGCAATAGTTTATAAATTTCGATGGCTCTCTTTTTCTTTAAAATTCAAACTTTCATACTTAAATTTGTATATATATATTATGTATTATGTATGTACGTATGTATGTGTATCGTTTTTGATAATTATGAAGTAGCGACATATAATTAGAGAACACAAATTTTAATTTCTCTGGAGTAAAACGAGCAATTAAAAAAATTATATACTAGATGTGCTCTTATAGCTTCATTTATACATATGTATGTATGTATAAAGCTGCGCTGTTCTTAAAATTGGCCGCGCATTGCAACAAATACACCTGTAGCAACAGGAGTTGCGCAATTCGTTGATAATTTAAAAGTAGCGAATGTTACTCTCTATATCTCACCCACTGAGAATTGAATAAATAGAGCGTCATGTTTGAGTGAGTCAACGAGTGATTAACTTAAGTTTTTTTACTTGCCTGAGTAACTGAGCAGCGAAAGCACTCACTGGTTAAATGTACATAACTTACATATGTATTATGTGTATAAATAAAGTATGTGACTAACAAAAGAGCTAAGTTGTTTGTATGAATTTCTTGTACATAAGAGACATATAAGACTCATATAGTTTAACTCAATATTTGTTGCTTGAAAGATTAAACTTATTATATTCTTCAATTATGGATCCTGATTACACTCACTTATGAAATTTACTGTAAATAATTTTTATACCCCGAACAAGGTATATTAAGTTTGCCAAGATGTTTACAATACCCAAAAGAAAACTTTGTAGCCCCCATAAAATGTATATATGATCACCGTGATGAGCTGGCCCGATATTATTAGCCACGGCATCGCTCCAATTTCTAAACATATTGTTCAGATCGGGCCACTAGATAGATGCCTTGCAAGCTGATGAAACTCAGAATTAATATTTGTATGTACATACATATATATTTCTATCTAATAATTCAAACGTATCCATATGTACTGTACGTATGTCCATGTAAATATATCCGATTTGGTATACATACCACACATACATTATACAAAATCATATCTTTCATTTATGTATAACTTATAAAACACAATTTTTGATTTGAGTATTTTAAATTTTGTGCTACTCTTTTTTGAGTTCTGACAATATTCATGTGAATGATTGATTTTTAAACAATTTGAACTTAACTACTGATAATATTACAAGTGGCATTAGACTCACCCTGTTTTAATTGTTTCTAAAATATTGCTCGTTGTCATTATTTCTCTCACTCTCCCGCTCTCAGTTCTTAACGAGTTTAAAATTCCTGTGCTTTATATTCGCTTAAATGGAATGGCGGATATTTTATGCAAAATACCTGCGAATTTGTATAATTAGGTATAATATGTAATTATATGCAAGTAATATTGCGATTCCTTCCAGTTCTTTTGAATAATAAATATATAGCAAATAACCAAAAATTACTTTGAATTATATCACATAAGTTTAATTTTATTTGAACATAAATTCCCACCGATCATAACGCAAATCAACGCGGGCACAACCGAAACGAACTGACCGACTGATTTAACCAGACTGAGGAAGTAGCCACTGACGGATGTGTATATAAGCGTTCATCTTACGTTATTGGAACATGTTCCAAATATCTACAAGAACTGTTCGATGGAAATTAAGTAATGCACAAAAGTATGCTACAATAATTGCATTATTTGGAAGATAATGCACCAGTTACGATCTACTTTTAGAAAATGTATATGCAGAGAACGTATATCGTAGCGAAATTAGTCGGAACTTGTTCCAAATAGAAATTGCTAAGTCCCTTTCATTTGGAGGAGTCCGTTTTATTAAAACAGCTGCCTACGCACATGCATACACGTGTCTGTATATATCTTGCAATTGAAATATTTGGACAATTGGACTGGTACATATATAATCAGTTTCGAAAAACTTGTAAATTAAAGCATATCATGTCTGTTTGTATATGTGGATGCTGACGCGCAGTTTTAATAGATGACTGCGCAGTGCAGCAGAAATACCGGCAGCAAAAGGAAATGTGCGATTCGGTGACAGCTAAGAAGTAGCGAGTATTTTTTTAGTTATTTCACGTCTCAGAGAAATTGAGTAGTGAGAGCATCAAAAAGTAACGAGTATGTTTTGCAGTTATTTGATTTCTCTGAGTAATTGAGTAGTGAGAGAGAGGACAGTAAAATTTGAAAATAAATGTACATGGACGTATGTACATATGTTTTTATGTATGTATGTCTGTATAT
>NW_017534963.1:1048017-1051605 GCF_001853355.1 Bactrocera latifrons
ATTACTTTTGAAATTACATTCGTTGTCATAAAATCGTTCCCTCTCAATGCTCAGCGCTCTATGTTGAACCAACGAGTGACAGCCATTTTATGAAGCATTTCTGCAAATTTACGCATTCATGTAGTCTGATTTTGAATATTACTTTAATATCTTACTACTTACAGGTAGTACATTTTTACGCCAGAACACCAATAAATTTTGCTAAACTATACCACTTATTCATATAAAATTTATTTTAACACTAATTAGCAACGATCGCATATTATGCGAAATCAACGAGGAAACAACCGAACCGAGCCGAACGAATGATTTAACTAGACTGAGGAAATGGCATGCCCACTCACGGATATAAGAATAAGAGTTCATCTTAAGTCATTGGAATACGTTCCAAAACTAAAAGGAAATTCCAGCTAAATGAAGTACACAAAAGTATGCAAACATTATGTTAAGTTGGTTAAAAGTCCGACACATTTACGGTCTGAGCTTACGCTCTTTATTTTTACAGCAATCAGTGATCGTATATAATAGATACGGTTCACTATGTAAACTTTTCACAGTTTTACTCGTCGCAGATGAGCGAGATTCAGGAATTGGAAGGACTGCCGACGGAACTGAGGAAAATGGTTTATTTTAACTTCCTGGAATTTATCTTCTAATATTTAAAAATCTTTAAATTATGTTAATATTACTAAATTATGAGGGCTATAATTCCTTTCGTGCTTAAAATAGATTTTAAGATAATCAAAGCATTCACATTTTGTTCTTTTTATTTAAAATCCAACTGATATATTTACATACATATGCATATACATAGAAATGTATGTATTTACATATGCATATCGTTATTGAAAGTTATGAACTAGTGGAATAAGTACAACTTACATACACATATTTAGAAAACACAAATTTTAATCTCTCTAGAGTAAAACGAGCAATTTAAAACAAATTTTTGTGCTCTTATAGCTTAATTTATGCATAAGTATATATATATGTATATATCTGCACTGTTCTTCCAACTGGCCGCGCATTGTAACAAAAACATTTGCAGCAACAGGAATTGCGCAATTCGTTGATAAATTAAAAGTAACGAATGATACTCTCTATATTTCACTCACTGAGAATTGAGTAAAGAGAGCGTCATATTTGAGTGAGTTAACGAGTAAAAACTTTATGTTTTTGACTTTACTGAGTAACTGAGTAGCAAAAACTCTTACTGGCCAAACTTGCATAACGTGACTACATGTACGTGACTAACTTATGACCTAAGTTGTTTGTACAAATTTCTTTGGTAGAATAAAAGTTTTTAAAACACATGCAATTACATTCAATATTTATTGCTTTTAACATTAAAATTATTATATTCTTTAAACCTATGTATTAAAATTACTTTAGAGCTTGAAAAAATGGTATTTTATCATTAAGGCGCTACTCATTTGTCTGAACCGGCGAAATCGGACTATTATAGCATATAGTACATTACTGTCATACAAGCTCAAAGATCGGAATCAGGTGGTTGTATGAAAAGTATCTTCAAAAACTTTTCAGATATTATTAGCCCCGACGTCGCTTCAATTTCCAAATACTTTGTTCAAATTGGAACTCTATACCCCAGAGCTGGCATAAAAACCGATAATTAACCTTCGAATTCCTTATTAATATTTCTATCGAATGTTACAAACGTACCAATATGGTATACATGTACATATATAATATGTACATATGTATATCTGATGTCCTTACATACATTCATTATACAAAAAATACGATTTTTAAGTTCGGTATGAAGAAATATGCGAAATGTCATTTTCTACTTTTTGGTAAATTTTGAAAATTTAAAATTTTAAACCTCTCTTCAGAAAATCTTTTTTGTTTTTGCGTTCTGCCGCTATTCTTGAAACGAGTGATACGCAAGCAATTTGAACTTAACTACTCATAATATCAAAAGCGGCATTAGACTCACCATGTTTTGATTTTTTATTTTTTATTTTTGAATTGTTGCTCGTTGTCATTATCACTCTCAGTCTCTCAGTGCCTGTTGAGTTTTAATTTCCTGCGCATTATGTTCTCTTAAATTAAATGACAGCCATTTTGTGCATTGCTCTTTATCACTATCGCTCTCACTCTCTTGCTCTCGCTCACTCAGTTCACAATGAGTTTAAATTTCCTGCCTATTATGTTCGCCAAAAAGAAATGGCGGCCATTTTGTGCAAAATGCCTGCAAATTGGTACATTCAAGTATAATATTATATATACATATACATATATACGAAAAATTTCGATTCCTTACATTTCCTTTGAATAATAAATTTAAGCGCCTAGACACCAAAAAATTAATTTCAATTATATCACTTAAATTTAATTTTATTTTAACACTATTTTCCACCGATCATAACGCAAATCAACGCAGACACAACCGAAACGAACAGACCGACTGATTTAACCAGACTGAGGAAGTAGCCACTGACGGATGTGTATATAAGATTTCATCTTTAGTTATTGAAACACGTTCCAAAACTCTGCAGGAAATCATGGATGGAAATAAAGTAATGCACAAAAGTATGCTACAATAATTGCATTATTTGAAAAATATTGTACCAGAGAACGTACGAGATCATCGTGCTATTTACGACCTACGTTCATACATGGTAAATTAAACGTTCTCTATTTTTCGTTTTATAGCCTAGAAATTAGTCAAAACTGCTTCCAAATAGAAGTTTTGAAATTTACATTTAATCAAACAGAGTATATATGTATATACATATATGTCTCGAAATTGAAATATTTGGACAATTGAAAGAAGAATTTGTTTAGAATTCTAAAAATATTTTAAATTATGAATCAGAAAATGTAACCCTGCATCAGGTGTCGATTGGGGATATTAGAGCAGCTCAGATATAATTTCTTTTTAAGACACTACTAAATGAGGGCAACAGAAATGTATGATTACACCTATACATATGTATGTATGTACGTGTAAGCTAAAAAGTGGTAAGAACCTACACCGCGCCTATGGTGAGCTGACCACTTTTTACACTACATACATACGTATGTATGTAATTTATGGATTAAGCTGCGCAGTTGTAATATATGACCGCACATTGCAGCAGAGATGCTTGCCGCAAAAGGAAATGCGCAACTCGCTACTAACCAAGAAGTAGAGAGTATTTTTTAGTTATTTGATTTCTCCGAGCAGATGAGTAGTGAGGGCGTCAAGAAGTAGCGAGTATTTTTTAGTTATTCGACGTCTCTGAGAAATTGAGGAGAGAGAACGTGAATAAAGTAAATGCATTTGTATGCATGTGCATACATATGTGTGGAGTTTATTTCTTATATGTCAACAGTAAAAAAAACTATTACAGGCAGTCCTCCTTGCCGGACATTTCTTATAACTGGATCAATCTCCTGAACTCAACGTTTCGTTTCATTTATCTGTGACAAACTCGCTCCCCTGTATGGACAGCTCTCTTAGCCGGAAAAAAACACTGCGACACTTTAACTGTATATAAAAATTGTGGATTTGAAATTACATTTCTTTATTTAAATTGGATTTGTAATTTGTATTTCCAAATTCGAAATTAAACATTTACT